>NC_092128.1:156132450-156435369 GCF_043159975.1 Macaca nemestrina
GGCCTGTGACACAGTAGCAGGGGGCAGAGAGAGGGACAGGAAAGTTGGGGACATCAGAGCTCTAGCCCCCGCCCTCCAGACTCCGCAAATGGGTGGGAGAATGGTGCCCCACTCAGGGCCTCCCAAGGGCTATAGCAGGGATCACAGAGAGAAGGAACAGGAAAGCCGGGGACATCAGAGCCCCAGCCCCCACCCCCTGCAGATCCCACAAACAGGTGGTGAACGGTGCCCTACTCAGGGCCTCCCAAGGGCCCCCTCCTCTTTGCACGTCTGTTGGAACCAAGGCCTCTGCGGCTTGAGAACCCACAGGCTGGTGCCTCGGGGTTGTGGCGTTTCTACCGAATCTGGAAACAGGAGGAGAAAATGCCTCCCGTCGGCCTGGGCCTCTGAAGCACTGGAGCCAATCGACAGAGAACAGGGCCTGTGTGGAGGGTTCCTCGAGGTCTCAGAGCCTGTTTGCTCACCTGCAAAATGGAGCCAGGGGTCCCTCCTGGGTGGAGGAGGTGAGGTGGGGAGGTGGTGTGCACCCCACAGCACTTTCTCAGCTGAGTACGGGGCCAAGGGCTAACAGGAGTGAGGCTGGCTCATAAAATACCAGGTGTAGGTAGGGTGGAGGAAAAGGGGTGTCTGGAGACTGAGTGCCCCGTTCGGGGAGAGGGGAGTTTTCTGAAACAACAAGGGTGTCCAGGGAGAGCTGGTGGGGCCGGGCATGAGCACTGCTTGGCCTCACCTTGGAGGACATTTTGCAAGCAAGAGAGAATGGATGGGGTACGAGGGCCGAGATCTGGGAGAGGAGCCAGGGAGACTATAGTCCCCAGAACTGTGACCCACACTCACCGGACACAGCCGGGCCGTGGTGGACCTTGGTGGATCCAGGCGGACCTTGGGAACAGAGAGGTCTCCCAAAGCAGATCCCAGCCCCGCAAGGCCCCGGCTGTAGCTAGTGGGGGTCAGAGTGACACAGACCACGGATGTCCGCAGCCCAGACAGGCTGGAGGAGGCCGCATCCCTTCAACCGGTCATCTATTTGGAGGGCAGGCCACACGGCGGGCACCTCACAGGTGCCAGAGCCTGGACTGGGTCCTGACGGAGACACGCCAGTTCCTGGGGGTGGGGACGGACACAGACGGGAGGGCAGGGAAGGAAGCAAGATCAGTCAGCTGGCGTCAAACACAGAAGAAACCAAAGCAAGGCAAGAGGGTGGGGAGAGCTGGGCAGGAGGGGGCTCTGCTGCCTGAGATGCAAGGACGCCCTGCGTGACGAGAAGCAGCAAAGCCAGGATCTGGGGACAGGCTGGCAGGCAGAGGTGCCACCAAAGGCCTGGGTGGGAGCAGATCTCTGATGGAGGCCTACGGGGCTCTCGGCCCTGGAGGAAGAGGAAGCCTGTAACGGGGCGTGAGCAGCGGGAGGCAAGCTTTCACGTGATTTCGAAGGCTGTGGCCCCGGCTGCTGGAGGGAGAGAGGACGACGGGGAGGCAGAGCCGCTGGCTTTGGGGACGGAGGGAGCTGGGTGCGGACTGTGCTGGGACAGGAGGCACAGGCTCGATTTCTCTGTGGTGCTGGGAGAGGGACTCGGTGACAACAGGTCCTGTTTGGAGGATACTGGGGGTGGAGCAGGACTCTAGGTGATCACTTCAGTTTTTTTTAAATTAAATTTTAATTTTGAGATAACTGTAGATTCCCGTGTAATTTTAAGAATTCATACCGAGAGATTCTGTGTGCCCTTTGTGCAATGTCCCCTCTGGTTCCATCTGGCAAAGCCGAGCGCCGTGTGGCAGCCAGGATGCGACGTCAAGGCCATCAATCAGAACAGCTTCGGCACTGCCGGCTGCTCCTCCTCCCTCTGTAGCCCCCACCAGCCCGAAAACCGGAGCCTCTCCCTTCTGGCCTGCGTGGTTTCTGATGAGAAATTTGCTGTCATTCGAATTGGCATTTCCTCTCTGAGGAAAGTTCTGTTGTTCCGGCTGCTTTCAACGCGCATGTGAGCTTTGGACGTTGTGGTTTGATGTGTGCTGGTGCAGGTTTCTTCGGGTTTATCCTACTTGGTATTTGCTTAGCTTCTTGTCGCTGGTTTGTTTCTTGGCCAAATATGGGAAACTTCCAGCCATTATTGATGTGGATCCTCTTTCGGCCACCCTTCCTCTGTCCTTTGTTTCTGAAAAACCAGTGATACCCAACTCACGTGCTGAGTTTTTCACAGAGATGGCGCCGGGCCCCGGCTCTGGCACCCTGTGTGTGTGTGTGTGTATCTGTCTTTTATCTGTTGTTCATGTAGGGTGAATTCTGTGGCTCTGTCCTCAGATTCACTGGGCCTGTCCTCTGGCCTCTCCACTCTACTACGGAGCCCAGTAGTAAGTTTTTGTTTCTGAAACTGCATTTTTCAGCTCCATAATTCCCAGCGTCAGGCCTGCAGGAAAGAACACGCTTCCTGGGCCAGGTGTACATTGCAGCAGCGTCCCCTGTGCAGGTGCTCCAGGCTCCCACTGGGAGGAGAGTCCCAGGCTTGGATGGTGGGAAGGAGATGATTCCCACCACTCACTGCTTGTGGGGTTCCCGACCAAACCTCCATGCCAGTTTCGCCAGGCCCCTTGTCAGAGGGATGCCCGTTGCTCTGGGAGAATGACCCAAACTGAGCCAGCACCTCTGCTACGTGGCTGGGAAAGGCTGGGCCTAGTCCCCCTCTTCTGTTGGGTGGGGGAGGTCATGAGACACCCGCCCTGTGCGATCACTCTTCTCCAAGGCCATAAGCAGCCCACCGAATGTTTCTGCCGCACCAAGGCCCTAACCCTAACCCACTAACCCTAACCCTTCTGTTTCTGCCCCGCCAAGGCCCTAACCCTAACCCTAACCTCCTGTTTATGCCTCACCAAGGCCCTAAACCTAACCCTAACCCTAACCTCCTGCTTATGCCTCACTGAGGCACTAATCCTAACCCTAACCCTAACCTCCTGCTTATGCCGCACCGAGGCCCTAACCCTAACCCTAACCTCCTGTTTCTGCTGTGCTGAGGCCCTAACCCTAACCCTAACCCTAACCCTAAGCCTAATATCCTGTTTATGCTGCGCTGAGGCCCTAAACCTAACCCTAACCCTAAACTCCTGTTTCTGGCCCACTGAGGCCCTAACCCTAACCCTAACCCTAACCTCCTGTTTATGCTGCACCAAGGCCCTAACCCTAACCTCCTGTTTCTGCTGTGCTGAGGCCCTAACCCTAACCCTAACCCTAACCTCCTGTTTCCACCTGTGGCATGCTTTGCTTGTCTCCGCCATGATGCCAGGACTCACAGCTGCTTTTAGCAGTGAGAGTGGGAGACACAGGCCCACATGGGCTTGTCCATACGGGGAGGCCGCCTGCATTTTTGAGCCGTGCACATGGGCGGGGGGTGGGCCGAGGTGGCCCTGTCTCTGGAGATGGGAAGCCGGACACAGGGGCGGATTGGGCAGGGTGGAGGTTAAAGCAAAAGGAAGACACTCAGTGTGGAGCATGGGGCTCTCAGGGCTCCCAGCGACCGTGGCTCCTCCACTTGGGTAGGGAGCCCTCGTTCACACGGCCTTTGGTGAGGTGATGCTGTGTAGACAGGATGGCGCCCGGGGCTGGGGCCCAGGGACCTCAGCACTCAAGGCCCTAGTCCCACCTCACCAGGGGGTGCCACTGCCAGGGGAACGTGCAGAGAATTCCCCCAGACAGACAGAATTCTCTCCTAGGCAGAAAGCAAGAGGGACGTGGTGGCGTCTGTGATGTCTGCAAGGTTCTCATGGAGAAGACGGGTCAGACTTTCATTCCCAGTAAGACACAGAGAACACACCTAACCCCGGGGCCCTCAAGCGTGGAGCCACGTGGAGGTTCCCCTCACCCCCTTTCCCCTGCTGTACGTAGCCCTCGGCCAGGTGATGCTGTCTTCCTCCCTCACGGGGACAGAGCAGCTGCCCCTGCCCCGGGACTCCGGTGCATCCTGTGACTTGCCGTGGCTGACAAGGTGAGACCAAGCAGCCTAGGCTTTGGCCTTGCTCTCCTGTGGTCCTGCCCAGGCCGAAAAGAGAACAGTCCAGCGAGCCAACTGGACCGTGGAGGACGAGATGCATGTGGACGGAACTCACCAAGCACGGCCTGCAGCGGGAGGGGCCGTGCCTTCGAGACCAGTCTGCGCCCAGGGTCATGCTGACCACGGCCTGCAGCAAAAGGGACCGTCCATTGAAGGCCAGCCTGTGTCCACATCCCCGCTGACCACAGCCTGCAGAGGGACCGTCCATCTGAGACCAGCCTGCATCCGGGGCCCCGCTGACCACAGCCTGCAGAGGAGGGACCGTCCATCTGAGGCCAGCCTGCGTCCGGGGCCCCGCTGACCACAGCCTGCAGAGGAGGGACCGTCCATCTGAGGCCAGCCTGCATCCGGGATCCCGCTGACCACAGCCTGCAGAGGAGGGACCGTCCATCTGAAGCCAGCCTGCGTCCGGGGCCCCACTGGCCACGGCCTGCAGAGGAGGGACCGTCCATCTGAGGCCAGCCTGCATCCGGGGCCCCGCTGACCACGGCCTGCAGAGGAGGGACCGTCCATCTGAGGCCAGCCTGCATCCGGGGCCCCGCTGACCACGGCCTGCAGAGGAGGGACCGTCCATCTGAGGCCAGCCTGCATCCGGGGCCCCGCTGGCCACGGCCTGCAGAGAGAGAGAGACCATCCATCTGAGGCCAGCCTGCATCCGGGGCCCTGCTGACCACGGCCTGCAGAGGAGGGACCATCCATCTGAGGCCAGCCTGTGTCTGGGGCCCCGCTGACCACGGCCTGCAGAGGAGGGACCGTCCATCTGAGGCCAGCCTGCGTCTGGGGCCCCGCTGACCACAGCCTGCAGAGGAGGGACCGTCCATCTGAGGCCCTGCTGACCCACAGCTGTGCACGCCTGCTCCTTCTGTTGTGGCCGGTCTCTCAGCAGCACGGCAGTGGCGTGGAGAACTCGAGCATGAGCTACTTGCCCCGTGAAGACCTCTCGCTGCTTTCGGAAGCTGGAGTCCCTGCTAGTGTCCCTGAATCTGGCTGTTAATGAGGACAGACGCAGGCGTCGGCAGGCCACACTTTGAGAGGGCCTGGCACGGGCACTGAGGCAAGGCCTGAAGAGGCACAGGTCCCGGAGCGGGTGGGTGCTGCACCCTGGAAGTGGAGAACCCCGCCTTTAAGGACACGCGAACCTGGCCGCCTGCCAGACGCCGCGGTCAGGGGGAGGAGATGGGACTGTCCTCCGGGCCTGAGGTGGCAGGATCACCAGGGGACCCTGGGTCACCTGTGTGGCAGCCTCTGAGGCTGCCCCGGCTCCCAGCCCGGTCCTCGGTGCAGGTCAGGAGCTGCTGGGATTCCTGTTTCACTGAACGATTGGTTCTTACCTTCTCTGCAGTGTTTCCCATGGGGTGCAGACCCACCGCCCGGGTGGCTTATGCGTATCCCAGCAGCTCACGGGGTCCTCGTCTCCTGAGCCCCCCATGCAGTGGCGATGTCCAGGTCCAGGTGGCCGGGGGCCTCCTCTCCTGCGTCCTGGGCCCGTGGGTCCTGTTGGGTCTGAGCCACATCCGATCACCGGTTTACGGTTCCTGTACTTGCTGATTCTCCTCCACCGTGGCTGTGGGACAAGCACCCAGCGGGGCTGGGCACACAGGTGCTTGGTCTCCTTTCTGGAGGGTCGCTGATAAGGGCCTCGATGTCCGGCCTTGTGAAGACCCCACTGGGTTCTCTGTGCCTCAGGAATGCTGGTGCGTTTGGCAGCCAGTGTCCACTGAGAGACAGTCTCTGGGGCCAGGGGACCTGGGCATGAATCTCGTCTTTGCCACTGACCTCGCCCCACCTGGACGTCGTTTTTCTGTTTGTAAAGTGAAGTGAAAGCCACTGATGGCCCCTGGGGCCTTTCTTCCCTCTAGCCACGGTGGACTGAGATTGTCGCCATCCCTGTTGTAGATCTGGGAGTCTTTTTTTTTTTTTTTTGAGATGTCGCCCAGGCTGGAGTGCAGTGGCCGGATCTCAGCTCACTGCAAGCTCCGCCTCCTGGGTTCACGCCATTCTCCTGCCTCAGCCTCCCGAGTAGCTGAGACTACAGGCGCCCGCCACCTCGCCCGGCTAGCTTTTTTTTTTGTATTTTTTTTTTAGTAGAGACGGGGTTTCACTCTGTTAGCCAGGATGGTCTCTATCTCCTGACCTCGTGATCCGCCCGTCTCGGCCTCCCAAAGTGCTGGGATTACAGGCTTGAGCCACCGCGCCTGGCCAGATCTGGGAGTCTTGTGCTGAGGTTGGGTGTGTTGAAAATGGAAACGTGCCCCCCATCCCCACCCCGGGATGTCCATTCCTGGAGCCACATGCTAAGTTCCCTTGAGCATGAGGTGCTCCCAGCTCCAGCCTCATCCCAGAGACTGTTCACCAACCTGTGGTCTGCAGAGATCAGGCGGGACCAAGCCGGGGTCTCCACGGTCAGGCCTGGAAGGCCGTGCTCTCCCCGGACCACCAGGGGCTCAGCCACACTTTCGGGGCCCAGCGAGGATGTCCATGGGTCACCCCTGGTTCTTTGATCCTGATTTAGAATCTTAATCTCTGTACTCAGGAAAGGCTTAGGAGTCGAGAGCTGCAGAGATAAAGCAACAAGGGACCCCCAGCAGGGACTGGAGGGATCCTGAGCCCCCCTGGAGCTGCTGGTGGTCCTGAGGTGCTGCGGACGTGAGTGCCCAGACCTATACGGGGCCCCTCGGTCTTTGGACCCTGGCACTGTTGGACAGATCTCCCCGCAGGCTCCCCAGCCGTTTGCAAACGAACAAGGCAGAGAGCCGGAGAGAGAAACCAAGAAGGAACACCTGCCTCTGCTCTGGTAATTAATTCAGGTTGAATTAAAAAGGGACCGGCGTGTCCACAGACGCAGCGGGCAGAGGAAATTGATTTTCTCCAGCCCAGCAAGAGACATCTTGCTGTGAGATGTCCCTTCCTCTGCTTGTGGCCCTGTCCCCAGACGCCCAGGTGGGGGCCTCTGTGTTCTGGGTGCTGTCTTCCACCTTCGCAGGGATGGCTTAGACCCGGGACGGGGCTGGGGCCCCTCAGCTGCCTTGTGCACCCTGGGGCTGGAGCTCAGTCGACGCAATGGTGGATGTGGGATTGGCGGCAGGGACCCTGAACCCCGGCCCCACAGCCTGACGTCAACAAGAAGGTCGTGGTGAGGAGCGGAGGAGGGGCTGGGGGGTCAGGAGCCTCCCTTCCCGCGATGCTGAGGGGGACTGTGGGGCAGGCTGGATGCATCCCACAGGGCGGGCTTTCCGCAGCTGGGAGGTCCCTCGGGGCCTATGAGCAGCTTCCCAAGGGGTGGAAGCGAGCGCACCTGCTGTTCCCAAGTGCGGGAAGATTCCGGGAGGGCAGGGCCGTTGGTTCTGCTCTGAACCAGAAGACCACCTGCCCCCGGTGTTGGAGAATTTGCTGCAGACCTGACCTGCCAGGGCAGGGGTTAGACTCCCCACCTCACCCAGCCAGGGCCTCTTTTCTGCCCGCAGGTGGGTGCGAGCAGGCCTCCCCCAGTCATTCGACTTCTGTAGGGCTGAGCTTCACTGCCCTGGACATGAACAGACAAGAACTGGACCGAGGCTGCCCACGGACAGCCAGCCAGGCTCCCCTCAGCCTCTGACCCACCGCCTGGCTTGGGCACAATGGCTCCTCTCTGCCAGTGGCTGGGGGGCGGCCTGGGCACCCCCCTGAGCACAGGAGCCCTGGAATCCTGAGAGGCCCTCCCCTTCCCTCCCGTCCCCTCCTCCCCTCCCCTCCTCTCCCCTCTCCTCCCCTGAGAGGCCCTCCCTTCCTCTCTTTTCCCCTCCCCTCCCCTCTCCTCCCCTGAGAGGCCCTCCCCTCCTCTCCCCTGCCCTCCCCTCCCGTCCTCTCCCCTCCCCTCCCCTCCCCTCCCCTGAGAGGCCCTCCCCTCTCCTATCCTCCCCTCCCCTCTCCTCCCCTCCCCTTCCCTCCCCTCCCCTCCCCTTCCCTCTCCTCCCATCCCCTCCCCTCCCATCCCCTCCCCTCTCCTCCCCTGAGAGACCCTCCCCTCCCCTTTCCTCCTCTCCCCTCCCCTCCCCTCCCCTGACAGGCCCTCCACTCTCCTATCCTCCCCTCCCCTCTCCTCCCCTCCCCTTCCCTCCCCTCCCCTCCCATCCCCTGAGAGACGCTCCCCTCCCCTTCCCTCCCCTCCCTTCCCCTCTCCTCCCCTGACAGGCCCTCTCCTCTCCTCCCCTCCCCTCCCCTCCACTCCCTTCCCTGCCCAGTCAGCACCTGGTTTTTTCAGCAGGGAGCTGGGGGACACTGACTTCAACCTGGGCCTGGGTTTGGAGGAGCTTGTCCCTCTCACGCTCCTCATATGCCCCGTGAAGCCTCAGCCAGGAGCAGGCACGGAGCCCTTCCCGGCCTCATGGTGCTTACTGAATTCGGAATGTGCGTGTTCAAGCTGCTACCATATCCCCTTTGCCTGTGAGGAACCCCACGATGCTGTATGGTCCTGGGCTTCAGAGCTACCGCCCTTTGTCCACTCACTAGTGTGGTTGTGTGGTTCTCTGAATAGCCTGCGTCTCAAGCTTGACCCTCAGCATGTGCAGCTCAGGGACAGGGTTTACTTCATACACTGCTGGGCCCCCTGGTCTCACGGTGCTGGCTGCAGGCACAGGAACCCCCAGAAACCTCGAGGCCTGGCCTGGTCTGGCAGGCGGGGCCTCCAGGGAGCCAAGAAACAGGACCTCCCTGCCCTGGGCCACCCAGAAATGATTAATGCAGGCAGCTCTGGAGGCTTTGTTTCTCCCGGGCCGGGATGGGGGTGCGGGTGGCTGGGGGGCACGGCCCGGGCGAGTGCCTGTCTTATCTCTCGCAGGCCTCTCTGGTTTCAACGTCTTATTTGTTCTGACATTAGGTGAGGTTTATCTCCTGCTCGTGGCTTCTCGATACAACCCCAGATGCGGCTGGGAGTTTCTCTGGGGTTCTGGGGCCCTCGGGGGCTGGTTGAGAGGGGACTCACTGTCCACGAGGGGCTTCACCCCCACCCAGAGCCCGAGCTCCAGGGGCCTGAGGGACGCCACGGCCTGCAGGTGCCGCGAGGCTCTGTTTTCTTGTTTCTGCTCCTTTCTTTTAAAAAGGGTGCAGTTTCTTCCTCTAGAGCAGGGACCCATCGTGGTGGTTCAGACCCATCGTGGTGGCTCTTGCCTGGTGGCCGAGGGCTGCCCTGCTCCGGCCTCTGGGACGCACCTGTGGGCTGGGCCGTTGGAGTCTGGGGCTTCGGCTGCGCTTGGGGCCTTGTGCCCTGTGCCCTTGGGGCCTTGGGGCCCCGTGAACTTGTGCCCTGGTGAGGTGTGGCTGGAGCCACCAAAGGCCAAGGGCCCAGAGAGGACTCTTCTTACCCAGGCTGAGGCCCACAGGCTGGACCCCACCTCTTCCTGCTCCAGGGCCTCCTTCCCGACCCCCTGGCTCTGCCCCCCTCATCCGGCCGCCCCAGAGGCCCTTCCTGTCGGCTCACTAGGCTCTCAGGAGGGTCAATCCAAAACGAGTGGAGACGGGACTCGATACCCGCAGCCGGGAGCAAAGCGGGCCAGAAATGTGGCAGGTGTCATCAGAAGCCTGATTAGATTCTCCGTGGAGCTGGAAACACAAATATTGATAGAAGTCGGAAGACTTAGTGATCTCTGGTCAGATATGATGTCACCTGGAACACCTGTTTCTGGACAGAGTTTTGAGAACATGTGACCTGTGTCACACGCTGGCACCGCTGAGGGAGGCTGATAGTGTAATCGCCGCGAGGTTTCTGGCCGGGCCCGAGGGATAAGGAGGACAACGTGTGGCCCCGGGCGAGCTGTTTGCTGAGCTGCCAGCACCGACCGCTGGGGCCCGGCCTGCAGGACTCACCAAACCCTGCTGTCCCGGTCTGGCCCGGCCTGGCCAGCAGACATGGGCCAAACAGTGAGCTGTTCTCCAGCCCCCGGAACTTATCTTGAGTCAATAGAAATGCTGGGCAGTTATAGAGGCTATTAACAGCGGCCAGGAGACAAGGGCTGCATTCAGGCCCGCAGCCTCGTTTCCAATGAGCTCAGCTGTTCCACAGCTGGGGCCAGGGACAGACCTGCACCCCCGCCAGCCAGGCCCGTCTTCCCCACTGGTAAACAAGGGGGCGGGAGACAGGGGACGAGGGACAGGGCGCCGAGTGCCTGGGAGCTGGACACACGGCCACGTCGAGGGGCCCGAGAAGGTCCTCACACACCTGCAGTGAGGCCCAGGTACTTGAGCAGGGCAGTGGCCAGGGTGCACGGGAGCTGCCTACACAGGTGCAGGTGAACCAGGAGGTGGCCCATGGCCATTTCCTCCTTTTGCAGGACTGACCAGGACACGACTGATAACACCTGCTCCCACAAGACAGGGTTTCTAGAAAAACATGCTTGATGGTCAATAAAAGTTTGGAGTCCTCGAAGTAAGCAAGAGTAGTGGGAACCCACACACCACATCCCAGTACTTCCAGAGCGTTGAGGGCTGCAGGAGACCCTCACTGTCAGAAACATGCCTGGTGTGGACCAGTGAGCGGAAGGAGACGTCATCCTCACTGCTACATCCTGTCCTGTCTGCTCGGGCGGCTCTGGACAAGATGAAGACCACTAGGGACAGGCGTGGATGCCGGGGGACAAGTGTGGACACCAGGGGACAAGCTGTCCATTGATCTGGCCACACAGGCTGGTGCTTCTCACACATTGCCAAATGCGGGAATCGCCTGGGGGTCTTGTGATTGATTCAGAAGGTCGGGGCACAGCGCTGTGATGCTGGAGCTGCAGGTCCAGGAATCCCACTTCGAGTACCCAGACTGGGGACGACTCTGGTGGGGGGGAATTGTCACCTCTAAAGAAAAAATGTTTCCATTAAGCAATGCTCGGTTTGCCCTGAAGAGTCCAGGGTGGTGAGAGATGACAATTTGAGGGGCTGCCCCTCTGGAGTGGGGGGTGGGGCAGTTCACAGTGGAAGAGGCACCCACACAGGCCGGAAGGCATGGAGACCCTCAGGTTATACAGTTACCCAGGCCCCTCAACAGCATGGCTCCTTCAACCTGCACTGTCCTGCCCCGCATTGTGAACTGGTGATGCATTTTAGCACAGAGCCTTCCCCCCGGGGCCTGTGTTTTGGCACAGAGCCTTCCCCAGGGCCTGCATTTTAGTGTAGAAACTTTCCTAGGACCTGCAGCTGGAAAGTCCCTGTACTGGATTGGACGGTAACCCCTCAAAGTTCATGCCCACCCAAACCCTCAGAATGTGACCTTTGGAAAGAGGGTCTTTGCAGATGTAATTAGCTGAGGACCTCAAGATGGAATCATTTTGGATTTCCAGTGGCCTTGAATCAAATGACAAGTGTCCTTTTCCGAAGAGGAGAACAGAGAGAAGCAGGCCGTGGAGACAGAGATTCGAGTGGCACGGCCACAAGACAAGGAGTGGCAAGGACTGTGGCCAGCACCAGAGGCAGGAGGGGCCTGGAGCCAACCCTCCCTTGGCCTTCAGGGGGACCCACCCTGCTGGCCTCCTCAGTTCAGACTTCCGGCCTCCGGAGCCGTAAGACCCTTCTGTTGTGTTAGGCCCTACTGTGCACGGTAATGTATTCCAATGAGATGCCCAGGAGCCTCACATAACCTTTTCCTTGTTCCTCGGTAACCCTCGGGCAAGGTTGCTATCACCTCTTTGTGCAGTGCACACTCACCGCGCCCTCCTCCCATGTGCTGGGTACAGGAGTGCCACACGGAGGGTGCCATTCTTCCCTCAGAGGGATTTGTTGCTTTAATAGACACTAAGTGTCCTGACCCACGGCCCCTCGGGCCACCTTCAAGTCCACTTGCAGGTGCATCGGACGGCTCCCGTGCACCCTGACTGATGCCCCTCTCAGGTCCCTGCATCCCACGGCTGCTCTGCACGGGGGGCTGGAAACGTGCTCAGCCTCACTCAGAGCAGCCCCAAAGTGCCAGGCGTTATCGTCTGCAGGGGCAATCTCAGGCCAGTGACAGATGCCAGTCCTGGAAAGATAGCCAGCATTCCTGTCCCTCCACAGGGCGGTGTGGAGGTGTGTTTCACAAGAAGTTCCTCAGGGGTTACCAGCACGGCGGGGCTTCCGCTGCCTGCAGCAGAACCTGCTCCTCTGCAGGTCGTCAGCCCACCCCTTTCCTGTGCTTCCGAGACCACCTCCCAAAGCAGACCCTCCACCGAACCCTTGCCTGAGGTCCTGATTTTGGGCAAATCCAAAGCGAGACCCACGCTGGGATCCAAATGCTCCCCTGCTTAGGCCAGTCCTTTAGGAGACGACGTCACAAGGTAGCCAGAGCCAGGGTCTTGGGGCTTCATCCGAGGCCTCTGTGGGAAGATAGCAGGCCCCAAATGGTGGCCGCCTCCAGGAACTTCCCAGTGCTCTGAGGGAAGCAAAGCGTGGTCTGTTCCCTATGGAGCTTGGAGCAGCCTGGGGATGGAGGGCCGCCTCTGGGGAGGAGGGGCTGGTATGGGCTTTGGCCATCCAAGCCCTCGGTGAATGATTTCTGGGCACCGACTGTGTGCTGGGCACGGTGCTGGGATGCACTGGGGGTGCATCAGTGAGAGGGGAGTGGAGTATAATGGGGAAAAGGCACCTAGCTTCATCTGGGAATGTTCTGGCTGGACAGGAGGGTCTGGAGGCTGAGGCTTGAAGCTGGGAGTTTAAGACTAGCCTGTGCAATGTAGCAAGACCTCGTCTCTACAAAACATTTAAAAATTAGCTGGGTGTGGTGGCACTTGTAGTCCCATCTACTTGGGAGGCTGAGGGCAGAGGCTCTCTTGAGCCTGGGAGGTCAAGTCTAGAGTGAGCTATGATCACGCCACTGCACTCCAGCCTGGGTGACTGAGCGAGACCCTGTCAAAAAAAAAAAAAAAAAGAAAGAAAGGAGATTCTGCTGAAAGCTAAGTTTCTCTGGAAGATGGACTGACCAAGAGAGATACTGAAGCTTGGGCTTTGGGAGGGAACAGGACTCAAGCCCAGGGTGTGTCCAGGGCTCACAACAGCAGCAAACATGATTATTGCTGCGTGTTTCCTGTGTCCCCCAGGGTGCATCTCACTTTTCAACCCTCCCAACAAGCCTGGAGCCCTCTTCTGCAGTGGAGGTAACTGAGGCTGAGAGTACAGAAGGGGCTTTCCTGGACCATGCACAGCGACCTGAGGTGCTAGAGCCACTGGGTGCATGGCTTCCACCAGGAGCACCTGGAGGCCTCCAGCAGAGCTGCCCACCCTGCCCTTAGGACGCCGGCAGCCAGCACGTGCCCTGGACGCTGCCATCCTCGTCGCACAGAACAGGGGTCCTGCACGGAGTCCTGCCTGCTCTAGACCTGGGAAGGTATGGAGGAGAGTGAGAGATCCAGCTCTCCCACTCCAGGCTCTGCAGCCCTGGGAGATCAGCTCATCTTTGCAGTCTGTCTCCCCATCTGTGAAAGGGGCTAGCAGTTCTCTTAGAGCAGGTCACTATGAAGAAGCCATCACCGATGTTGCTGTCCAGCCAGGCACCTTTGGAGGCCCACGGAGCCCACCCGCCACCATGAAAATGGGCACAGGCAGACACCCTTGCAGGAGAGCGGAGTGCCGGGTGGGGAGCGGTGAGCCTCACAGAGTCTCCTGGCCCCGCAGCCCTGTCCAGAGCGAAGGTCATTGCCCAGACAGCCAGCAGGAGGGCTTTGGCCTGGCCTGGTGTCCACTGAGCACTCCTGGCCCACGGGATTACTCTGAGCCTGGGCTGCCCTGTCCCTAAGACCCAGAGGGACACCCAGAGGACACAGGTATTCAGGCACACCCTGGCTGTGGACCCCTGCTCTCGCCCCGTGTCCTCGGCAGCATGGCACGCTCCCCTCACCCCGTTGTCAGATACGCCGCGTCAGGACAGAAATTCAAATTGCGGGCTGTTGGCGCCTGCCAGCTCTCGCTGCCAGCCTAGCCTAATTACTGAATTTGCACTAATTCTCATGCCATTAACATGCTGCCTAAAATAACATTGCCTAGAAAACGAACTTGTCGATGACACTATTTTTATCAGTTTTTTAGAAAAAAAAAAGAGGCACACTGTCGGTGTTTCCAGATGTTTCCCATTTCTTCCCCTTTATTTGCTCTATGTGTGGTGCTAAACTTAGAGGCATGAGCGCTGGGAGACGTTTAGAGGGATATCAGCATCTCCACGGGTTAGACCCGAACACGCCTGTCTTCTGGTGAGGGCCCCTCGGGGTTAACAAGCATCACCCATGAGGGACCAGGACGACAGGCTCCTCCGCTGGTCCAGGGGAGCCCTGAATGGGGTGCAAAGGCCACAGACACATCCCTAGCTATGGGGTCCCATGTGTGCGTAGCCATGCAGATGCCTGCTGTGGCCAGGGCAGCGGTCAGCTCATGAGCACGTCCTCTCCTGACTTCCCTTCCTCTGGCTTCCTCAGGTTACCTCCCAAATAAACCACCTGCACTGAAATCCCTGCCTCAGGCTTTGCTTTTGAGGAATATGGACTAAGACAGCATGTCTGTCTGTCTGTCTGCAGACACAGGTGGGCATGGGACAGGTGCACACATGTGTGTTTTGTTCACATATGCACAGGTGGAAGGCAGAATGATGCCCGCCCACCCACCCAAAGAGACACAATACCCACATTGGAACCCGGTGTTCCTTTATATGGCAAGAAAGGGCTCTGCAGAGGGGTTGAGTTCGAGGCCTTGAGGGGAGACGCCCTTGATCCTGCTGCCCGTGGAGCCTGTGTCCAGGCGTCAGCCTCTGTGTCTGGGGCTGTTTCACGGAGACCAGGAGGATGCCTGGAGGCAGGGCTCTGCCCTCAGGCTTCACGTCTGTGGCATTCAGGAGGAACCCGGCTCGGACTACCCCACATAAGAAGGGGTTTAAATGGTCTTTTGAGATGCTTAGGTTGGCTGCCAGTGTGGACTTCAGGGTGAATTTGATTCAGCTCTGCTGTGTCCCAGAACCTGGCTGCCTGGGCCATCTGTGGTGTTGGCCCTGTCCTGGGACAGCTTCCCTCATGGTGGTGGAGAGGCCCCAACATCCTCCACGGCGGTGGAGAGACCCAGACGTCCCCCACGGCGGTGGAGAGACCCGGACGTCCCCCACGGCGGTGGAGAGGCCCGGACGTCCCCCACGGCGGTGGAGAGGCCCGGACGTCCCCCACGGCGGTGGAGAGGCCCGGACGTCCCCCACGGCGGTGGAGAGGCCCGGACGTCCCCCACGGCGGTGGAGAGGCCCGGACGTCCCCCACGGCGGTGGAGAGGCCCGGACGTCCCCCACGGCGGTGGAGAGGCCCGGACGTCCCCCACGGCGGTGGAGAGGCCCGGACGTCCCCCACGGCGGTGGAGAGGCCCGGACGTCCCCCACGGCGGTGGAGAGGCCCGGACGTCCCCCACGGCGGTGGAGAGGCCCGGACGTCCCTCATGGCGGTGGAGAGGTTCAGACGTCCTCCATGGCGGTGGAGAGGCCCGGACGTCCTCCATGGCGGTGGAGAGGTTCAGACGTCCCTCATGGCGGTGGAGAGGCCTGGACGTCCTCCATGGCGGTGGAGAGGCCCGGACGTCCTCCATGCTGGTGGAGAGACTCAGAGGTTCTCTATGGGGGTGGAGAGGCCCGGACATCCTCCAAGGCGGTGGAGAGGCCTGGGTTTCCATCATCCTAGTAGAGGCCCTGGATGTCCCCCATAGTGATAGAGGGGCTTGGACATTCCCCATTGTGGGAACGATGGAAGCCTGGACATCCCCATGGTGGTGGAGAGGGCTGGATGTCCCCCATGATGGTAGAGGGGCCTGGGTGGTGGAGAACTTTCTACCACAATGGGCCTCCTTTCTCATGGTAGAGGCCCTGGACGTCCCCCACGGTGCAGGAGGGGCCCGGGTGTCCCCCCTTCCATGCTGCTCAGGACTGGGGGCCTGAGCAGCCAAAGCATTGCCATCTCATTTGCTGAGACTGGGCCACATGCCCATAAATGAGCCAACCCTAGTGGCCTGTGGGTAGGACTGTGGTGCTCGGCTTGGACCTGAGTCAGGTGCCCCAGTGGCCAGGTGTAGGATGCTTACCGGGGCATGCTTAGGGGCACAGGAGTGGGGCAAGGAGGGGCCCACATTCCCTCTTGCCCTCCACACAGGCTATGTGGTCTTTTTCTTAGAGATTCCTGCCCTGCTGGCACCTCTGCCATAATCCCAGCATGTCCCCAGCTGGAGAGGACAAAGGTGGCCCCACCAGGGCACTGCAGGGGAATGTGATGGCCACTACACCATGCCCAGTGCCTTCTGTGCACCTGTGACCCTTGGTGGGCCACGCAAACCTGCAGCCAGGGTCTGGGGACCTCTGGAGGGGATGAGGATGGAACAGCAAGAGGCAGTATCGCTGCCAAGGGCATCTCTGCCCAAGTCTGGAGGCAGCAAGGCCCCTGCACGCTCTAGGGCAGGTCTGTTGTCCTCTGGTATGCCACAAATTTCAAACCAGCCCCAATTCCTGGGGCAAGAGCAAAGAGCCACACTCCTGATTGTTGTGCCAGATGTTTTAACCACTGTAGTGTTCCTGTGTGCACATGAGTACATATGGCATGTGTGCGCCCTGGAGATGTGAGCTCCTGTGGGCAGGTGAGCATCTGTGCACAGGCACATGTGTGTGTGTGCATGTTTGTGCATGTGCGAGTGAGCATGTGTGCAGGTGCATAGGCATGTGTTTTGTATGAGTGTGTGCTTCTGCATGCACATGGGTGCATGTGTGCTTGTGTGTGTGTGCATGTGTTTGTGTGTGCGTGTGTATTTCTGTGTGCTTCTGTGTATGTGCATGTGTTTTACATGTGTTTCTGCTTACGTGTGTGCATGTGTGCCTGTGTGTGCATGTTTCTGTCTACATGTGGGTGTGTGTGTGCTTGTATCTGTGTGTGCGTGTATGTGTTTGTGCCTGCATGTGTGTTTCTGTGTGCATGTGTGCACGTTTGTATGTGTCTGTGTGTGTGTGTTTCTGTGTGCATGTGTGCACATCTGTGCGTATGTGTTTGTGCGTGCATGTATGTGTGCATGTGTGTGTTTCTGTGTGCATGTGTGAGCTTCTGTGTGTATGTATTTATGTGCGCATGTATGCACATGTGTGTGCATGTGGGTGCACGTGTGCATGTGTGCACGTTTGTGTGTATGTGTGTGTGTTTCTGCATGCATGTGGGTGCACATGTGTGTGCATGTTTGTGTGTATGTGTGTGTGTTTCTGCATGCATGTGGGTGTGCGTGTGTGTGCACATGTGTATGTGTGTGCATGTGTGTGTTTCTGCGTGCATTTGGGTGTGTGTGTGTGCACGTTTGTGTGTGTGTGTGTTTCTGCATCCATGTGGGTGCATGTGTGCACGTTTGTGTGTGTGTGCATATGTGTGTTTCTGTGTGCATGTGGGTGCATGTGTGTGTGTACGTTTGTGTGTGTATGCGTGTGCATTTCTGCATGCATGTGTGTGCATGTGTACACGTTTGTGTATGTGTGTATGCGTTTCTGCATGCATGTGGGTGCATGTGTGCACATTTGTGTGTGTGTGTGTTTCTGCGGGCATGTGGGTGCATGTGTGCATGTGTGTGCGTGTGTGTGAACTGCCTTGGGGGGTAGGGTAGGACAAGGACATTCCTGGACCCGGCGCTTGACAAGCTGCCAGGCCGTCTCCATTGTCATGTCAACCAAATATTTTCAGCCTCCACGCCCAGAAGCCTCCGGAGCTCACTGTCTCCTCGCAGCTCACACACCCCGGGCCAGACTTCCAAACCGCTAGGCAGATTTCGAGTCCCTTTTTTTAGCTGCTGAATGAAAAAAAATAAGCAAACACAAATCTGCTGATCCCAGGCCGCCTCCTTTTCTGGAGAATTTAATTTCCGAGCTTTGATCTGATACCAGGGCCCAGAGGATTTGTTATTTCTAAATAATGAGCTGAATGTTTGTGCTCCCAGCCTGAACTTTTCTGGTTTGGGGAAAAATATGACTTTCCATAGACGCTCTTTGATGCGGCCAGTGGCGCTGCCGGCTCCGGGATGAAAGGCCTTTCAGAGGGCAGGCGGCGCTGGGCGGGGCGGCCGGGCCCTGGTGCCCTCGGGACAATGTCCTCTGCGGGGGCCCCACCCGCCGGCCCCTCCCTGGGCAAGGGCGGAGCTCGTTCACCAGCAGCCCCTGCGCTGGGACCCGAGCCCGGGGCCACCTGCATCCCGGCCCAACCTGTCTGGGGCCTCCTCCTCTCCCGGTGACCGCGGGGGGTCAGAGGGCGCCCCAGGCAGGGGCTGTCAATCCTGGGCGGGTTGTCGGGGGTGGGGGGCTCCAGGGCTGCCTCCCCGGTGGGCCCCGCGCTCCATGGAAGGGGCGCCTCCTACCCACGTCCTGCCTCAAACCGAGGCTGGGGGCCCCGCTCCCAAGCCGGGGGACACCTGAGCAAACAGAACGGAGGACACGGGCGGCACAGGCTGCAGCGCGGTCTGAGGCTGAGGGAGGCACCTGCTCCTCGCTGGGAGGTTAGAGAAAGGCGCCCCCTGCTGGCGGCGGCGGCCCCCGGGTGACCTGCAGGGCCTGAGGCCACGTGGAGACGAAGCAGCCCGCTCCTGGGGTGAGGGCACGGGACTGGGCTCAGCGCCTCCAAGACTCTCCCCGGGCCCTCCACTGGGTGTTCTTGTTGGAGTCCGCACAACCCTGGCGGTCTGAGGCTAGGCCAGGGTGTGTGGACCAGGGAGACCCCTGCACCTGGTGGGAGATCCCAGCCCTCACACCCCTGGCACCTGCCAGCAGAGCCCAGCCCGCTCCCCCCTGCCCCTGTGACTGTCAGCATCCGCAGGAGGGCCACGCCGCACCAGAAAATGATCATTCCAGGTCAGGGCTGGGGGTTTGCGGCGCCCTCTCCCCTAACCCCACTGGTGGGCCACTTCACACTTGGGAGAGCATTTCCCATGGGAAGCGGCCAAGCGCGCTTCCACAGGCAGCATCACAAAAGGTCAAGAGGCAAACACCCTCGGTCGGCTGCCTCGATAATTAGCTCCTCAGCCAGCCTGCAGAAAAGCCATCCGGCCTGGACAGGCTCCCAAGGACAGCACCCCAGCACCCCGCCCTCTGTCCTGCCCAGTGTCTACACAGGATCTCCTGGCACCCCAGAGGGCAGCCCCCAACCTTGAAACACACAGCAGCAGTGGCCTGACCTCCCCAGTACTCTCTGCGTCAGGTGTCTCAGATGGGGACCTGTGAGTCCCAGAATATGACTCACGGGTCTATGTCCACTCCTGGGCCCGGTGGGATTAAGAAATACTTTTTAAAAAATAAATAGTTTCATTAACCAGTAGTTCAGTCACAGGGTGCAAAATTTCAGGCAGGTTTGGAAATCATAAGGAACGCAGTGGGGAAAGTATAATGAAATTCAAATAAAGGTCAGGTTTAGTTAACACTGGTGTGCCCGTATTGCTTCATTAATGAGACAAATGCCCTGTCCTCAGGAAGGATGTAGGAATGAGGGAAGCCGGGTGCAGAGTAGACCGAAATGTCTTTGCTCTCTCCACAAGTTTTCTGTAAATCTAAACATAAAATCCGGTGGATCACTTGAGGTCAAGAGTTCAAGACCAGCCTGGCCAAGATGGTGAAACCCTGTCTCTACTAAAAAAAAAAAAAAAAAAAAAATTAGTTGGGTGTGGTGGCGGGCACCTGTAATCCCAGCTACTCAGGAGGCTGAGGTAGGATAATTGCTTGAACTCAGGATATGGAGGTTGCAGTGAGCTGAGATTAAGCCATTGCACTCTAGCATGGGTGACAAGAGTGAAATTTCGCCTCAAAAAACAAACAAAACAAAACAAAAACTAAACATAAAATCTAAAATAAAAGTTTCATTAAAAAGAGTTGGGGGAGGATATAATATAGGATCTTGTGGGCCACTCTAGGATTGGATCTTGTGGGTCACTCTAGGGTTAGATGTTGTGGATCACTCTAAGGTCGATCCTGTGGGTCACTCTAAGGTGGATCCTGTGGGTCACTCTAAGTTGGATCCTGTGGGTCACTCTAAGGTGAATCCTGTTGGTCACTCTAAGGTTGGATCTTCTGGGTCACTCTAAGGTAGATCCTGTTGGTCACTCTAAGTTGGATCCTGTGAGTCACTCCAAGGTTGGATCCTGTGGGTCACTCTAAGGTGAATCCTGTGGGTCACTTTAAGGTTGGATCCTGTGGGTCACTCTAAGATGAATGCTGTGGGTCACTCTAAGATGGATCTTGTGTTTCACTCTAAGGTGGATCCTGTGGGTCACTCCGAGGTGGATCCTGTGGGTCACTCCGAGGTGGATCCTGTGGATCACTCTAAGGTGGATCCTGTGGTCACTCTAAGGTGGATCCTGTGGGTCACTCTGAGGTTGGATCCTGTGGGTCACTCTGAGGTGGATCCTGTGGGTCACTCTGAGGTGGATCCTGTGGGTCACTCTAAGCTTGGATCCTGTGGGTCACTCTGAGGTGAATCCTGTGGGTCATTCTGAGGTGGATCCTGTGGATCACTCCAAGGTGGATCCTGTGGGTCACTCCAAGGTGGAGCCTGTGGGTCACTCTGAGGTGGATCCTGTGGGTCACTCCGAGGTGGATCCTGTGGGTCACTCTAAGGTGGATCCTGTGGGTCACTCTGAGGTGGATCCTGTGGGTCACTCTAAGGTTGGATCCTGTGGGTCACTCTGAGGTGGATCCTGTGGGTCACTCTAAGGTTGGATCCTGTGGGTCACTCTGAGGTGGATCCTGTGGGTCACTCTGAGGTGGATCCTGTGGGTCACTCTGAGGTGGATCCCTGCGGGTCACTCTAAGGTGGATCCTGTTGGTCATTCTAAGGTTGGATCCTGTGGGCCACTCTGAGGTGGATCCTGTGGGTCACTCTGAGGTGGATCCTGCGGGTCACTCTGAGGTGGATCCTGCGGGTCATTCTAAGGTTGGATCCTGTGGGCCACTCTGAGGTGGATCCTGTGGACCACTTGGAGGTGGATCCTGTGGGTCATTCTGAGGTGGATGCTGTGGGTCACTCTGAGGTGGATCCTGTGGGTCACTCTGAGGTGGATCCTGTGGGTCACTGTAAGATGGATGCTGTGGATCACTCTAAGGTGGATCCTGTGGATCACTCTGAGGTGGATCCTATGGGTCACTCTAAGGTTGGATCCTGTGGGTCACTCTAAGGTGGATCCTGTTGGTCATTCTAAGGTTGGATCCTGTCGGTCACTCTGAGGTGGATCTTGTGGATTACTCTAAGGTGGATCTTGTGGGTTACTCTGAGGTGGATCCTGTGGGTCGCTCTAAGGTGGATCTTGTGGATTTCTCTAAGGTTGCATCCTGTGGGTCACTCTGAGGTGGATCCTGTGGATCACTCTAAGTTGGATCCTGTGGGTCACTCTAAGGTGGATCCTGTGGTTCACTCTAAGGTGGATCCTGTGGGTCACTCTGAGGTGGATCCTGTGGGTCACTCTGAGGTGGATGCTGTGGGTCACTCTGAGGTGGATCCTGTGGGTCACTCTGAGGTGGATCCTGTGGGTCACTGTAAGATGGATGCTGTGGATCACTCTAAGGTGGATCCTGTGGATCACTCTGAGGTGGATCCTGTGGGTCACTCTAAGGTTGGATCCTGTGGGTCACTCTAAGGTTTTTGGGCTTTGCTCTGAGTGTTGGCACAATGACTTTTACTATTGCAGGTGCTGTGTCTCTAGGGACCAAGTGGAAGTTGAGATCGCAGCTGGACAGCTACTACACCAATGCAGAAGGAAGGAGATGGTGGCTTGGGTACCAGTGCCGGGGGAGTGGGGGAGGAGATGGTTGCTTGGGCCAAAGGGTGGTGCTGAAGTTGGGAGAAGGGGTCTGATTCCAGGTATGTGTTGAAGGTGAAGCCAACAAGAGTCGCTGACAGAGTCAATGTGGGGATGAGAGGATGGGAGGGTCTGATCTGAGCCCGGGGTCTGGCCTAACTCGCTAGAGGGATGAGTCCGCACTGACCCAGGTGGCGTGTGGGGATGGACAGTGCAAGGAGGACAATGGGGAGTTTGTTCTGAAAATGTCCTGGCTGAGATGCCTCCTGGAAGTCAAGGTCAAGAAGCCTCTTGGATTTAAATCTAGAGTTGAGAGGAGACGTTGCCCTCCAGGGGTCCGTATGAAAGCTTCAGGTGCTTCCGGGGGACCCTCTGGCACGACAGGTCTGAACCCATCTTTCCCTCTCCAGTACTGCAGGGCTCCCACAGTTCTGCTTAGATTCCTAGCAGCCTCTGCTCAGCCTCTGTGCGCTCACCCTGTGCTGCTGGTAAATAGACACCCCGGACGGTCGGGATCCTTTAATAGACATCCTGGACGGTTGGGATCCTTTCCTCTCCCCAGGATCTTGTCTCTCCAAGCCCTGGCAATGTGAGCAGTCCTGAACTCTGATTTTCATCTTCCTGCTGACATGACAGTGCGGAAAGCTCCTCTGAGCTTCTCGGATTCTCAGCAGGCCTCCCTGCTCAGCTTCTCAGCATCTCCGGTCATGCCAGTTATGGGTTTGCGGTTGCCCCAAAGGGTGCAGAAGTTCAGCTCACCTCCTGTTTCCCTCCCCCACAATATCTTGGGCCTTCAGGTCTTGGCTGCCTTGGTAACTCTCTGACACATTAGAATACATGTGGTCATTTGTTTTCTCCAACCTGGTTGATGGAAGCCAAAAGCAGACTCCTTTTTTTGTTGTTGTGTTGTGTTTGTTTGTTTGTTTGACACAGGGTCTTGCTCTTTTGCCCAGGCTGGAGTGCAGTGATGCGGTCACAGCTCACTGCATCCTCGACCTCCTGGGCTGAAGCCATCCTCCCACCTCAGCCTATTTCTTGAGTAGCTAGGACCACAGGTGCACACCACCATGCCCAGTTCACTTATTTTTGTAGAGATGGTGTTTCATCATGCTGCCTTCCACTTCGGCCTCCCAGAGTGCTGGGATTGCAGGTGTGAGCCACTGTGCCCAGCCTCCTCGTTTTTCTTAGAGTTGAGTTTCATTTTATGGATCTATTATGATTTATATAACAACCTCTTATCAACGGGCTTTTAGGCCTTTGTAAATAATGCTGCAGTGAGTAATTTCACACATAGACGACCTCACCTGTGCTTGATGGTATCTATAGGATAAGCAAAATTGCTGGGCCAAAGGGCAGATGCATTTACATTTTTATTGATGTTGCCAACTTGGTGGTCATAAACGCTGTGCTAACTTGTACTTTCATCAGCTATGTACGACAGCGCCTGCTTCCCTGCAAGTTTGTCAACAGCGAGGGTTGCCTGGCATTTTGCTTTTTGCCAGTCTGACCCGTCATAAAATGGAACCTCTATTTAGTTTCAATTTGCGTTTCCTTGTTATGAGTATGGTTGGGTGCCTTTCTGTGTGTTAAAATGCCGGTTGCCCATTTAAGTTCTTTACTCATGTTTTGATGAGTTTGCTGGTCTTTATCTCATTGTTTTCAGGAGGTTTTTTTTTAATGTATTTGGGAAAGCAGCACTTTGTCTACTATATGAATTGCTAACGCCTTTTCCTCAGTTGGTGGGCTATCTGTTAATTTTGGCTTGTAGTATTTTAATATTAATATTTCTTTTCTTTCCTTCTTTCTTTCTCTCTCTCTCTCCCTCCTTCCTTCCTTCCTTCCTTCTCCTTCCTTCCTTCTCCTTCCTTCCTTCTCCCTCCTTCCTTCTCCTTCCTTCTCCTTCCTTCCTTCCCTTCCCTTCCTT
Organism: Macaca nemestrina; assembly: GCF_043159975.1. Classification (NCBI taxonomy): domain Eukaryota; kingdom Metazoa; phylum Chordata; class Mammalia; order Primates; family Cercopithecidae; genus Macaca; species Macaca nemestrina. The sequence goes on from NC_092128.1 coordinate 156,156,159, forward strand.
CCTTCCTTCCTCCTTCCTTCCTTCCTTCCTTCCCTCCCTCCCTCCCTCTTTCTTTCTCTCTCTCTCTCTTTCTTCCTTCTTTCTTTCTTTCTTTCTTTCTTTCTTTCTTTCTTTCTTTCTTTCTTTCTTTCTTTCTTTCTTTCTTTCTTTCTTTCTTTCTTTCTCTCTTTCTTTCTTTCAATGGAGTCTCACTCTGTCACCCAGGCTGGAGTGCAGTGCAGTGCAGTGGCGCGATCTCAGCTCACTGCAACCTTCACCTCCCTGGTTCAAGTGATTCTCCTGCCTCAGCCTCCTGAGTGGCTAGGATTACAGGCGCCCACCACCACGCCCGGATGATTTTTGTATTTTTAGTAGAGACGGGGTTTCGCCAAGTTGGCCAGGCTGGTCTTGAACTCCTGACCTCAGGTGATCTGCCTGCCTTGGCCTCCCAACGTACTGGGACTACAGGTGTGAGCCACTGCACCTGACCGATGTCCTGCATATTTCTTATTAGGCTTATTCCTAGAAGTTTGTTGTTTTTGCTACTGCTAAAATATGCTATTTAATTTCATTAACTTTGGTAACCGAGGCCAGAGCTACGGGAAACTCTAAATAAAGTCAACCCAACCAACCGGGCAAATAGCAAGAGCTTACTGAGCCTCTGTGTCGTCCTCACAATCTTGTCGGAATGAAGCTGCCCCGTTGGGTGTTGCAGGGACAAGAGAGTAGAAGATTCAATCCTTGCTTTTAAGTTGTTCAAAATTGATTGAAAAAGACATAGAGAGACACAAAGACACAGCCTGGATGGGGACAAGTGGGCGGCCCCAGGTGAGGGGCAGGTACCAAGGTCATCACAGGCACTTGTGTTCAGGCCCTCCGGGTGGCAGCGGGGAGGGTCGAAAGGGGACTATGGCCGACAACAACATGGGCAGAGGACTGGCCAAGCAATTTCTAAGAGAAAAAAGAACACCTACGATGAACACAGGGAAAACACACCCTCCTCTCCATTGCTTAAAAAAAGTGACACTCGGCCGGGCGCGGTGGCTCAAGCCTGTAATCCCAGCACTTTGGGAGGCCGAGATGGGCGGATCACGAGGTCAGGAGATGGAGACCATCCTGGCTAACACAGTGAAACCCCGTCTCTACTAAAAATACAAAAAAATTAGCCAGGCGACGTGGCGGGCGCCTGTAGTCCCAGCTATTCGGGAGGCTGAGGCAGGAGAATGGCATAAACCCGGGAGGCGGAGCTTGCAGTGAGCTGAGATCACACCACTGCACTCCAGCCTGGGCGACAGAGTGAGACCCCGTCTTAAAAAAAAAAAAAATATGTGGCACTCTAGTGGCCCACCGAAGTGGCAAAGATTTCCTTCAAGGTTGAAACCTTGGGTAGGAGTCTTCAACAGAAACAGAGGCCGGGGGAACGGCCACCGTCCCTCCACGCACCCATCTGGGCAGTGGCACAGTCGGCCACGACCCCAAGCGTGTCTCGCGCGCCGAGCACCCGTCCCACCCCGGGAAAGCAACAGAGAGCCAGGCAGGTGTGGGAAGTCGCGTTCTGGCTAGGGAAGCAGACGACACCCAGGTCAGCGAGTGAATATGGAAGCGTGAACTGCGACCAACGTCACCCCACAAGAGGGAATGCGCGGGTCACTGAGGGAGGGAGTTGTGGGGATCATGGAGTGCGCGTGTCCTTCTCAGAGGGTGATCTGAAGGGGAGGTGGCCTCTGAGCAGAAAGGTGAAGAATGCAAAGGGACCAGCTGCGTGGAGACAGGGAGGAGGAACAGCGGTCCAGGCAGAGGGCATAGAATGAGCCAAGGCTCTGGTCTGGGAGCCGTGGCGGGCAGGACGGGCAGGGCGGGCATCTCTCTTTCTCCCCGTGGTCTACGGGCTTCTCCATGTGCGCGTTTCACAGCACGGTGGACTCAGAGCGTCCAGACGGCTAACTGGACAGCTGCTCAGGGTTGCAAGTGCCTGTTTCCAGAAACCAGGCTGACACCAATGGCTCCTGTGACTTCAGACCTCACAAGTCAAGCCGATTGTTTCTGCCGTCACCACAAGCCCACCCTGGAGGCCAGGGCAGGGGCCTGGACCCCACCTTCTTATCAGTCTCTCATAAGAAGAGCCCCTGGCTGGGCTGGGAGATGTCATTGTGTCCGTCATGGAGCAGCCAGTAGGCAGAGTGAAGGGTGAAGCATAGAGGCCGGCAGAGACCCGATGGTGCAGGCACCTGGCAGGTGGACGGAAGACAGTGGCTATGAGATTCAAAGTGCCGACTGAAAGGACTCACCCCGGCTGCCTGTGCGCCAGAGCTGCGTGCAAAAGGCAAGGTGGGCGTGGGGAGACCGGGCAGGACCCTGTTGCAACAGAGACGGAAAAGGGTCCCACAGCACCTGCTCGGTCCCCCGGCCACACCTGAGGTCCTCCCCTAACAGGGACCAGACCTTTCCTCACGCTCTTGGCCAAAATGAGATGACCATCTTGGTGGTGTGTGTGCTGCAAAGCGAGCCTGCCAGGCCAATTGGAATACGTTCAGCAGAGTAATACCCAACTGTAATTCAAGCAAAGACAAACATCTCCTGTAAAGCTCACGGCATTCGGAGAAACATGGGAGAATTCCTGCCTCCGTGCGGGGGCCAATCAGATAGGGCCACTCCTGAGTTGCTGTGTGTTGGGAAATGACCTAATAGCCTTACAGCTTGTTACTGATTAATTTTGTTTGATGTGGGAGGCTGCATGGATTTTTAATAAGGGCTACTTGTAATTGCAGGCCGACTGAAGCTTCCAGAATCATGAAGTGCATTTCAGGGAATTTTGCAAAACGCAGGGTACGAGGCCTGCGTGCCCAGCACTCCCGGCTGGTAATTACATTCGAGCTGTTGTGTAGAGAGAACCTAGGGGCTCTCATTGACTAATGAGAGGAATTAGGGAGCTATTAGGGCCTGCTGGTGGGGCCTGGCTCTTCCCTTATAAATCTCCAGCCCGTCGATATCCTGGCCTCCCACTGAGGTGGGGTTTTAGTCTGCATATTAGAAAGTGCTGGAGAGGGGAAAACAAATACAGAGAAAACTTTTAAGTCCCCCAGGCCAAGGGAGACCCATGGGCCCCTGACATCTGTGCCAATGTGCTCTGCCCCTTTAAAAGGAGCCATGACGATGGCCAGGGTGACCACTCTGGGTGCTGGGTCCTGGGTCTGAACATGGCAGCTGCTCACTGGTGCATCCACAGCTTCACGTGGGGGCGAGACCCTGTCTCAGTCGCCCCTGGAACAAGTCTTGTTTCTGGGCAGTGGCCACCTCTGTGGGTCTCTGGAAACTTGGCCATAGTGCCAGCTAGCTGGTGGGCGGGACATGGAGCGAGTGGGCTGGACTTACAGACAGCAGACCACCCAGTGCCTGGGGCGTCCAGGAAAACAGCACAAGGACAGAAACCAGCAAGAGCTGCAGATGAGGGAAAGGAATGAGTTAGGAAGCACTGGGCTGCATGGAGCAGAAAAGACAAATCAACTGTCTTCACTGAGAGAGAATGGACTGACGCCTGGGACAGGGAGGTCCCGAGGCAGGTGGAGTTCAGGCTTGGCTTGACCCAGGGGCTCAACAAGGCTGTCATGGCCTCAATTTCTTTCCATCTCTGCCCTCTGCATAGTTGGCCTTATTCCAAAGCCAGCTCTTCCTCATGGGCACAAAACAGCTGCTGCAGTGCCAGGCTTCACATCTGCATCCCACCCTGCCCAGGAGAGAGGATGTGTCTGTCCCTGCAGTCTGCATGAGGAGCACCCTGATTGGATGCCCGGGCTATGTGAGCACATGGCCAGAGGACAGGACTGTGTGACGAATGTGAGGGAATCACAACTCCTTTGGAAGAGGGGTTGTGGGCAGCTTGGCCCAAGCACACAGAGATGGAGACGGATGGGTGAGGGACGAATGCTTGAACAGTGGAGCTGGAGCTGGAACTCAGAGCCGGATGGAAGGGAGCTTGCCCTCTGCACAAGGCATTTGGGTTTCATTTTTAAGATGATCAGGGGCTAGGAATGCTTTGGGCTGGAGAGAGGGAGGTCTATGCAGCTGGAGAGGGGATTGTGGGGGGTGTGGGGGGGCTGGGGCCGGGAGGTGTGTGGGGCAGAGATGGTGGGTGAAGGGAGAGGGGCTGGGTGGGGCCCGGGAAGCCCAGTCTGCTCCACTCCTCCCTGTGGACTCACTCCATCCTCACAACCATTTGGCAGCAGCGTCTCCCCTCATCGTGGAAGGAGAAGGGTGGGCAGGTGGCTGTCAGTGCCACTCCCATTTTCAAATGTGGAGGCTGAGACACAGAACCACAAGTTTCAAGATGACACACCTGGTAAAGGGTTCGAACCTGGGCCTGTGGAACCCACTCCCACATGACACCCTTGAGGAACAGGGAGGCAGCTGGTGGTGGCTTCTGGGCAGACCCGAGGCTCCTACTTGGAGAGGAGATGGGTGAAGATCCAGACACCTGAGGAGACGATCATGGGGCTGACTGGTGGGACAGGGGAGGTGAGGACAGGGCTTTCGACTTTTTGAGTTTGGGACAATGGTGGGTAAGTAGGCAGTTTTACCTGTGTGGGGAAAATTTTAAGACTTTGAAATGGGCAAAAAAGCTTGTGTGTCCCGTCTCCCGCACCCTTCCGGGGTTTTGCCGCCTTTCACGCTCTTTTGCAGAAACCTGACAATAATACAATGATATGAATGACGTGTGTCTGTAAAAATGTTCTGTATATCCACTTCGGTACTCCTTGTTTTTCTTCCTTTTTTTTTTTTTTGAGACGGAGTCTTGCTCTGTCACCCAGGCTGGAGTGCAGTGGCGCGATCTCAGCTCACTGCAACCTCCGCCTCCCACATTCAAGCAATTCTTCTGCCTCAGCCTCCAAGTAGCTGGGATTACAGGCACCCGCCACCACACCCGGCTAATTTTTTGTAAGTTTAGTAGAGACGGGGTTTCGCCATGTTGGCCAGGCTGGTCTTGAATTCCTGACCTCAAGTGATCCACCCACCTCGACCTCCCAAAGTACTGGGATTACAGGCATGAGCCACCGTGCCCGGCCCATTCCTTATTTTCTATATAATGTGCTTTGAATTCTCCTGTGAGCCAATTCTAACATCTTACTGATTTCCTTGCTAATTAAGGTGTTCAATAAAATCCTTGATACATTTCATATTTGTAGGATAGTCATGCTTTTACCTTAAAATTCAACACTTAAAATATGACACTTGACTATCAGAGGTGGGTTTGGGGCTCTGGAGAGGGCAAAGCTGGGGGAGCCTGGGGCGGGAGGTCCAGGGAAAGATGGGAGGAGACGCTGCCTGGGGACGTGGCAGGGACGGGTTTGTAAGTACTGCCTCCCGGCCTGTCTGCAAGTCCCTTCTCATAGCACTGCCCCCACACTGGCCTCCCCCGATGCATGTGAGGCTGGAATGGTCACTGCTGGAGTGGCCATGGTGGGCCAGCCCCGCACCCAACCCTGCGGCGGCGTTGGTGTCCTGCCCACACCTGCACTGCTGTCCCTCCAGACTTCCAGCAAATTCTCTCCTACGACCCTGTTAGTGGGGACCGTGGGTTTCGTGCGCTTTCTCAAACATCTCTGTGGGCGTTGAAAATCAGAGGATGCCAAATGTGTGGCCCCACAAGGATCTGGGGTCACAACCTCAAACAGCACCCCCAGGTCCAAAATTTTGTATCGACATTTCTGTTTTCTAAATAGGATTTCATGGAAACTTTGCATTCGACTCCAGAGGACATCTGTATTTGCTTTAGTACAAAACAATGCGTTAAATGGTTTTCCACTGTCCACGGACAGAATGACAACACATATCGTTTAAAGACCTTAATGGACTCTATTTCGATTCTAGAATTGGACAACGTGTCCCTCTGTAAAACAGAATTAGTGCTTCTGTGAGCTAAGCAGAGGGGGGCGGCTTTAGAGACGGAAAGGGCTTCCTAGAAGAAAGCAGAGGTGAAGAACACAGGCAGAGGGGTCGTTTCAAAGTCACTGTCCCTGCAGGGCAGTAACTAATTGTCTCACATTGGGTGACTTCAGGCTAAGGATTAAAGCAGAGGGAACTTCATTCCATGCTGATTGAAGACTGGAACCGGCCTGTTTGGGAAACTGGCCATTCTCTCTCTCTCCTTTCTTTCTTATTTTTCTCTCTTTTTTAAAAAAAGAATTTATTATTTTGTATAGAGACAGGATTCCAAGTTCCAGACAGTGTTGCCCGGGCTGGTCTCAGACTCCTGAGCTCAAGCGATCCTCCTGCCTCAGACTCCCAAAGTGCCGGGATGACAGGTGTGAGCTGCCGTGCCTGGCCAATCGCCCTCTCTTGATTTTTTGGAAGGTCAGATGACAACTTCACTTGGGTTTGGTGACGGACAGCCTGAGCATGGGTGACTGCATTTGATCTTTAGTCTGGCCCATGTAGGGCCCAGAGCAGGCACTTAGTTCAAAACCATGGTCTTCTATAATTTTTATATAACTAACACCACAGAGGAAGAAGACACTAGGGGGGCACCCTCCTATCTGCCTGGATTTCCCAACTCTGAGGCTCCTTCAAGGGGAGTGGAGGGCACCTCAGTTTGAGAGGCTGGACTTCCTGGGTTTCTCTACTGGCAGCTGCCCAGGGTCCCTGGGCCCCCTCTGCCCTGCCCTCTGTCCTCAGCAAGGCCCCTTGCTGGGGTCTTTCTCTGGGGCAGCTGCTTAGGGTCCCTGGGTCCCCTCCCCACCTTGCCCTCCTGGCCCCAGCAAGGCCCCTGGCCGGAGTCTCTCTCTGGGGCAGCTGCTTAGGGTCCCTGGGGTCCCTCCTTGCTCCCTGTCCTCAGCAAACCTCTGGCCTGGATCTGTCTCCAGCTAAACATCTCTGGGCCCCCTCCCGGCCTTGCTCTCCTGGCCCCAGCAAGACCCCTGGCCTGGGGTCTGGGCAATACCCCTCCCAGGTAAGGACAGGAGTGAATCCAGAGACCACTCGGCTTCAATTTGGTGCAGAGGCCCTAAAGGGCATTTGAGAAAAGATGGGGTAGGGAGGGGCCCGCGGGCAGCGCGGCTGGGCGCCAGAGGCTGAGCGGGTCACTGTCGAGCTGCGCCCCGGGACAGCAGCTCTGCAAGCGTTCACCACGTTTCAGCCCCTCTTACAGGGTGGCTGTGGGGCAGGGGCTTACAGAGCCAGCTTTCTTGGTGGAGCCCTCCCACTGCCACCCCAACCCCGCTCCGTCCAGGGCGCTGCTGTCTTTTGGGGCGTCGGGCTGCAGACCCGGACCCCAGACTTGGTTCTGCGGGGAAGCGGGGGCGGGGCCTGGGTCTCGGGGGCGGGGCCTGGGTCTCGCGGGGCGAGGCCGGGGTTGGGGCGGGGCCCGGATCACCGCCCTCTGCGCCTGGCCCAGCCCGCGGTCCTGCCCATCCCTGGCGCTCTGCTGCCACCTGGTGGCGAGGCGTAGCCGTGCAGCCTGGGTCTCACCTGCGGGACAGCAGGTGCACTGAGCTCCTGGAAGGCAAGGACCTCCGGCTTTAGGGGTGGATCTGGAGAGGGTGGGATGAGGGGGAAGCTGCCGGCTCCTCAGCGTCCGGTCACGCCTCGGCTTCCGTGCCCAGACAGGGAGAGGGGCTTGTGACAAGCACATCACCACCTGGGCTGGGGAGCCCCACGCTGCACCTCAAGAGCTAGGAGGGGCTGCGCATCAGGGACCCGCCCCCCTCGTTTTCCAGCTGGGAAACTGAGGCTAGAAAGGCAGTGGCTGCACTTCCCAAGGGCAGTCCTCCCGTGCATCGACCACTCACCCCCTGGTCTGTGGATGGAGTCTGTGGGGCAAACAAGGAAAGAGGCGCACAAAACGGTCATGCAATTAACGCAGCCTAACATCAGAAAGCATGGCATAGTTGCTTCCCATGCGGGAAGTGCAATGGAAAACACAGCAAAGCCGGAAGGCCACAGCCTGGGCTTGTCCCGTGGGCACTGCTCTGGCCGGGTGGGTTGGGTGTGGAGTGATGCATGAAACCGGTTGCTGCCCAGGCCTGGGGCAGGGTGGGGGAGGGCGATCCCAGAGCTCCGTGGGTCATAAAGAGGTGGACTTTATTCTAGGTACCTGGCAAGGTTTCCTAAAGGGGGCTGCGGGGAAAAGGAGTGTGACATGATGTGGCTTCAAGTCCCACCCTGCCTGCAGGCCTGGCTGGAGTGGGTAGGGACGTGCTGGCTTCAGGTGAGTGTCCTGGGCACAGGGGCTTAGGTCCAGGCTGTTAGGACTTCAGCACAGAGGCTGAAGGATTTGCTGTGGAGAGAGATCCAGGGAGGTTACGGCCCACTGCCAGGTGTCAAGCTAAGTCACCCACAGGTGTGACGGGAACAGGGCCAAGTGACGTTTTTAAGTGGCCCTATTTTCAATCCCGGGTTTACACTGTTTGCATGATCTCATTAATTCAGCACAATAGTGCTGGGTGTTTCTCTCCTTATCTTGCTTAATTGGTGTAACAGCCAGTGAGTCAGGCGCTATTGCCCCTATTTCAGGCACAAGGAAGCTGAAGGTTCAGAGAGAGATGAAGTGCTTTGGCTTCCCCAGCAGGAAGGGGCTGCAGGATTCATCCTGGGCCAGACTGTGTGCGTGCCCTTTTAAAACGAAGACACAGGGCCGGGTGCGGTGGCTCACGCCTGTAATCCCAGCACTTTGGGAGGCCAAGGCGGGCGGATCATGGGGTCAGGAGATCGAGACCATCCTGGCCAACGTGGTGAAACCCTGTCTTCACTAAAAATACAAAAAAAAAAAAATTATCTGGGTGTGGTGGGCGCCTGTAATCCCAGCTACTTGGGAGGCTGAGGCAGGAGAATCACTTGAACTCAGAAGGCAGAGATTGCAGTGAGCCAAGATCGTGCCACTGCACTCCAGCCTGGCGACAGTAAAACCCTGTGACCAAAAAAAAAAAAAAAAAAAGAAAAGAAAAGAAAAGAAAAAAGAAAGAAAAGAAAAGACAAAAGAAGACACAATTCTTGCAACAGAAAATTACTAGTTTAAGGTGTACAAGCCAGCTGTTTACAGTATATTTACAATATCGTACAGCCATTACCACTACCTAATCCCAGAACATCTGCATCACCCTAAAAGGAAACCTTGTACCTGTTAGCTGTCTCTCACAAGTGTCCCTTCCCTAGCTCCTGGCAATCCCCTATCTGCTCTCTCTCTCAGTGGATTTGTCCATTCTGCATATTTCATACAAATGCAGTCCTGCAGTCGGTGGTGTGCTGTGCCCGGCTTGCTTCCCCTGATCTAGGTGACTTTGAGGTTCATCCAGGTTGAGCCTGGGCCAGCGCTTCCTTCCTTTTCATGGCTGAATAATATTCCACTGCACGGACAAACCACTCTTTGTTTCTCTATTTATCTGTTGATGGACAGGTAGGTTGCTCCCACTTTGTGGCTATTGTGAGTGATGCTGCTGTGATCATTTGTATCCTAGTATCTGTCTGAGTCCGTATTTCAGTTCTTTCGGGTTTATACCCAGGAATGGAACGGCTGGGTCATATGGTAATTATGTTGTCCTTTTTGAGAAAATGCCAAACTGTTTTTCAAAGTGGCAGCACCATTTACGTTCCACAAGCAGTGTGTGAGGGTCCTGGTTTCTCCATATCCTCATCAACTCTTGTTATTTCCTGTTTAAAAAATTTATAACCATCCTAGTGGGTGTGGAGTGGAGTCTCATCGTGAATTTGATTTGCGTTTCCCTAATAACTTAGTGACATTGACGAGCTTTTCAGGTGCTTAGTGGCCGTTTGTATATCTTCTATGGAGAAATGTCTATCAAATCCTTTGCCCATTTTTAAGTTGAATTATTTGTCTTTTTACCGCTGAGTCTAGGCCAGATTTTAAATCTCACTCCCACTCTGACTGAAGTTACCTGGGCTCTGCATAAAGTTCTCGAGTGCTCAGCAAACAGTGCTCTCAAGCAAAGGCCAGTTGTCTGGTCAGGGTGTGAGTTTTCTCTGCCACTGCAGCCTCTGTGTGTGAGCCAGTGATAACTTACAGATGGGTAGTGGGGAGAAGGGGGAGGCTGTAGGTGACCCATCCCACACTCCTGCTCTTCTCACCTCCTGCATTCCTTAGCAAAGGCCCCCACCCCAATCCTGCCCCACCTTTGCCCTCCCCCAGAACCTATGATGTTGAGCCAAGTTCCCCTGACCCTTATAACCGGGGATCCTTGTGACCTCAGCCTTCTCCCTGCTGATTTCTGAGTGCTCGTGGCTGCCCCTCTCCCTCCCTGAACCACCTGGAATCAGGAAGATCATCCGCTTCCAGCACCATCCAACCCTGGGCGTGGAGAAGGGTCAAGAACACGGCTCTGCCGCTGCCCCAGCTGGGGCTGGACTAAGCTTAGCCTCTCAGCTGCTCTGCGACGTTGGCCACGTCTCTATCATCCCTGTGCCCTCACCCCAAATAGGGCCAACCTGTGGGACTGATCTCCCAGGCTGACTGAGAGCTCATGTGGTATCAGGCAATAAACAGGAGGGTGCTGTTACCCCAGACTGCTCTCAGATTCTCTCTCAGAGAAGCCAAATCAGACAAACAGAGAGACGCATGCTGGGTGCACGTTTCCAGAGATGAGAGGCTGCGCCGGACCCTTTTTGGTAGCTGCCCAAGCACAGAGCTGGGGAAACAGAGCTCGGCAAATATTGACCCGAATACCTGGGAGGGAAAGGCAGAATGGCACACAGAGCGGGATCCAATCTGTGTGACAAAAACTAGAATGTGAGGTCTGCATCTGCAGAGAAACGAGTGTGCAGAGGGCACGTGCTGGTGCTCAGGGCAGCTGCCTTTGGGGTTTGAGGTTGAAGGGAGGCAGGTGAGGTGGATAAAACTGTTATAAACTGTTATATGTTCATCCCCACCCTCTTGTGGAAGGAGGGCACGTCCCCGCTCCCTGCCACTGGGCTTGGCGTGGAAACTGTTCGGACATGGGGCTTTAGTGGGAGCTGCAGTGTGTGTTGTGGGAACTGCACTCCGGAACCTCTCCTGACCCACCTGGAATGAGTGTCCCCCTGGGTAGCTGCCACCTGAGCCTGCGCCCCAGAAAAAAGCACAAATGGCTCAGCCCAATCCACAAGGCGAAGCACAGCTCACCTCCCCGTGAACAAACACCGGCTGTGTCTTCCCTGACCGGTGGTTACTGCTGCCCAAGCCTGTGAATGGCCACTTGTTGCGCCCGCCCTGACCAGCGGTTACTGTGCAGGAGCCCTTGGGTGCCAGGGTGGTTTTCTCCCTGCATGATCGTGGCAAGAGCTGATGCATACAAAGGGAGGGTAAATGGGGTTTTCACCTTTTACTCCATCATCTAAGAAACTTAGACCAAATCTGTTATTCTTTAGAGAGACAAGGAGGCTTAGAAGAAACAGGGGTGCTGATTCTGTCTCAGAGCGTCTGGCTGGCCCCTGTGCCCTGTGGCCGTCGACGCTGCCTGGCGGATGTCCGGTGCGGTGGCTGCTTCTCCGTCCCTCCCAGCTGACGGTGGGCTGTTTGCAGGCACAGTGGCACCCTGTTGTCGGGACCGGCCTGGCTGGGCCTGGCAGGGGGGCAGGTTTGTCAACGGGCTGAATCCCAGAATGCCAGAAATGGAATGTAGAAGTCATGGGATCTGCACAGAGGAAATTCAGCGTGTATCAGAGTGGGCCAGGTGTAGCAGTAATCCTTGCTTCCTGGTGAGCTATCGTTTTGGAAGTTACGGGAGTTTCTCTGGGTTTCATCCGGTGCAGATACAGGAAGGATGTGCCCTCAGAATGCGTGCGTCCTGCCTCCCTGCTGTTGACTGAGGCATCTCCGCTGTCTCCACCAGAGCAAGTTCCCCTGTCATCCAAGGCCCTGCACGTGTTAGCCTGTGTCACTGGGGAAGGAAGGCTTGTGGCCTTAGTCTGCTTACCTGTAACACGGGGTTATCTGGCATAAGCAATGTTGTGGACTAACTGTCCCAAAAGCACCTCCGACAAATCACTTAGTATGATGTAAATCCCTCAGAAAGATCCCAAAATAGGCTGCACGCGGTGGCTCACACCTGTAATCCCAGCACTTTGGGAGGCCAAGATGGATGGATCACGAGGTCAGGAGATCAAGACCATCCTGGCTAACACGGTGGAACACTGTCTCTACCAAAAATACAAAAAAAAAAAAAATAGCCTGGCGTGGTGGTGTGCACCTGTGGTCCCAGTTACTCGGGAGGCTGAGGCAGGAGAATGGCGTGAACCCAGGAGGCAGAGGTTGCAGTGAACCAAGATCACCACCACTGCACTCCAGCCTGGGCGAGAGAGTGACACTCCATCTCAAAAAAAAGAAAAGAAAAAAAAAAAGAAAGAAAGAAAGAAAGAAAGAAAGAAAGATCCCAAAACATGGCAGATTCCTTTCAAATGCAGAGCTGCACTTTCAGAAACTAGGAAAAATCCAAGCTGAAAACGGCTGCAGGAGGTGTGTGAGCAGATGGTGCAGCCGTTCCAGGGGTGGGCAACTAGGCTTAGCAGGGAAGAGCCTGTGTTTCGATGCCCATCGACAGAACAGAGATGAGGCCTTGGACTCACACACGCTGGGGGTGAGAACCGCAACCGTGAGTGGAGCCCAGGCCTTAGCAGAGCTTGTTTGTTTTAGTCTGAGCTCTGGTGGGAAGAAAGTTTCTGCTAAGAATTACAACAATAAAACTGCCTGCATTGTGGTCAGGTTGAAAAAATGCACCACCAGGAGGCCCGGGAATGCCCAAATGAGAAACTGGGGGAAAAGTGGGATGAGCGTGGAAACCCCTGGGGGCCTCTGGCAGGAGCAAATTGCAAATCACCCTGGGACACATCCTCAACAGAGGCCACACAGCATTTCCGGATAAAACTATAGACCGTGAACTCACGGTAGAAACCTACAAGCCCTGCAAAGAAGAAATGCAAAATATGCAAAGCAGTGCAGTGGCAAGATGACATCTTCAAGAAATCCAGACAAAAGAGTCATCAAATATGCAATATTAAAATTTTTCAAACAATTAAAAGTATGGAAAGATGATATCTTAAAAAATGAGTAAAGACCAGCAAACAAGGTAAGAAAATCAGGCAAATTTGGAAAAGAACAACAACAACAAAAAATCTCCTAAAAATGAAAAATACAGTCACTGAAATTAAAACAATTTAGATACAGCTACTGAGAATTCATAAGATAGATCTGAATAAATTGCCAAGAATGAGACAGACACATAAATAATTATTGTTTTGGAAGTTAATCTCTCAGTCATTATCTCTTTAAATGTCTCCTTTCCCAGATCTATCTACATGATAGATTACAATGTTGTAATATGTGTCTAATTGGAGTTCCACACGGAAAATTGGTGAAGGGAGACATTTGAAGAGATAGTGGCTGAGACATTTCCAGGACTGATGGAAGTCATGCGTCTCCAGATTCAAAATCCTAAGTCCTGAGCAAGTTAAATAAAAACGAATTTTCACACAGCATATTGTGATGAAAGAGAAGAAAACTAAAGGCAAAGATGATGCAGAAAGGCAACTGGAGACCTTTGCTTCTGGCCAACATGGAGTAACAGGACCCGGATTTACCCTTCTACCTAAAATAACCCAAACCAGGCAGACTACGTGAAATGAGAGCTTTCAAGATACGAGACATCGTATAACAAAGTATAATGATCCCTGAGCGACGGGAACAACAAGGTAAGCCCTACAACCACCCCGGCTTCCTGCCTTGAAAACGTTCTCAGGACATGGCTCAGGGAGGCGGAACCCAGGGGAGCCTGGCAGACTCTTGGAGTTAGGACACAGAACTGAGGGTTCAGGAAGAACAAACCAAGACGATACAGCTCACAGGACAGAGTGAAGGAGAGGGGAGAGGGGCACGGGCGAGTTCTGGTATCTGCTGAGGAACCCCCTGCTGCTTGAATATTCAGCTAAATACTCATCAGCATTATTTTTATGTGATGAAAATAACCAGGGCTGCAGAGTGAACCATCTGAAAGGATTAGTGGTACCAGTTCCTGGTGCCCACACCGGAGAAGGGAATAGTGCCTGTTCTCACCAGCCAGGTCGGAAGCCTCATGTTCATGGGACAGAGAACACAGAGGAGCCTTACTTCCACAGCGGGGACTGTTTGGCCCTAAACCCAACACTGATCTTTTCCACTCAGGATCAAACTGTTTCCAAGTAACTTCAATTAAGATGCTGTAATATGTCTAACTGCTGTTTCACAGGGAAAATTAGGGAAAGAAATATTTGAAGGGATGTTGGCTGAGAAGCTTCCCAAAACAAAGCACAAGAATATTTATAGAAATACAAAAACACCCGGAATCCAATCAAGAAAAATTCACAAAGTCTAGCATCTAATTAAAGATGACCACATGTAAGGAGCAGGAAAACATGACCCAGAGTGAGAAGATGTAATCAATCTAAACCAGCCTGGATTGAATAGGTGTTAGAATTAGCAGAGGCAAAGACGTTAAACACTTATTATAACTGTCCTTTATGTGTCCCCCCAAAAGTTCAATGGTCAAGTGGAAGATACTAAAAAACACACATTGCACTTCCAGAGATGAAAATTATCATGTCTGAGATGAAAAACAGACAATTGAGATTAACAATGTATGAGACATTGTGGAAGAAAAGGTTAGTGGACTCACAGCCATAGCAATAGAAACGATCTAAGGTAAAACCATGGAGAAAACAGAGTGAGAAAATGACCAGGGTATCAGTGAGTTCAGAAGCAACTTCGAGGAGACTAATGTATGTGCAACTGGGGTGCCTGAAAGTAGGCAGGGGGCAGGGCAGCAAAAGTTTTTAAAGAAATAATGGCTTAAAAATGTCCCATTTTGATGTAACAGTAATAATGAACTCACAGACTGAAGAAGCTTGATGAACCCCTAAGCATGATAAACATGAAGAAAACCACACCAAGGCACGTAATAATCAAAATGTTTAAAAACAATGGCAAAAGGAGTATTTTATAAGCAGCCTGAGAAAAAAAGGCATGCTCCACAGGGAGGAGAAAAGACAAGGCTGACTGCAGACTTATCATCATAAACAATGCAAGTGAGAGGACCGTGGAGAAACATCTTTAAAGTACAGAAAGAAAAGGAAAATGATAATGTCAATTTACAACTCTGTACCCAGCAAACATATCTTTCAAAAATGAAGGGAAAATATAAAAGCTGAAAGAATTTGCCACCACTGAACCCGGATCCCAAGAGAGGATATAGAAAGTCAGGCAAACATCTCCTTCAGGCAGGAGGAAAATGCTACCAGTTGGAAATAGAAGTCTACTCAGCGGAAAAGAAGAGCACCAGAAGTGGTAAACACATGAGTAAATATATGAGATTTTTCTTATTTAAGTCTTTTCAAAAGATAATGACTCTTTAAACGAAAATAATAGGCCAGGTACAGTGGCTCACATCTGTAATCCCAGCACTTTGGGAGGCTGAGGTGGGTGGATCTCAAGGTCAGGAGTTCGAGACCAGCCTGGCCAACATGGTGAAACCCCGTCTCTACTAAAAATACAAAAATTAGCCAGGTGTGGTGGTGGGCGCCTGTAGTCCCAGTTACTTGGGAGGCTGAGGCAGAAGGATCAGTTGAATCTGGGAGGCAGAGGTTGCAGTGAGCCAGGATCATGCCCCTGCACTCCAGCCTGGGTGACAGAGTGAGACTCTTTTTTTTTTTTTTTTTTTGAAAGCATAAAAGAAAGAAAGAAAATACTAATAGTGTATCATGGGGACCATAATGTAGGTAAAAGTAACTATATCACAACAGTAACACAAAAGCCAAGAAGTACCCCATTGTAAGGTTCTTATGCTGAAAGAAAGGTGATATAATACTATTTAAAAGTAGATTGTGATAAGATAAAGTAGTATATTATAAACCCCAAAGTACCCACTAAAATAATAAAGCAAAGAGTTATAGCTAGTGAGCCAATAAAGACAATAAAATGGAATAATAAAAAGTATTCAATCAAAAAAGGAAGCAAAGAGGGGAACAAAGAACTGAAAAAACAAAAAGAGAACAAACAGCGAGAAGACAGACTCAAACCATATCAATAAACACATTAAAGGTTAATAGTCGACTGGGCGCAGTGGCTCACGCCTGTAATCCCAGCACTTTGGGAGACCGAGGCAGGCAGATCACGAGGTCAGGAGATCGACACCATGGTGAAATCCTGTCTCTACTAAAAATACAAAAATTAGCCGGGCGTGGCAGCGGGCGCCTGTAGTCCCAGCTACTTGGGAGGCTGAGGCAGGAGAATCACTTGAACCCGGGAGGCGGAGCTTGCAGTGAGCCGAGATTGTGCCACTGCACTCCAGCCTGGGTGACAGAGACAGACCCATCTCAAAAAAAAAAAAAAAAAAAAAAAAGGTTAATAGTCTAAATACTCCAAGTGTAAGGCAGACATTGTCAGATGAGACAAACAGCAAGAAGATAGACTCAAACCATATCAATAAACACATTAAACGTTAATAGTCTGAATACCCCAAGTATAAGGCAGACATTGTCAGATGAGACAAACAGCAAGACCCACTGTATGCTGCAGAGACACACTTTTCAATATAAAAGCAAATAGGTTAAAAGTAAAAGGATGGGAAAGATATACCGCACTAATACTAATCAAAAGAAAGCTGGAGCTGCTGTAATAACACTAGGAAAAGTAAATTTCAGAGTGGACACGATTACCAGGGATACAGAAGGTTATGTCATAGGGATGAACGAGTCAACAAACAAGAAAATAACAATTCTCAGTAAATTATTCCCCTAATAATATGCTGTCATAAAACAGGGATCAATAACTGATAGGGCTGCCACCAACATCGATCAATCTCCTGCTCTGTTTGGAGGCTTCAACGCCCATCTCCCCGTAATTGATAAAATAAGTAGACAGAAAATTATTAAGGATGCAGGATATTTGAACAACACTGTTTACCAACTTAGCCTAGTTGTTTTTATGGAACTCTCCTCTCATAGCAGCAGAATATCCATTCTTTTCAAGAGCATACGGAACACTGACCAGGTTGTCCATGTTCTGAGCCACGAAGCAAATCTCAGTAGATTTAAAAGGATTCAGATGATACAAGATACATTCTTTGACCACAGTGGAATTAAATTAGAAACCAACAACAGAAAGATCTTTGAAAAATCACAAAACAGTTGGAAACTAAATAATACACTTTTAACAATCCAGGAGTAAAAGAAGAAATCAAAAGGAAGATTAGAAAGTATTTTGAAGTGAACAAAAATTTTAAAAGCATCGTACCAAAATGAGCAGGGTGATGCTAAAACAGTATTGAAAGAGAATTTTATAGCTCTCAAAACTTGTTTTGTAAAAGAAGAAAGTTTTCAAATCAATGACCTCAGATTCTACCTTAAGAAGCAAGAAAAATAAGCGCAAATTAAACTCAATGTATGTAGAAAAAGGAACTAATAAATATCAGAGCAGAAACAAATGAAACATTAAAAATAAATTTAAAAGTGTGTTCTTCAGAAAAATCAATAACGTTAATAAACCTTTAGGTAGACTGATCAGAAAAAACAGAAAAATGCCAGTTAATACGAGGAATGAGAGAGGTGGCATCCTAGCAGATTCTATGACTATTAAGAGACTAATAAGATATTATGAATTTTTTGTGCCAGTAAGTTTAGCAATTTATAGGAAATGGACTCATTCCTTAAAAATCACAAATCACCAAACTTACTGAAGAAGAAATTGATAACCTGAATAGCTCTATATTTATTAAAGAAATCAAATTGGCAATTAAAACCCTTCCTACACAGAAAACTCACATGGCTTCGACTGGTGAATTCTACCAGAATTTTAATTCTACACCAATTCTTCCAGAAAATTGAAAAGCTGGGAATACTTCTTAGCTCATTCTATAAAGTCATCATTATCTTAATACCCAAACAGGTTAAAGTCATTAGAAGAAAAGAAAACTAAAGACTAACATTCCTCATATAAAAAGTCTACTAGAGCCGGGCCAGGCTCACACCTGTAATCCCAGCTACTCAGGAAGCTGATGGAGGAGAACCACTTTGAGGCCAGGTGTTCGAGACCAGTCTGAGCCCCACAGGGAGACCTGTCTTGAAAAGAATTATTTAAAAAAATTAATAAGGCATGGTGGCACAAGCCTGTAGCCCTAGCTACTGGGGAGGCTGAGGTTGGAGGACCTTCTGAGTCCAGGAGTTCAAGGCTATGCTGAGCCATGATTGTGCCCCTGTACTCTGCACTCCAGCCCAGATGACAGAGTAAAACATTGTTTCTAAAAACACATACATGTATGTATACATATAATTGCCAAATGGAGTTCATTCCAGGAATTCAGGGATGATTTAATATTTGCAAAACAATCAATGTAATGAAGCATATTAGTAAAGCAGAAAAGAATATCCTTATAATTATCTCAGTCAATGCAGAAAAATCATTTGACAAAATCTCACATCCATTCCCAATAAAAACTCTCAGCAAACTAGGAATAGAAGGAAAGTTACTCAACCTGATATAGGGTATCTATGTTTAAAAACCTGTGGCCTATAAACTTTATAACCGGTATAAAGATGGAACACTTCCCTCGTAACGCCAGGAGCAAGGTAAGGATGTCTACTCTCGCTCCTACTATTCAACAGGGTCCTGGAGGCTCCAGCCAGTGCAGTAAAGCAAGAAAGTAAGTGAAAAGCATCCAGACTGAACATGAGACAGTAAACCTGTATTCAGAGAAGACAGGCTGTACGTAGAGAATCTTACAGAATCTATAAAAAGCAATTACAACCGATAAATGGGTTTAGTGAGATGGAAGAATATAAAATCAACAGACAAAAATTAATTTCATATCTGCATACTGAGAAGTAATCAGAAATGGAAAATTTAAAACTGTCGTGTAGAGTCCTATAAAAAGTCGAACTTGCTAAGATGTCAACTTTCCCACAGCAGATTTTTGGCTTCAACACAGTCCTAATCATCATTCCAGCAGGTTTTCTCATATAAATTGACAAACTGATTATACAATTTATTTTGGAATTGCAGAGAACCTAGCATAACCCAAACAACTTTGAAAAAGAAAAGCTGTAAGACTCTCACGACCTGATTTCAATATGTATTGGGAAGCTACAGTTATCAACACCGTGGTGTTTATGTTAAGAGAGGCAAATAGATCAATGGAACAGAACAGAGTTTAGAAATAGACCCTCACACACATAGGTAATTGATTTCAGCAAAGACATCAAAACAATCTCATTGGGGAAACAAAATCTTTTCAACGAACGGTGCCAGGATGATCGTATGGAGAAAAATCTTATCTGACACTGTTACCCAAAACTTGATTTTAGGTGGAGAGTATTACCAAATGTGAAACAGAAAACTGTAAAGCCTCTAGACAAAATTATAACCTGGGTATAAGGAAGGTTTCTTAAGGCAGAGAAAAAATTTTTTTGACACATCAGAGTTTATCAAATTAAAAATTATTTTTGTCAATATTCCATGAAGAAAATAAATAGGCTAAACACAGACCGGGAGAAAAAGTCGTGCGAAACCCGTAGGACTTTCTCAGGAGCGTACAAAGAAGTCCTACAACTCAAATATGAAAAAGAGGAAATGCCGACATAAATAAGCCAAACGCCCTATTCAGCAATGGAAAGGAATGGAGCACGGATGCACGCAAGACACAGGCAAGTCTCAAAGCCTTGTCCCGGGAAGGAGCTGTTGTATGAAGTTCTACGACACACAAAACTCATCTGTGGAGAAAAACATCAGAATAGGTTTGTCTGTGAGGCTGACTGAGGAGAGAAACTTTCTGGAGTCGGGGAATTGGTCTTTGTTTTCCTTCAGGTCCGACCACCCACTGCATGCATTTATCCAAACTCACAATGGCACCTTTAAAACGGGTGCCTTCCACTCCAGGTACAATTTACCTAAAAAACTAAAACTCTGCAAACAAGTATTGAGCTCTAGTTAGTTATACACATGCTGAAATATTCAGGGGCCAAGTGCACCCACGTGAGCAACTCACTTTGAAGTTTATAAAAGATTTGATGGATACATGTCATATAATAAAGCAAATGTAACAAAATGGTAACAGTTGCAGAATCTAACTGGTGGGTCTATGGCTGTTCACTGCGCAATTCTTCCTGCTTGAAATTTTCATAATGAAATGTCAGTGGGAAATACCAAGAGGTGGTAACGGTCAGGACTGATCAATTGATACACAGCAAATTTTAAAACAACCACAGTCTATGCCAGGAGATAATGGAATACTGTTTTAGAATCGAAACAAAAAAAGAAAGAGAAGGAAGGAGGGAGGGAAAGATGGAGGAAGACATTACTTTTCAGACTAAGACGGAGATATCACCACCAACAGAAAGAACTACTTAAGGATCTAATTCAGGAAGAAGGAAATCTATCCCAGAAGGAAGGAGTAGGACCCGGGAACAAACTACGAGTGAAGAAAATGGCAAACATCTGGAAACATGTGTCCAGGTATTTGCTACATAAAACAATAAGAACAGTGAGTAATCTGGGGTTTAAAAGAACAAGCTGGAACTTGTATCAGTCACGATACTTGGTTGCAAACAACGCATCTGGTCTGGCTAAGTTTAAGCAGAAAGCACACTTATTAACAAATATTAGGGCACTTGAACTCGGAATGTGCCCAGCCAGAAACAAAGCCTGGCCCTGCCCTGGGGGCTTCTCCCTGGGAGCCTCACCGTCGCCCCTGCCTGGCACCTGCCACGTTGGACAGTGTTTCTCAGTAGGGCAGGCTGGCATCTTGAGAAGGACGATTCTTCATTGTGTGGGGTGGTCTTGTTTACTGCGGAGTGTTTAACACCTCAGTCCACACCCAATGCTTGTCAGTGTATTCCCAAGTCATCACAACCACCAAAAACACAAGCGCGTTCCCAAGGCCTTCAGGGGCGAGGTGATGCCGCCTTTGGTTGATGTCTCTGTGGGTCTTTTCCCCCTCGCTCTCCTGCTGCCCCATCCCGCACAGGCAGTGCTCTCGGCACAGGCAGGTGCTCTCGGCACAGGCAGTGCTCTCAGCACAGGCAGCACAGACAGGTGCTCTCAGCAGGGGTGGTTTACCTCCAGGACATATTTGGCAAAGTCTGGATATATTTTTGGTTGTCATGACTGAGGGGTTCCCACTAAGAAAGGGCAAGGATCCCAGCAAACACCCTACAGTCCCCACCACAATGAATAATCCAGCCCTAAATGTCCATAGTCAACAGTGCCAAGGTTGAGAGACCCCGATATGGGTAGTGTGGTGGGGTTTAACCTTTACATTTTAGGACATTGGTTGTCAATAGAGGTTATGACTGAACCAGGAGAAGAGTGAACATTACCCAGAGGCACTGGACGAGGAGGTGGATGTAGTAACAGACGAGACTTTGCAGGGCTGCTGAGTATAGTTGTACAGGTTGTGTACTGCACAATCAAAAAGTACCACTCACACTGTAGACCCTATACATGTGTGTATTTTTTATGCCAATTTTCTAGCAGATGACAGTCCAAAGCCATTGGTGACAGATCAGGATCCACATGGCAGGTGAGGTGGAGGCCAGGCAGGCAGGGCCCCAGTGCCCGGTGGGCTCTGCACCAAGAGGAATAAAGGGGAGGTTGGCATTCTTCCTCGTGAACATCAGGGCCCTTCTAGGAGGTGCTGTGATCGAAATAGACAGAAATTGGTGCTTGAAAGTCAGAAACACCGGGGCAGGTGTCTCCAACCCCACCTGCAGAGGAGGGGTAATCAGGAAAGACTTCCTGGAGGAGGCAGCCTGGGAGCTGCATCTCAGGGCACAAATAGGGGTTAGCTGAGCTGAGAGGGGGAAAGATGCCCTCCTAAGCAGAGGAGCTAACGTTTTGTTTTTTAGCAGACAAAAAACATGGCAGAGAGCATCTCCGGAGGCTGATAGAGAACTAACAAGGAAGGCAGGCATGACTGGGAGAGCTGAGGGTGCCCGTTCTGGGTGGGGGAGCAGGGTGTGGTCAGGGTCTCTCCAGGCAGAGAGGGAACAAGGCCACTTGTATTTACTGCAGTCACAGGAATGTTAAAAAAAAATACAGAATAGGCCGGGCATGGTGGCTTGTAATCTCAGCACTTTGTGAGGCCAAGGTCGGTGGATCACTTGAGCCCAGGGATTTGACAACAGCCTGGGCAACATAGGAAAACCCCGTCCACACACACACACACACACACACACACACACACACACACACACACACACAAAATTAGCTGGGCGTGGTGGCAGCTACTCGGGAGGCTGAGGTGGTAGGATCACCTGAGTCCAGGAGGTCGAGGTTGCAGTGAGCTGTGATTATGCCACTGTACTCCAGCCCATGCAACAAAATGAGACCCTGTCTTAAAAAAAAAAGGCGGGGGAGGGGATTATTTTCAAAAATGGGACAAGTGGCCAAACAGAGCTATACCTTTTTAAATTTTTGTTTAAATGTTTAATGTTTACTTTTAGTGATTTGACACATTTCTCTGTCACACACGCCTGTGTGCAATCTCATCTCATATAAAGCATCCTTGTCTGCAGCCCTCACATAGGTGAGGCTTGGAGCCCCTTACCTCCGGACCTGTGAGACCCTGGGCTGAGATGTGGCTGTGGGAAACAGCAAGGCTGCCCTGGACGGGCACTCAGTTCTGTTTGGAGCCCCTCCCTGGGGCTGGGAGCCACCTGGCCAGAGGGTGCCCAGGGCCGGGACAGAGAGGGCAGAGGCCCGGGCTGGAGGGTGCAGGACACAGGCTGTATGGGAGGTCTGCACCTGCAAGGGGTTGGGTCATTCTGTCTCGAGTCTGCCCAGTGATCCCAGGGATGACTGCAGATGAGGGGGTCTCTTTGGGGACATCTGGAAGGTTCTCATGGCCTGGACTCCATGTGCATGTGCATCCTCAGTGCCCAGCAACGCCAGCCAGCCCTGGACCTGGCGCCAGGCCATGAATATTCGCATCCTCAGAAGGCCGGGGGGTGTCTGTCCAGAGCCGAGGTCCCATCGGTCTTGATGCTATTGCAGACACACAAACAAATAAGCCACATAATTTCTTCCGCGGCCTGCCGTGGTTCCGTGAGCGCGGGTGCCTGGTGCACAGCCCCCGCCCAATTACATCTCAATCAGTGTTAAAAGGCATCTGACATTTCCCTTTGATTTATGTATTAACCTTTACATCCAGCGCAGGCGGGCGCTGATTGCTTTCATCAGCTGCACTGAGGCAGCTCCGAGGGGTTCCTCCCAAAGCTCTTCCCACCGCGTCCCCAGGCTGAGTGCCTCCTGTAACACGGAGCTTGCTCGTGGAGACCCCAGGTTGGTGCACGAAGGCCGAGGCTATGTCCTGGCCATCCCCAGCACCTCCACTGGAAGACAGGCTCCAGGAAGCTCCGGGAGCTGCAGGTCCACGGCTCTGTGCACTCCTTTCTCTGCGCAAACGGCGTTGAAAAAGACGGTGACTGCCAACTCTGTGTTGATGTGAGCAGTTGTGGGGCCGTGAGACTGTGCAGCTGACAGACAGGGGTATGGATTCCCAGAGACCCCCTCACATGTCTGCAGCCTCCCACAGCTGCCCCGTCACAGCCCCACCCCACGAGTGCACAGAAACCCACACCACACACTTGTGTGCACATGCTAATGGGCAGACTCACTTGGCACAAGCACATGTGTGCTCACTGACATCCACACTGCACACTCATGCACATGCACGCTTACTCACATGCACACTCATACACACTCACATACACACTCATATGCACTCACATACTCACACACACACATACACACTCACATACACACACATGCTCACTCACTCATCCAGGGACACAGACTCACTCCCACTCAAACACACACTGGCACACCCAGCAGACGTGTACACGTGGGCACACACCCGATGCCCACTCGCACACAGAACATGCGGATGGCTGAACCAATGGAAGAGACGCCCCAGTACCCTCTTCACCCCGGGGCGCCTGTGCAGGACGGGACTTCAACTCACATCTGGACGGAGGTGGTCAGGCCGGATGATCCAGGCGGTTCCACAGCCGGACGTGGGACAGCAGTGTGTTTTGGGTTCCAGGAGATGGTGGGGAAGGGAGACAGGGAAGGGAAGGCGGCCAGTGCAGGTAAAAGGGCAGGTTGTGGCCCAGGTACCTGGGGCTCAGTGCACTGGGAACCCTGAGAGTCACGGGCATTGTGTAGGGGCCCTAGGCGAGCCCAGCCCTGGATGGGGACAGACGGGACAGCAGGGAACAAATGGTGAAGTGGTCAGTGCCCCTGCCGTCCCCTCTTCTTCCTAAAGGCCTTTGCAGAGCTGTCCCCTTGCTGACCAAGTCCCCAGCCCTCGGTCCTGACCACCCAGAGGGCACGCCCCTCACAACCGTCCCCAGCAGCAGAGAGGCCAGGACTGCAGCTCTCAGACTTTCCTGGGCCTCAGCAGCTTCTGGGGATGCAGACTCCAGCCCCGCCTCAGCTGCAGCAGCTCAGAACCTGTGGGAGAACCTGCATTTGCATCAGACCTCCCAGGCAGTTCTCACAGGCAGTACCCAGGCAGCCTAGGTGTGGCTACTAGGCCACACCTCCCCCAGGATCTGAGGCTGCTGTGCCCATCTCATCAGTCAGGATTCCACCATTAGGGATATTTTGTTTCTTGGACCAAAGTACTTATCCCCCATTATTAAACATATATTGAACTGCTTTTGTATAAATCAGGATTCCTTCCATTGCAACTGTCCAACTGTCACCAAACCACCCTGAGCCCAGTGGAGAATGATTGGCTTAGGTGACTGGAAGGCAACACTGGGCTTCAGGCGTGGCTGGATCCAGGTGCTGGAAACAAGCCCTCAGGAACCTGCCTCTCCTGCCTTTTGGTTCTGCATTCTGCTGTGGAGTCCATCCTCCCACAGGCTTTCCCTGGATGGCTGCAGGTGGCACCGACAGTCCCAGACCACATTCCACTGTGTGGACCCTCCCTCCCCATCCATTCCAGCAGAAGCCCAGGGCTGGGGTCCATTCCTTGCGTTTGGGTCATGTGATGCCTCCACCCCAGTCTCTGCGGCCGAGGGGAAGGGGTCAGCTGGTGAGGCCTGGGTCAGGGGTGCACTCAAGGTTGATAGTGGGCCAGGTGTGGTGGCTCTCATGCCTGTAACCCTAGCACTTTGGGAGGAGGGCAGATCATTTGAGCTCAGGAGTTCAAAAGACCAGCCTGTGCAACAAAGTGAAACTCCATCTCTATAAAAAACACAAAAATTATCCAGGCATGGTGGTGCACACCTGTCGTCTCAGCTTCTGGGGAGGCTGAGGTGGGAGGATTGCTTGAGCCTGGGAGGTGGAGGAGGCAGAGAGCCAAGATCACGCCATTGCATTCAAGCCTGGGTGACAGAGCCAAACCTTGTCTAAAAAAAAAAAAAAAAAAAATCCTGGCTAACACGGTGAAACCCCGTCTCTACTAAAAACACAAAAAATTAGCCGGGTGCGGTGGTGGGCACCTGTAGTCCCAGCTACACGGGAGGCTGAGGCAGGAGAATGGCGTGAACTTGGGAGGCGGAGCTTGCAGTGAGCCGAGATCGCGCCACTGCACTCCAGCCTGAGCGACAGAGTGAGACTCCGTCTCAAAAAAAAAACACCAGGATGAAGGAGGTCACCCCCACCCTAACCAGCGGGCAGGGGCCACTTCCTAGAGGAAACCCCATGAAAGGTGACTCTAAATGGATGGTTACAGACAGGACCCTCTCTGTCCTCATGCTCCCAGCAAGAGGCTCCCACGGCCCAGGCATGACAGGACCAAAGTGAAAACCTCCCTTAGCCCTGTTGAAGCAAACCAGTGTGGACAGAAAGACTCCCGCGGCTCCTAGCCCCGCTGTGCCTGGTCCGTGGCCGGCAGGAGGCCACACCTGACCCTGGGACGGATGGCCGTTGGGTCCACGGCCGGCAGGAGGCCATACCTGACCCTGGGCCATTGGGGGGTCACAGAACCTGTCTGCTGCAGGCCTCAGTCCCCCCATCTACAGAAAGGGACCAAATCCACCTACCCAACCTTTCAGGGAGCTGTGCTGAAGGCTGAAAATGCTGCCGGGCGCTGAGGACTGAGCCTGGGAGGGCTGTTGCTTCTGGAGGCCCATGGGGTCACCCAGCTCAGGCCCAGGATAGCAGGCTCCCCAGTGCACAGTGCTGACACAGGGAAGCTGTGGCCCAGGCAGGCCCCAGAAGTCACAGGCAGAGAGAGTGTATCTCCCAGGCCCAGCTGGGCAGACACCCTTGGGGATCCCAGGATCCTCAGGCCAGGCCCAGCATAGCCCGGGGTCCCCCCATCCACCCGGGCCCAGACCCCTCGCCACGGAGGGGAGGCGTGCGCCCCTTGCGAGCAGGGAAGCCTGAGGTTTCTGGGACCGAGCTGCCAGCCTCCTCCGTGCTGAGGGAGACACCTCGAGCCAGGGTTTTCCTGGCCCACATCTGGCCGAATCAGTTCCTCTACAAAGAAAACAGTGGGAAAAATTGTTCCCAGCTTTTCAGAAATTGTTCCCAGCTTTTCAGAAACGCCAGACACACGTGGCTCCTCGTCTCTGTGTTTGGGATGGCTGAGCCACATACGTGCCTGCTCTGTGAGCCAACGCTTTACGGGAGGCAGGAGCATGGCCAAGAAACACATCGCAGCACCTACTGTGTGTGGGGTCAACTGCAGGCCGGGAAGCCGGGAGGCACGGGAGCCTCGGGAGGCGGGGCTAGGGGTACAAGCGTGAGGACCTCCAGCCTCCTTCGGGTGTGCGGCAGGGACCCTGGAACCAGCATGACTTGTGCAAATCCTTACCCCACCTCAAACCACATGGCCATAGGCAGGTCTCTGTGCCTCAGTTTCCTCATCTGTGACACGGGGAGGAGATGAGATGTGTCCGTTAACTATGAGATGCCTCCTCACCTCTCGGCCTGGGAGTGTGCACCCAAACGGCTCTGCCTGGGGGCTAGGCAGAGGAGGACATTTTGCACCAGGCCTTGAAAGCCAAGTGGGTTTTTACGAGGCTACAAAGATGAAAAAGGCATTGCAGAGGGAGGAAACCACGTGTGTGAGGGCATGGAAGCGTGACCGTGGCAGGTCAGATGGAGCCAGCAGTCTCAGCTCAGCAGGACCCATTTTCTTTCCCATCCTGTAGACAGAGAGAGGAACATTCTCACTGTGCCCAAGCATAGCCATGGGCATTTCACATGCTGTGCATTATGCATGCACATGTGTGTGGCTATATGTGTGTGTGCTTGAGCATACAGGCGTGTGTGCGCATGTGTGTATGTGGATATGTCTGTGTATATGCATGCATGTTCACGTGTGTGTGCCTATGTTAGTGTGCACATGTGCAGGTGCATGCATGTCTATGTACATGTTTGTGTGCTCACACATGTATGTGTGTGTGCCTATGTTAGTGTGCATGCATGTGCGTGTGTGTGGATATGTCTGTGTATGTGCATGCATGTTCACGTGTGTGTGCCTATGTTGGTGTGCATGTGTGTGCACATATGTCTATGTACATGTGTGTATATATGTCTATGTACAAGTGTGTGTTCATGTGTGTGCATATATGTATATGCACACGCACATGTGTTCATGTGTGTGTATATGTGTCTATGTACATGCGTGTGTGTTCATGTGTGTGCATGTCCATGTGATGTTCTCTCTTTGCATCTCAGGCCTATGAAGGCAGGCCCAGTAGACAGCCAGGCACATCTGCACTTGGTCAGCCTCAGGTGCAAGGAGGCTTCAGGACACCAGGGAGGGGACCTGCTGACTCTAGGGACAAGCGGGAGAACTGGGTGAAATAAACCATTTCTTCCTCCTCTGTCTGAAACAGCCTGGGGTGGGAATCTGAAGGGCTGGATTTATTCCTGGGTTTGGCTGCTTTAAAGCTGTGGGTCCTCTCAAGCCTCAGTTTCCCCATTTGTCAGAGGAGAGTGTTCTCTGCCCTGCACCCTCCCAGGGTGATAAGGTGACGGCTGTTGGGAGTCTCCTCTGCAGAACCTCACCCGGGATGATACACAAGATTCACTTTCAACACCAGAACTTCCCATCAACGGGCTCACCAGCCTGCGGCATGCTGGCTTCTGCTGCCTGGATGCACCTTCCCTGGGCACTAGAAACAAAGGAGGCTGTGGGCAAAATGGTTCACAGAACTTCCTCAAGGCCCTGACTTGTCCGAGCCCTCGGCCCAGATGCAGTGTCTTTGAGGGGGGCAACCCATCTCCCCTCTTCCTCTCCCCCACATACACCAGCCTTTTCTCCTGTGCCGTCTTTCTCTGGCTAAAGCAGCTGGCCTTCCCTGTGTGGACAAGGCCCAGGATCTGTGGCTGGGGCTGCCCTCATCCCTTCTGTTGGGTTCAGACATTAAACTGCCCCAGGAAGGAGCCGTATGCCCCACCCCAGACTTCTTGCTGGGGGAGCTAAGCCATTCCTGTGTTTGTCGACGCTGTCATCGCCCAGGATTTCTGTTACTGGTGGCCAAAAGCACCTATCGAGAGAGCGTGAGGAGCCTCAGAACTGCACAGGGTGCCCTCATGCGGCAGGGCCCTTGCAGGCGTCACTCTGACCATGTCCGTTGCTGTTTGTCCAGCCCTGTACGCGGCCCCAGGATGGAGCGACGTTGCACAGAAGGAAGGGCCTGTGGCTCCACGCTAACCTGTGAAGCAGCATCACATCTGTTAACAGACGTTAAGCAATGAATTGCATGAGTGGGCAGATTTTTCTCGCTCTCTGGAACCAAATTGATTCAGGTAACTGTCTTAAGAGGGGGCTGGTCCAAACTCTCTCTTCTTCCTACCCCAAACTCGGGAACGAAGAATGCAGCGTTTCTTGCTACCTGACCTCACTTTGCAGGAGCTGAGTTTAGTTGGAGGATCCAGAGGTGGTGTCCCTGGGTGAGAATTAGCAATTGTGGGTGAGTTTCTGGACATAGGCTTGCTGGGGGGCGTGGAAGGACCTGTTAGCTGGTCCCAAAGGGTTGGATGGGTTTCCTTGGCGAGCAGTGTGGATGTTGGAAGCCATCAGTGCAGACACCTCAAGGTCCTCTCGGCCCTGGCTCGGGGCAGGTGCCTGGGAGGGTGCAGTGGGCAGGCATCAGGTGTGCCGGCTGTGGTGCCTCCATTGGCTGGCGAAGGCTCCATACTCCTCTGTTGCCTCACTCCACACAGAGTGCAGGGGAAGCCGAACATGTCTCGCTTGACACCGGGTCCACCGGGGTACCACTGCAAACCCATATAGAGCAGGTGTAGTGTGTGGTGTGCGCTGAAGTCGCTCTGACGCAGAGGGGAAGTTGAACCAAGTTCAGGGGGCTGTCATTCAATTTCCTTTTCTTTTAAAAAAAATGGCATCGCCGTGTGACCTCCCTTTGTTTATTATAAATCTAATACCACGAGTTTCAGTTGAGTGAACTCACATCTTATTTGGAATCTGGGTCTACAGTTGCCTAAAGCTGGTGGGAATGTAATTGTACACAAGCATGTGAGGCCTGTTAATTTGCAATCCACGATGCACGGCCTGGCTTGACAAGCCCCGCGCTGGGTTCTGAGGAGCCGTTCTCCGGCACGGCAGAGCGCGAGGACCCGGCACATTTGCATAAGAGGCACTTGGTATTTTTCACAGGATGAAAACATGTAATTTTGCAAATGTTTATAGGTTGTTAATTTGGCTGAATAGCAAAATCAAATTACAGGTAATAGGTTGTGTGCACTTCCCCTTTCCTGGGTTTCTTTTGTAATTACGGCAAGCGCGGCACACCAGGCCCCTCTTGGTGGAAATGGGAGGGGTGTCCCCCCAGAAGCGCCTCGCAGCAGTGAGTCCTGGCCAGCCACATTCCAGAGCTGGGGGAGGCCAGGCTGTGCGTGGAGTGGTGGCCCCACCCCGATGCAGGACCCCTGGGATCCAGAATGTTCCCACCATCTCTGACACTTGCTCAGGAGTTGAACAGAATCACAGCTAAGGGATGGAGGAGGCCTCAAGCCTGTGCCCGTTAACTTCCAGGTTAGAGGATGTCATGCTGCCCTCGGCCAGGCATCCTGGGCTCCTGGGATCAGGCAAGTCTGGCCTCTACCCCAGCAAGCTCTGAGAGGCCCCTCTGAGCCTCAGTTTCCTGCTCTGGGTCATGGAGCTGTGGAGTCTGCCCCGTGCTCTTCTTACAGGGCTGCTGGGGCTGGCGGGAGGGTGAGATCCCTGTGGGAGAGCAGAGCTATGAGAACCGAGCTTCTTTTTTTTTTTTTTTTTTTTTTTTTTTTTTTTTGAGACGGAGTCTCACTCTGTCCCCCTTGCTGGAGTGCAGTGGCCGGATCTCAGCTCACTGCAAGCTCCGCCTCCCGGGTTCAGGCCATTCTCCTGCCTCAGCCTCCCGAGTAGCTGGGACTACAGGCGCCCCCCCACCTCGCCCGGCTAGTTTTTTTGTATTTTTTAGTAGAGATGGGGTTTCACTGTGTTAGCCAGGATGGTCTCGATCTCCTGACCTCGTGATCCACCCGTCTCGGCCTCCCAAAGTGCTGGGATTACAGGCTTGAGCCACCGCGCCCGGCCTGAGAACCGAGCTTCTTTACGTATCAACTTGGACTGAGGTTCCCGCTGCACCTGCTGGAGTGGGGACCGCACCTCTGAGGAGAACCGAGCTTCTTTACGTATCAACTTGGACTGAGGTTCCCTCTGCACCTGCTGGAGTGGGAACTGCACCTCCGAGGAGATGAGAGTGGGGCCCCTAGCATCCCGCCAAGAGGTCCACCACCCACAGCCCCGAGCCTTACACTGCAGCTGACGGCACCTCCGTTCTCTCTTGGACTGTCATTACATCGTTCCCTTTCAGTGGGGAGAGCTGGGGGCCCTGCGAGGTGGCGGCACGCCCCAGAGGCTTGGGTGTGTGGAGACCCTGAGCCCTTGGACCTGCACCTGGGCTTGGAAGACCTGTCTCCCCTCCTCCAAATGCCGTCGGCCACTCTCAGGGCCCCGACACTGACCCTGTGGGTCACTCCAGACAATTTGCTGACCTCTGAGCTCAGACCCCTCCGCACACTACCAGGCACGTGACCCTCTCCAGGCCTCACCGGTGCCCTGGGGGATGAGTGTTACTGTCTCCATGGGGTCCTGGGGGGTGAGTGTTCTCAGAACCGTGCCCAGCACATGGAGAGCCCTCGGCAAACACCAGCCCCTGTTTCTACCAGGATTCGGATGCTCTCCTGGGCTGACCCTGGGGACACTGGGCCTGGGTTTGCTGGGATGTGGCAGAGTCGTTGTGAACGATATAACTTCCCCATCCATCTCCTCCCCTCAAAGAAGCTTCCTCCTCGGACCCCGTGAATCTATTCATCATCTGTGTGCAGGGCGCCTACTGTGTGCAGGAGAGGAAGTGACCCACGTGTAGGAATTCTGAAGATTGAATGTGCTCCGTCCACTGCCTCCCAGCACTTCCTCCGTCCACCCTGCAGCCCCGCATCCCATCATCCACGCTCCCACTCCCTCCCAGCACCTCCTCCTGCAGCCCGGCAGCCCCCTGTCCCATCATCCACGCGTTCACTCTCTGCCACACCTCCTCCCCCCACCCCGCAGCCCCAAGTCCCATCATCCACGCGTCCACTCCCTCCCAGCACCTCTCCGTCCACCCCGCATCCCCGCGTCCCATCATCCACGCGTCCACTCCCTCCCAGCACCTCTCCGTCCACCCCGCAGCCCCGTGTCCCATCATCCACGCTGGGACAGGCATTCTGGGTAGACGCTCACTGTGGGACCTCAGCCTGACCAAAGACTCTCAAAACCTTGCCCCTCTGAGTCCCATCTTTAGCAGAGCTTTGTCAATAAGACTCTCAGTCTAGTCCCAGGATGGCCTGAGGCACTGGACACGTGCAGCTGTTTCAGGTGCAGTGGCCTGAGTGTAAAGCACAGTCTCCTGTTTGAGGAAGCCGCTGGTGTTCCCCAGACTCCTGGCAGCCGGGGGCCAGCTGTGCTGGGGGAGGATGGGGAGGGCTGGGGGGCAGGAGGGACCAGGCAGGGCCAGGAGGGGCTTGGGGAGCCAGGAGAGTTGGGGAGTTCAAGGGTCAGAGGAGAAGCCTGGAAGGGCCGGGGGTCCAGAAGCGGCCTGGGAACCTGGGGGTGCTACAGGGCCAGTAAGAGTTGGGGGTAGAGAGGGGTTGGGGGGAGAATGGGAGGGGCTGGGAGGCAGAAAAGACCCAGGAGGACCAGGGGGTGCCAGGAGGGACCAAAGGGAGCCAGAGGGGTCAGGAGGACCAGGCAGGGCTGAGGGCACAGGAGGGGCTGGGCAGGACCTGGGAGAGGGATGTGGGAGTGCAAGGTGGGACCTGGCGGGGCCAAGGGGAGCCTGGGGGCTGTAGGGGTGGTCAGGCGGTGCCAGGAGGGGGCAAAGTCGGACCCTCAGTCCCCAGGCCGCCAGCAGCCTCAGGCAGGCCCTGTGCTTGTTTTGAGTTTCACATTTTGGTGAGAAACGGCTTGTTTGGGTTCCTCCTCTGGAAAGTGCACACGGAGAGACTCCGAGGCCCTCAGCATGGAGATGGACTTGGCCTGGCCCTGGGGCAGGGCTGGGAACCAGAAGGTTAGAACTGAGGAATTTCAAGAGCCCAGCCCTGTCACAGCCTGGGGTGTTGGGAGTGGGGGCACCCTTGTTCCCCAAATCCGGTCAGAACCACAGAAGAAACCAAGACAGCGGAGGGGGCCACCCGACCCCTGCGTGGAGGCCAGTGGAGGCCGCTCAGAAGAATCCAGGCAGGAAATGCCCAGCTGTGTCCTCGTGCCAGTCCCAGCCCACTGAGGGCTGTGTCCTCTGGCCCCTCACTGGCCCCTCACTGCCCTGGTGTCATCCTGAGGAAGTTTTTGTCCCCGGCCTGCCAGTCGGATAGGAGGTGGCCATGAGGAAGCTGACAGTGCCTGGGGCAGACCACAGGGTCCCAGGGAAAGAGGCAGGGAGTCCAGGGCCTGCTTCCTGGTAGGGAGGTGCCCAGAGAGCCCCCTTGGCCTGGGGACTGCGGGGAGCCAGGTTCCACGGGGACGCCCAGCTCAGCCCTTTATACCCCAGGGAGCTGGTCCCTTCCCTCTCTGTGTCCCAGGGCCAGGCAGATGCACAGGGGCGTGAGATGGGAGCAGAGCTGGGCCAGGGCCCATGGGTCCAGCTGACAGCCTCTCGCCTAAGCCCTGGGTGGTGCTGTGCACAGCCCATGCCACGGGCGAGGAGCCTCGGACTCCAGTGGGCTGAAGACCCTGCTGTGGACCCACAGAGGCACGACTCCCAGCCCAGTGCTCCTCTGTCCCAGGGAAGCCAGCGCCACTGCAGACCTTCAGGGCAGCTGTCCTGGCTGGGCGACACTGAGGAGGGGGCTCACGGAGACCCCCACCCTCTGTACACCATCCTCACCTTCTATGAGCACAGGATGGAACTGGCCAGGAAGAAACGCTTGGGGACAGGAGCAAGAGTAGTGTGTGGTGCATGCTGAGGCTACATTAACCAAGGCCAAACACCCAGACCATGGGAGGTGACTGTCCTTCTGAGCTGTGCAGGTGTTCCATATATCAGAAAGAACAGGGACAAATGGAGGTGGATGCAGGAGCTGCATTTCAAAGGCTAAAAAGATGGTAAGTCTGGCCGGGATGTGGGGGCTGGTGGGTGTGGTTGGGGTCTTCCCGTGCGTGGCTCCCTGGCTGCACCTCCCTCCAGTCACACTGGCCTCTGGTCCCCGGCACAGGGCTTGGCACAGGTTGCCCCCCACCTAGAAGGCACTTTCCTCCTAGCTTGTTGTTCCAGCTCACTGTCACCGTCACGGCCTCGGCTCCTGAGAGCCTGGCCTGGCCATGCACTTTGCAGCACTCATCCTCTGCTCAGTGCCTCGTGGGCTCCCTTCCTGACACATCCCGGTGCAGGGCTCTGCACACACGCGGAGCTGTCTGTCTACTTCACGCATGTGCTGTGGGGCTGCAGTCTAGGCCTCTTGGGTTCATGGTTGTGCCCCAACTCCTAGCTCAGGGCTCACGAATGTTTGCTAGTGAATAAACAAACAGCTCCCACCCTGCTCAATCAAGGACGGAAGGAATTTGAAGAAAAGGCTTTTCTCTTCTTCCCCAGGAGGCAGACCAGGGGCCAATGGACAGCAGATTCCAAGAGTCCTACTTCAGCTGGGTGCAAAGGGCAGGTGTCAGCCAAGGAGGCCTCTCTGGAGGGGTGCTGCTACACTAGGCCCAACCAGTCAGCAGTGCGGGGGAGGGTCTCATCTGTGGTCAGTTTGCACTCAGGGACCTGGTGGTTGCTCTCAAATCTGCCGCTCTCCCGCTTCCATCTGTGGGAGGGAGGGATAAATGTGGGATTCCTGGGATTCTCCATCCTCCAGGAGCTACCATGGGCCATCCCCTCACTCCTGTGACATTTGGTGGAGGAGCCTCTGCCCAGCTTCTGCGAGAAGGGGTGCCCTGAAGTCTCGGGAAAAGGAGGTCAGGGCCCAGGTGCCACCCAGCCTGGGAACTTTCGTCCCAAGCACAGTCATTTGCACACAGTCATTTGCACGCTGCTGAACGTCCGCCCAGCAGCACCTCCCTACTTTGTTAATGGAAGCCCGGTGATCCGTAACCTGCGTGTGGCAGACATCTGCTCGGGGGTAATGCGGTGGTAATGTACATATCGATGATCAATCAGCGGATTTGCAAGAAAGGCATAAAGTATTTAATTATAATTGTGTGGGGCAAGTCTGCGTGGTGGCGGCGACATTTGAGTAGGTCACAGCCAGCCCTCACCCTGTTATATTAAATGCCATTCACTCTAAGGGCTGGGAACCTTTCTGAAGTTGCAGGGTATCACACACTGGCAAATTGAAAATGTCCCTTTGCTTTTAAAAATATGATTGATACCCTTTGCAAAACAAATGCTACACCTCATCATACACAGATTTCCCCCAGTGCCGCCCTTGCCTCTCCTGGGCATAGAGTCTGCATTTGGCCACAAATACATTCTCAGAGGGGATAAGCTATAAAGACCTTGACTTATTCTGAGGCCCCCCCAGGAGCGTCCTGTTTAGGAAAAGGGGTTTTGTTGTTGTTTCAAGTCAGGCTTTGCTTACCAGAACAAAGTGCAGGAACTCAAAAGATAAAATGTAAATTTTATTTCCTCTGTTGGCAGCAGAAAAATATATCTTCGGATACTTTCTTTGCCATATACTTACGTATGGGAGCATCTGCCTCTTATAACCGTCTAAATTACATCTTGTATGATTTAAATCTAGGCTTTTAGCACAACCAGCAAAGGGATATAAATAACAAGAGTGCAGACAGACACAGGGCACACACCACAATACACACGCACACACACGTGTACACACCATGCTGATAGCCTGTACAAGCCAGCATGGAGAGGGTGAGGAGCCAAACTGGAGCTGCATGCCTGCGATGCACGGTCCCATCCGTGAAATGAGCGTGAGAGCCGCAGCACCCATCTCCTGGGATCCTACACCTGGTGGGCGGTGGGAGCGCCGGAAATGCTGGCTGCTCTCCCAGCAGAGAGTTCTGGAAACCAGAAGCTGACATTTGCAAAGGAGAGGTGTCCACATTGCAAGCCTCATTTCCACTTCCAGGAACAGGCATTTGAAGCTGGGCTCCGGCTCCTTCTCCCTGGGCGAAGGGTGCCCTTGTAGGCAGAGGCTGCAGTTGTCTGAGCCAGGAGGCTGGGGAGTGGGCGTATCTCCACGGGGCCAGGCGTTCACAGCATCTGTCAGCAATGGCCTTCCTCCCTCTTCTCAAAACAATGAACCAAACACATCAAATCTATTTACAGGGCAGGTGAGTGGGGGAATGCTTGGATTTTTCCGAACAGAGATGAAGCCAGGGCCAAGCATCTTTTGCATGTTCTGATCTGTCTCTGCAGCCCGCCTACCTTCACGGCCGCCCAGTCCCTGTTTTTAAGGGTCCGATAAAGCAAGACTATGTAATTCCCAAACCAGACAGCCAGCCTCGTTGGGTGCGTTTTTGCTGTTCACAAAATTAGCCAATCGTTGTCACCCAGCGAATCGGATTAGGTGTAATCCATACTAATGTTCCAATTAAGTCACTGAAAGCAATTAACTCTGCAAAAATGGACTGGTGAAAAACGATAAGGCTGGTCAAATAGTTTCACTGCGCATAACTGTGTTTTTCAGAATGCCCATCTCTACACAGTAATTAAATCATTTACATTTCAAGTGGAGTGCGCCCACCTCAGATGCTTGTGACCGTGCCCTGTGAGGTGTTGCAGGAATTTTATCCACAGCCTGCTCTCTTGAGCACCTGATTTTTTGGGAAACCAGTTGACAGAAGGTGCCTGAATCAGGGCTTACTGCCTGCTCAGAAGAATCAAGAAATTTGAACTTTGCCCCAGTATCATCCCAAATTTGGGCCCCACCTTCCCACCTTGCCTTTCTCCCTTGTGGTGTAAAAAGCACAACTGATTTCTTAAACTGTCACCAAAATACTCGGCTGACCCAACAAGATACATTTGTCACTTCCGATCATGTCACCCCTAGCACGGATACCATCATAAGCCTCGGGGTGACTAATTCATGGGGCCAATTGCCATCCCTCTTCACGGTTTGTGCCTTACCACTATTATTTTAACCACGGGGATGATGTCAACCAGCCCACTGACCGCACACTGGGCACTTGTGGCTTTTGGGATGTGGCTGTCTAGAAAGCTCACCCTCAAGTGACCAAGGAATGAAATGTTTCCCGACTCTAGGGAACATGAACCTGTGTTTATTCCTCAGAGCAAGAGCACTAGGCCAGTCCAGAGCAAACCCTCAGGTAAAACTGGAACCCAGTGGGGTTTTCCCTGTAAGACAACTGTTTTCCGAACAGGTAAAGTCACAGCCTCACAGTCTGTACCTTTAAGGAGCACCACCTCCGCCTGTCCTCCCAATCCAGGCCTAGCGTGGCACCTGACCTTCAGTCTGCAGGAGAAATCGTAGGATTTGCCGAACTCTGGCTTCCTGACTCAAGGTGAGGCTGGACACGTCTTTCCAGGGAGGGTCTGGGGAAGACCCCAGACTGAACTGCAGGGGCCTCCCGGGTGGCCCCACATCACATTGTCCAAAAGTGGAGGCCCACGTTCTCCAGCCGCGTATATCTGCCCTCCTGTGCGAGGCAGGGCGGCTTGAGTCCGGGAAAGGGGTCTGGGGAGGACAGGATGTAGTCGATGCTGAACTTGAGGTCCCGGGGGTGCTCCTTTCCCTGGGGGGCGGGGCTGGCGGGGCTGGCATGGGGGTCCCGTCCCGGGGCGCCCTCACCAGCGCTGTCCGGTGCCAGGGACCCCTGCCCGGCGGCCGGCTCGGGCGGACCCGGGGGCCCCTGGGCGCCCCCCGCACGCGGACCCCTCAGCCCCTCGCGCTTGGGCCCGCGCCGCCGCCGCCGCCGCCGGTAGTTGCCGTTCTCGAAGAGGTCCAGCAGCGACTCGCAGCCGCCCGCGAACGTCCAGTAGTTGCCTTTGCCCTTCTCGTGGCCCTCGGACCGCGGCACCTGCGCGCGTGGAGGGAGGGGCTGGGAGCGGCTCCGCTGGGCTGCTCGCCGGCCCGCCTTGTCCCCTCGGGGCGCCCTGGATCCGGGCGAGGGTGGCGCACTGCGCAGGTGGAGGCGGCCCCGTGGACGGACCTCCCCGCAGCCGCAGCGGTGCCCTCCTTTCCCCGTCACCGAGGCCCTGGCGCAGGGGTCGCCACGCGGGGACACCCGGGGCCCGTCGGGGGCGGCGCTCACCTTGACGAAGCAGCTGTTGAGGGACAGGTTGTGGCGGATGGAGTTCTGCCAGGCGCGCTGGTTGGCGCGGTAATAGGGGAACTTGCGCATGATGAAGTCGTAGATGCCGGACAGGGTCACCCTCCCCGCGGGGCTCTGCTGAATGGCCATGGCGATCAAGGCGATGTAGCTGCGGAGCCCGGGGGTCAGGCGGGGTCTCCGCGGGGCAGCCCTCCCCACAGCGCGTCCTTCTCCCCGTTCCGCAGGGCGCCGTGGGGCGCAGAGGCGGAGGAGTGAGGCGGTGTTGGGGAAAGTGTCCCCCGCAGCTCGCGGCCCCCGGCGCCACCCAGACCCCAGAAGCTCTTCCCCGGGCTGGAAAGGTCCCTCCCCGGGAAGCCAAGAACGTTCCCTGGCTCTCCCCAAAGTAGGGACAAATGCCTCCTTTCTCTGAGCTCCGTCGGAGAGAAGAAAGCCCCCTCATTCTTCCTTCGTCCCAGGCAGGTCCCGGCTACCTGGGACCCCTGCAGGGGGGGGTCCCTGTTCCCCAAACCCCCGCCGCTACCCCCGCAGTCACCTGTACGCGGGCCGCGTGAGCCTCTTGTCTTCGTCGGAGCTGCCGGCGGGGTAGTCGTCGGCGTCGTAATTGAAGCAGTTGTAGGGATACTGCGAGCTGTCAAACATCCTGGTGCGCCCCGGCTGCAGCTGCCGCCTCCTCCGCGCAGTCCGCCGGCTTCGCGCAGAGCCGTCTCCACGCGGCCCAGCAGCTACTGCACTGTGGGCTTTTCTCCGCCGGAGCCGGAACCTGGGTTTATGGGGTCCCCCGCCTTCCCCCACCCCGTCCTCTCGCATCCAATCCCGGCGCGGGGGAGGCCCCAGCCACCCGTAAAGCGGCCGAGGGGAGCGGAGCTGGGCGTCTCGGTGACCCTCTGACCTCTGCGGGGGGAGGGAGGAGGAGGCGGCGCGCTGGGTGGTCCGACGGGCGGGGCGGCCCCCGCTCCTTTCCCGGGGAGCTCAGGGCAGGGCTCGCTCCGTCCCCGTCCCTGGAGGTAGCCTGGGGTGTCCTCACAGCCTCCCTGCACTGACGGAAGTCTCTTCGGAGCGCCCTGGTCCCGTGCACCCCGGTCCCGTGCGCCCCGGTCTCGTGCGCCCCATTCTCGTGCGCCCTGGGGGCGCCTGAGACTCGGTGGTGCTTTCCGGGCGCCGGGATCCCCCGGTGGACACTTGGGTCTCAGCAGAGAGCACAGCCTGGAGTCGGCGTCGGAGACCAGGACTGTGGCCCCCTCCGCCACCTGCGCTGTCTGCTGCTCTCCACCCCAGAGCGACCGGGGGTCCAGGCCAAATCCGTGGTGCCCGGCGGCTGTCTCCTGGCCTTGGTCTGTGGGTCAGCTAAGCCAGAAACGCGGGTCCCAGCGCTTTCTGCAGCGCCGGGTGCTCCCGCCCCGCGGTCTCTCAGTGCCTGGAAGTGAGTCCCCGCTGGGGCCCCGAGAGAGGTGGACTCCCCATCGCAGAGTCGCCGCTTCACGGGTCCCCTCTGGGCCGAAGCTCCGTTTTAGGTGCACGCAGAGGGAAGAGAAGAGAAGCCATCCGGGTTAGGAAATTCT
This sequence comes from Macaca nemestrina, assembly GCF_043159975.1. Taxonomy (NCBI): domain Eukaryota; kingdom Metazoa; phylum Chordata; class Mammalia; order Primates; family Cercopithecidae; genus Macaca; species Macaca nemestrina. The sequence continues at coordinate 156,195,400 of NC_092128.1, forward strand.
GCAGAAAAGTAGAGAGGCGGGATCCTACGGGAGTAGGGGGCTTTGTTTCACGGTAGGCATGAGACTGAATAGTATTTCCAGGAATAATCTGCAGAATTCTGACCGAGAGCCGTGTCTGTGAGTCGGTCTGAGGCCAGAAAGCCCTGGATAGACACAGTCTTCTTCCAGGAAATGTCGCCTTCACAGCAGCACCTTCAGCTCTGAGACGACCCAGACGGCGGGGCATGGGGGCTCATACTTGAAACCCCAGCTCTGTGGGAGCCCGATGTGGGAGGATCGCTTGAAGCCAGGAGTTAGAGACCAGCCTCAGCCACAGAGTGAGACCGCCGTCTCTATAAAAAATAAATGAATGAATGAACTTGTTAAAATATGAGGTGACTTATACTGCTTGCACCCAGTTGGCCCCAGGGGTGCCTGGAACTGTCGCTGCCCTTGGTAAAGCCACATCTGCAGGCGGGCTCAGCGCCCCGGGGGTCCCCCTTGGAGGAGAAACCTGGCACATGGGGGTGGGCACGTTCAACTCCCCCTTCTGGGGTGGGCACTATGGCTGCCTGGCCTCGTTCGGGATCCGAGTCACACTCAGGATCGAACACACTCAGTGACTCTGTATTGTCCCCTTAATCAGATGTCAAAACTAAATATGCGGGAACGAGGAAAGGTAAAATGGTACAGCCCCTCTCCAAAACAGTTTGAGTTTCTTTAAAACCGGACCATGTAGCCATCATGATCCAGAAGTTACACTGGTAACCATCTATTCCCAGAGTGCAACCCCGGTTATGGTCACACAAAACCCTGCTAATTAACGTTTATAGCAGCTTTCTGTCTAATAGCCCCGAACTGGAAGCAAGCCAGATGTCCGTCAAAAGGTGAACGGTTAAATAAACTGTGGTACATCCACGCTGTGGGTTACGGCTCTGCAACAAAAAGGAACAAACCACGAATGTATGCCATGGTCTCGGTGAATCCCAACTGTGTGAAAAGCAGCTTGTAGAGGCTCCAGACGACATAATCCCCCTTACATGAGAGTGCGAAGAACAGGTGGGATCACAGAGTCATGCAGCCACCTCTGGAAAACACAGCCCACTACAGAGAGGGCCGGAACCGGAGAGCAAGGGAGACAGAGAACAGGAAGAACCAAGACTCTTCCACTAAGTGAGCCTGTGCACCCAAATTGTAAGACGCCCATGGAAATCTAAAGAAAGGCGGCCACCCAAGTCCACAAGTGGAAAAGGAATCCACTCGTGATCAGATAAACTTTGTGGAGCAGTTGGACCAAAACCTGATGCCTTAAAATAAAGTTGCTGATTCCCTGTCAGATAAACGACTTGCGAATACTGTCTCCCATTCTCCCATTCCACGGGTTTTCTTCACGGTGTCCTTTCGTGCACAAAAGTTCTTAATTTTAATGAAGTCCAGTTTACCGATTTATCTTTATTGCCTGTACTTTCGCTGTCATACACATTCATGGATTTGTCAAATCCAACGTCATGAAGATCTTCACCAATTGTTTTTCTAAGAGCTAAATGATTCACCCCAAAAAAAGGGTGAAATTTTGATATGTGCTACAACACGGATGGACTTGAAAACATCACGCTTAGTGGAATAAGCCTGACACAAAAGGATAAATGCTGTGTGGTTCCACTAGTTTGAGGTCCCCGGAGTAGTCAAATTCATAGAGACAGAAAGTGGACCGCCAGTTATGGGGGCCTGGAGGAGAAGGGAGGGAGGCTTTGTTCTTTAACATGCACAGAGCTTATGTTGGGGATGATGAAAACGTTTGGGGTAGGGTGGGAGCAGCAGCTCATGCCTGTAATCCCCACCCTTAGGGAGGCCAAGGTGGGCAGATCATTTGAGGTCAGGAGTTCGAGACCAGCCTGGCCAACATAGTGAAACCCCATCTCTACTAAAAATACAAAAATTAGCTGGGTACAGTGGTGTGTGCCTGTAATCACAGCTACATGGGAGGCTGAGGCAGGAGAATCATTTGAACCTGAGAGGTGGAGGTTGCAGTGAGTCAAGATTGAGCCACTGCACTCCAGCTTGGGAGATGGAGTGATACCCTGTCTCAAAAGTAAATAAATAAACAAAAATTAACTCAAAATGCATCATAGACCTAAATGTAAAACATAAAACTATAAAGCTTGTAGATGAAAACATAGATGAATATCTTTTTTTTTTTTTTTTTTTTTTGAGACAGAATCTTGCCCTGTTGCCCAGGCTGGAGTGCAGTGGTGCAATCTCAGCTCATTGTAAGCTCCGCCTCCCAGGTTCCAGCTGTTCTCCTGCCTCAGCCTCCCAAGTAGCTGGGACTACAGGCGCCCGCCACCATGCCTGGCTAATTTTTTTTAATTTTTAGTAGAGATGAGTAGAGACGGGGTTTCACCGTGTTAGCCAGGATGGTCTCGATCTCCTGACCTCATAATCCACCCGCCTCGGCCTCCCACAGTGCTGGGATTACAGGCGTGAGCCACTGCACCCGGCAAGATGAATATCTTTATGATCTTTGGTTAGGCAAAGATTTCTTTAATCTGACACCAAAAACATGATCTATAAACAAAAAAATGCATTACTTGCACTTTAAATTGAGAACTTCTACTCTTAAAAGACAGGAGAATTACAAGGCAAGCTGCAAACTAGGAGAAAATATTTGCAAAGCAAACAGCCCAGTTTTTAAGATGGCACTTCACCAAAGAACATACAGCACATGAAAATTTGCCCCACGTTGTCATCCATCAGGGAAATGTACATTAAAACCACAACAAGACACCTCCACCCATCTGTTAGTGCAGCTAAGAGGAAAAAGAGAACAAAACTGTGATGGTTCATTTTATGTGTCAACTTGACTGGGCCACCACGCTCAAATATTTAGTCAAACATTATTCCGGATGTTTCTGTGAAGGTGTCTTTTGGATGAGATTGACATTGAAATCAGTGGACTTTAAGTAATGCAGACAGCGCTCCAGGATTGAGTGGACTCATCCAATCAGTCAAAGACCTCAAAAGAACAAAGACTGAGCTCCCCAAGCCACAAGGATTCTGCAGCAGATGCCTTCAGATTCCTTCTTGAGTCCACAGGCGTAGTCTGTGGACCTATGCCATCCTATTTTGCCAGGCTTCCATAGTCACATGAATCAACTCCTTAAATTGTCTCTCCCCTCCCAGTGCCTGCTACACAGACGTGTACACACATGTGCACACACGTGTGCACACACACATGCACACACACCCCTGTTGATTCTATGTTTCTGGAGAACCCTGACTAATACAACAACCAACGAAAACCATCTCCAAATACCAAGTAGTGGAGAGGAGATACAGCAACTGGAACTCTCACTTGTTCCTGGTGGGCATCCAAAGTGGCTCAGCCATTTGGGACTCTAGCCTGGCAGTTTCTTGCAGTTACATATACATATTTATTCCATGCCCCAGCCATCCTTGTTCTAGGTGTTTGACAAGTCAAATGCTAACTGGTATAGAAAAACCTGTTTATGAGTGTATGAGGGTTTATAGTGGCTTTATTTGTTTTCCCTAAAAACTGGAAACAACTCAAATATTCTGGTGAGCAAATGAGCTGTGGTATCGCCATGTGCTGGAATACTATGCAGCCATGAAAAAGGAAAACCACTGAGGTGTGCAAGGCTGAACCCCAATGCATTATGCTGAATGAAAGCAATGTGGTCAAAGGTTCTTACTGAATAATTCCACTTACACAACATGGTGCAAGACAAAACCATGGGGACTGAAAATGTATCAGCAGTTGCCAGGGGCTGGGGATGGGAGGAGACAGGTTCTGGGCAATGGACCCGTTCTTGTCTTGGCTGTAGTGTTGACTGCATGGCGAAATGCACTTGTCAAAACTTGCCCAGCTGTACACTAAGAAGCATGGATTTCACAGTATCCAGGTTATATCTTATTTTAAAAACCACTTTGATGATCTTAAAGATGAAAAATAGCCACTAAGCAAAGTAGACCAGATGCCATTGAAGATATAATTAGGAAATTGGAATGGCCGGGTGCAGTGGCTCATCTGTAATCCCAGCACTTTGGGAGGCCAAGGTGGGAGGATCACGACGTCAGGAGATCGAGACCATCCTGGCTACACCATGAAACCCTGTCTCTACTAAAAATACAAAAAATTAGCCAGGCGTGGTGGCAGACTCCTGTAGTCCCAGCTACTCTGGAGGCTGAGGCAGCAGAAAGGCATGAAGGAGCTTGCAGTGAGCTGAGGTCACGCCACTGCACTCCAGCCTGGGCAACAGCACAAGACTCCCTCTCAAAAAAAAAAAAAAAATAGGATATTGGAATATAAAACTGAAGAACACAGCAGCACCAAGACCCAGAGACACAAAAGCAGCTGACAGAGCAGTTGAGAGACAAGAAGGGCAGGTGGAGAGGCTGTGGAGACGGTGTGGCAGGGAAGCACTGGAATGAAGACCAGGGATTTTTCAAAGTAGGAAGGAAATATGAAGGAAAGCAGAGGTTCTTTGATCTGAAGGGCGCCTGTGCACTGAGCAGGAGGAAGAGGATCCATCCACCCACACATCCAGGCATCAGAATGAAGCTGATGCAGGGCAGGTGAACCCCAAACTGGGGCCTAGCCTGCAAGGGTTCTTGGCTTCACCAGGAAGGAATTCAAGGGCCAGCTGGCGGTAGAGGGAAGAAAACAGCTGTATCAAAGCGGCTGTGTTACGGCTCCGTGACTGCCCCAGAAGAGCAGGGCTAGCGGCAGGCAGAGAGCAGCGGCTCGGGCAGTTCTGCAGCCATGCTTATACCCACTTAGATTAAGGGGCAGTGCGTGCAGAGACGTCCAGAGAAGGGATGGTAGCTTTTGGGTGGCTGAATCATTGCCTTGGAAGGGGTGGTAACACCTGTCGTTGCCACAGCAACGTAAACCCACGGGGCTCTGGTGGGCGTGGCTTATGGGAACCTGCTTTGTCCTGGTTGTGTTCTATCCAGTCCTCTGTTTGGTCCAGTGTATGGGCCTCACCTCCAGAATCCAGTCCTGTCTCCGAACTCAAAACTGCGGAAGAGAAATCCTGAAGCCTTCCGATAAACCACAGGTAGATTTCCAAAGGCATCAAACTTTAATAAAAGGAGTATGTTTAGTGGATCAAACAGCATCACGTACTCTTACAATCCAGAAAGGAGCTGGACCTTGGTGGTTTAATTAAGTCTCCTTACATGAGAGCAATGCTGGGGGACGTTCCTGTGTAAGATGTAAAAGTGTGTTTCTCTGTTTTCATGAGTAAGGAGAACTTGCAGTGAAGGCAGGGTGTTGAGTTCACGCTTTTCGCCGCGTGTCTGCGCAAACCTTTAGAATTAAGGAAAAACACAGCCACCTTGAATGTCGTCAACAACCTCTAGGACCAGAATCATGAACACGCGGCAGGGACAGAGACTGTGGCTGCTACAGGCCTCTGGATTCCAGCCCAAGAGAGGCACCGTGGCCTGGGGACAGCGCTGGTCGCTGGAAGAAGAAGGCCGTCTGTGTCATCACCCGAAACGGGAGCCCTCACCTCTGAAAGGGAACCCCGAAACCGAAGATGGTGACTGCTGCCCAGGGAGGGGGTGCCAGGGCCCCTGGGCCACCCTGCAGGAGCCGTTGAACCCGCCTGGGCCTTTGTGTGACGCTTTCTGCTTTGTGTGACGCTTTTCTCCGTTGTCACCAGCTGGCTCAGCAGATCCAGGGAGTCGAACAAAGAACCGACGTCTTTGGCATCTTACATGATGTCCTGAGAATGTTCGCCTGCTTTTACCTTGTGTGGCTGCCGTCAGCCATCAGGAGAAGCCCGTTCACCGTGCACCGCTGAACCAGAAACGCGTGAGCTGAAGGCCAGTGTTGTCCACCCTGAGATCTCTCCCTTTGTCTGTCTCCTCACATGGGGCTGCCGGAAAGGGGGCCCTGGCGGAGGGGAGGGGATTTGAAGCAGGAAATGAGTAAACCTTAAAAACAGATGCTGGAAAAAAAGCAACATACGTTGTCTACTTATTTTGTTGAATAGAAAATAAAGTTTGGTTGGTTAGAAAACCTTTTGCTGTCGCTATGAATTTGGGTTTCGTAGTGTTCTGAAACATTTGCTTTCTTTACTTCTAAAATAACCTCTCGATTTATTTGGGGCCTGGCAGTGACAGGAAGGGCTTCTGTAACGCTTAGCCCAAAATTGCCTAAAACACCAATTATAATAAGAACAAGAGCGATGACAATGACAACATGCCAGCGGCCGACGTACACGCACCAAGTGCCAGCCGAGCTCCAGGACCTCCACGTCGCCTGGCCCGTGACCATCCGTGAACCATCCAGTGTCTCCGGGGAAGAGGCCGACCCCTCCACCCGCTGTCTCACCGCCTGTGGCTGTGAGGTGGGTCCCGCCTGGGCACCCTGGCTCCCAACTCTAGCAAGGGGCACACCCAGCCAGCAAATCCCAACCCTCAGAACACGGCGGGAGGGGCATCCCCCACCCACACGTGCAAGGGAAGCAGAGAGCAGGCCATCAGCCAGTGGGGAGCTGCAGCCTGTTTTGGGGACGTTCACGAAGACCAGCAGTGAATCTCACGAATCCAGCGGCTCTCAGACACATTCAGCGAAATGCGTGCGTTCTAGACAACACGTGTAATAAGACACCATTAATCAACCCCAAAAATAGAACAGTGACTTAGGTTGTTTCTGATGCATATCTACGAGGCAAAAATATAAATTGTAATCTTGATAAACACCAAATCTATGCTTGCATTTGGCCTAGAGGGGGATAGAGAAGGATGGAACTGGTGGGGAACCTGGGGGACTTTAGGGTTATTTCTGTGATATCTGGTTATGTCTTTTTTTTTTTTTTTGAGACAGAGTTTCTCCCTTATCACCTGGGCTGGAATGCAATGGCGCGATCTTGGCTCACTGCAGCCTCTGCCTCCTGAGTTCAAGCGATTCTCCCGCCTCAGCCTCCAGAGTAGCTGGGACTACAGGCACCCGCCACTGCACCCGGCTCAGTGTTGTATTTTTAGTAGAGACGGGGTTTCACCGTTTGGCTAGGCTGGTCTTGAAGTCCTGACCTCAAGTGATCCGCCTGCCTTGGCCTCCCAAAGTGCTGGGATTACAGGCATGAGCCACCATACCTGGCCAGGTTATATGTTACTTGTAGTTTTTAATTAAAAGCAGTTTTTGTTGCAGAAAGCTTATAAAATAGAGGGAGGTATAAAACATCTCCTAGAACTCCATCATTCCAAGCTGGCCGCAGCTCACACTGTGAAGTTCGTGTTTCTAATTCTGGAGTGAGTGCTGTTTGTAAACTGCCATCATAGAATATGGTTCAAAAGCTTGATTTCTGATGTCTATGAACTGTTGAATGTGTCAGAATTCGTTTATCGAACATCTTTTTTTTTTTTTTTTTTTTTTTTTTTTTGAGACAGAGTCTCGCTCTGTCGCCCAGGCTGGAGTGCAGTGGCCGGATCTCAGCTCACTGCAAGCTCCACCTCCTGGGTTTACGCCATTCTCCTGCCTCAGCCTCCCGAGTAGCTGGGACTACAGGCGCCCGCCACCTCGCCCGGCTAGTTTTTTGTATTTTTTAGTAGAGGCGGGGTATCGAACATCTTTAAATGTATCTGGGGAGCACGTAATGTCAGGAACCTCATAATATGAATAATCGCCTGCCAACTTCTAACTATAGATTTATGAGTGCTGAATTTCCTTCGACATCAGACACAGTTTTTATTTATTTATTTTTATTTATTTATTTATTTATTTTGAGACAGAGTCTTGCTCTGTCACCCAGGCTGGAGTGCAGTGGCACGGTCTCAGCTCACTGCAGGCTCCGCCTCCTGGGTTTACGCCATTCTCCTGCCTCAGCCTCCTGAGTAGCTGGGACTACAGGCGCCCGCCACCACGCCTGGCTAATTTTTGGTATTTTTAGTAGAGATGGGGTTTCACCGTGTTAGCCAGGATGGTCTCCATCTCCTGACCTCGTGATCCACCTGCCTCGGCCTCCCAAAGTGCTGGGATTACAGGCGTGAGCCACCGCCCCCGGCCATCAGACACAATTTTTAAAAAGAACATTAGGAAAATCCTTAGGAGAAGTGTCTGCTTTTCTGGGTGCTTGCTCTTCCTTCAGTATTTTTTAGTCATTCTCTGAACTAGACAGTTACTAGGGAGGCATAAATTCTCAAAAATAAAATCAGCTCATATTCTGAAGTCACATAATTCAAAGTGAGGAACTATTTTCTAGGAATTGATTTTTTATTTTATTTTTTGAGAACAGAAGCCTGGGACACGTATGGTGGCAAATGCCTGTAGTCCCAACTTTTGGGAGGCTGAGGCGGGAGGATGGGGTGAGCCTAGGAGGTCGAGGCTGCAGTGAGCCATGATCACAGCCCTGCACTCCAGCCTGGGCGACAGAGCAGGACCCTATCTTTCAAAAAAAAAAAAAAAAGTTTTAATAGAAACAATAGAAGCCTTCGAGGTTTGCTCATCTGAGCGCCCACCAGCCTCTGACCTTGTGAGCTGCCCTTCCCACCTGACGGCCACCTGGACCTTGGGTCAGCCTGGTCTTCTCCCGTCGGTGCTGCTGGAACTCCTCAGAGCGAGGAAGGAGCCTGTCTCTTCTGCTTCTGCCTCAGGCGGGCCTGATGCGTGGAGGGGCTCAGGGAGAAACAGAAATGAGACGCACGTCACTTTTGCAGCCCAGCCTAGCTGGCATGGGAACACGTTTGCGTCCCTGCATTGACCACGCTCCCGGCAACCAGCACAGATGAGGAAATCAGCATCCTGAGGTTCTCCTTGGCACCCAGTCGCTGCTGCTTTAACATCAGAGGCACAACGCAGCGTTTACAATGTCTCAGGCTTCAAAAATTCTCTACAGAACCCTGCATTTTGGTGTCAAGAGCCGCTAAAGAAAGAGCACAGCCCGGCCGGGCGCGGTGGCTCACGCCTATAATCCCAGCACTTTGGGAGGCCGAGGGAGCGGATCACGAGGTCAGGAGATCGAGACCATCCTGGCTAACACGGTGAAACCCCGTCTCTACTAAAAATACAAAAAATTAGGCGAGCGTGGTGGTGGTGCCTGTAGTCCCAGCTACTCGGGAGGCTGAGGCAGGAGAATGGCGTGAACCCGGGAGGAGGAGCTTGCAGTGAGCTGAGATCGCGCCACTGTACTCCAGCCTGGGCGATGAGCAAGACTCCATCTCAAAAAAAAGAGAGAGAGCACAGCCCACGACATCAACTCTGCCCTCGAAATGGGGCCGGTTCACCCTTTCACCTGCCACCAGCATCTCACACAAGGTCCTTCTGCTGAGAACGGCTTTCCCGATGGCCCAGTGAGTGCCCTCACCTCTCGCTGGCCTGGGAGAGTCACCATCGCCCCTCGGTCAGTCACTCCCGCCAGGAGGTTAGGGTTCTGCCTCTGGAAGTGCCAGGCTGGTGCCCGAAAGGGAGGTCAGCCCTACCCAGACCCTGAGGACTGAGGCGGGAAGGGGGTGGCCCCATCTAAGAGTCAGGGGTCTGTTAACAGAAAGAGGGAACAGAGTCTGGGTGCCCCAAAACAGCCATGTCCACCACAGTGAAATAAACTGCAGAAGTTTCTCTCCTGCTAAAGAAAGAGCCATGAGTACACATTTACAAAAACTGCCAGCGTTAGACTTGTTTCTTTTGAGAATTTTTAGGGGAGGGACCTTATCCTCTCCCAGGGAAAGAGGCTCTTATAGATAGCGAGTGGCATCGTTGCTTTCCACGCCTGTGACTCAGGGCGCTCCTCCTGGGCCGCGCATGTGGGCAGAGCAGAGTGAGTGGCACCGTGTGACCTGACCCAGCTTAGGGTCATGTCTGAGCCCCCCTCAGCAGACCCCAGATCATAAAAGCTGCACTTCGGAAAATAAACACAATAAATCCCAACCACAGCCCCAGGGGTGGGGAAGAAAATGAAATAAGGCTGAAGTCCAGGAGGAATTTCCCCTGACTGCTTCATCACCGGGACGTATTTGGAGACCTGCCTGGAGACCCCACTAAGCATGCTTTGGCCCAGAAAAAGGTGAGGAGAGTCCCTGCCCCTTTCTGTCCCCACGCTGGGACCGGGCTGCAAAACCAGGATGTGTGCTGGCCTGTTCCCTGGTTCTGAAGGAGCCAGCACCCTAGACGGAGCCCGGGGCCTTGCCCACCTTCCCTTCCAGGGTTCCTCTCCAGGGCCAGCTGCGTGCAGAGCAAAGGGGCCTCGCAGAGACCACACAATGCAGAGCGCTCACAGGGTGGTCCACAAGGACCCCCACAGCACCGTGCTCCCGAGCCTCAGAGCAAAGGGGCCTCGCAGAGACCACACAAGGCCCACTGCTTGCAAGGTGGCCCACGGCGACCCCCACACCACCAGGTTCCAGAGCCTCAACATCCTCATCTCTGTGACGGGTCTAATTACGTGTAATCAGACCTGTGTAATTATTATTATTATTATTATTTTTTTGAGGTGGAGTCTCGCTCTGTCACCCAGGCTAGAGTGCAGTGGCGCGATCTTGGCTCACTGCAAGCTCCACCTCCGGGGTTCACACCATTCTCCTGCCTCAGCCTCCCGAGTAGCTGGGACTACAGGCGCCCACCACCACGCCTGGCTAATTTTTTGTATTTGTAGTAGAGACGGGGTTTCACCGTGTTAGCCAGGATGGTCTCGATCTCCTGACCTTGTGATCCACCCGCCTCAGCCTCCCAAAGTGCTGGGATTACAGGCGTGAGCCACTGCACCCGGCCCGACCTGTGTAATTATTAACCAGGTGTCTCAGCCGGGTTGTCTGACTCCTACATGAAGCGTCTAACACTGCGTAGCCCACAGTAAGCATTCGGGAAACCGCACAATGTCTGGCATCCCCTCCACTCGCCCCAGAAGGGAGGGAGGGCGAACTCCAACTCAGGCAGGCAGAATAAACTCAAGGCTTGGGTGAGCTGGGCTGGGAGGTGGTGGCCCTGATCTCCCAGGGGTGGAATATCATTGAAATCGCTTGGTGAGGTTTCCCTCCTGCTGAAGAAAAGGCAGCCATGAGCGCACATTTATAAAAATCGCTGGCATTAGACTTGTTTCTTTGGAGAATTTTTGAGATGTGCAAGTATAGCTGTAATCAGCTGAAATGTGGAAACCGCATAATTCAAAGTGAGAAACTGTTTTCTGGGAACTGATGTTTTATTTTATTTTAGAAAATTCGGCCGGGCGCGGTGGCTCACGCCTGTTATCCCAGCACTTTGGGAGGCCGAGGCGGGCGGATCACTTGAGGTCAGGAGTTCAAGACCAGCCTGGCTAACATGGTGAAATCCCGTCTCTACTAAAAATACAAAATTAGCTGGGTGTGGTGGTCGGCACCTGTAGTCCCAACTACTTAGGAGGCTGAGGCAGGAGAATCACTTGAACCCGGGAGGCAGAGGTTGCAGCGAACTGAGATCACGCCACTGCACTCCAGCCTGGCTGACAAGAGCGAAACTCTGTCTCAAAAAGGAAGGAAGGAAGGAGGGAAGGAAGGAAGGAAGGAAGGAAGGAAGGAAGGAAGGAAGGAAGGAAGGAGAGAGGAAAGAAAGAAAGAAAGAAAGAAAGAAAGAAAGAAAGAAAGAAAGAAAGAAAGAAAGAAAGAAAGAGAAAGAAAGAAAAGAAAGAAAAGAAAAAAAAGAGAAAGAAAGAAAAGAAAAGAAAAGAAAGAAAGAAAGAAAGAAAGAAAGAAAGAAAGAAAGAAAGAAAGAAAGAAAGAAAGAAAGAAAGAAAGAAAATTCATGCTTCCCTAGGAGCCATCTAGTTCAGAGAAGGACAAAAAAACAAAAAAAAGGAAAAAAAAATGGAAGCAGGAACAGGCTCCCCAGCAAAGCTGACCGTTTACCTACCGATTCTCTTAACATTTTCCCTGATCTGCCAGAGGATGTAAATTCAGTGAGCCTGGTGTATTCGTTCACAGTTCCTCCTCATTTGTACCACACTTCTACGGGGCTGCTGAGTCCGGAGACTGTGTAATTTGATTAGGGGATGACGACCTCACCTTGGTGTATATGTTGATGACATAATCCATAGCTCACATATTATATATTAATGACGCTGGTAGCTGTGACTGCCCCTTTGAGAGGGCAACACGGCCGTCGGCTCAGGGAGCACAATCCGTCTATCCAAGCTTCCAGAGAGAGAAAAGTATTTACAGAGCCTTGCCTCAGTCTAAAGCAAATGTTTTCTGAACCTAAATAGTTGAGCACTTCTCTCAGGCAGCTCTGGGAGAGGAATGTGGGTAGAGTCGCTCTGGCTGGAGCGTCCAGGCATCGGAGTCAGCCTCTGCTGCCAAGTTCCTTGCCTTACTGAGTCTTTAGAAAGAATGGAGAAAGTTAAAAACATTTACTCTTCCAGGATCCTCGACTACACAGTAAGCATATTTAAATGTACACTCAACCCTCGCCCCCTCCTTCCCTGCTCTGGGAGTCCCCAGTGTCCCCTGTTTAACCCTCACCCCTCGTTCCCTGCTCTGGGAGTCCCCAGTGTCCACTGTTTAACCCTCACCCCCTCCTTTCCTGCTCTGGGAGTCCCCAGTGTCCACTGTTAAACCCTTGCCCCTCCTTCCCTGCCCTGGGAGTCCCCAGTGTCCACTGTTTAACTCTCACGCCTCCTTCCCTGCCCTGGGAGTCCCCAGTGTCCCCTGTTTAACCCTCACCCCTTGTTCCCTGCTCTGGGAGTCCCCAGTGTCCACTGTTTAACCCTCACCCCCTCCTTTCCTGCTCTGGGAGTCCCCATTGTCCACTGTTTAACCCTCACCCCCTCCTTTCCTGCTCTGGGAGTCCCCAGTGTCCACTGTTTAACCCTCACCCCCTCCTTCCCTGCCCTGGGAGTCCCCAGTGTCCACTGTTTAACTCTCACGCCTCCTTCCCTGCCCTGGGAGTCCCCAGTGTCCCCTGTTTAACCCTCACCCCTCGTTCCCTGCTCTGGGAGTCCCCAGTGTCCACTGTTAAACCCTCACCCCTCGTTCCCTGCTCTGGGAGTCCCCAGTGTCCACTGTTTAACCCTCACCCCCTCCTTTCCTTCTCTGGGAGTCCCCAGTGTCCACTGTTTAACCCTCACCCCCTCCTTTCCTGCTCTGGGAGTCCCCAGTGTCCACTGTTTAACCCTTACCCCTCGTTCCCTGCTCTGGGAGTCCCCATTGTCCACTGTTTAACCCTCACCCCTCGTTCCCTGCCCTGGGAGTCCCCAGTGTCCACTGTTTCCGTCTTTACATCCACTAGTACCTGATGCTTAGCTCCTGCATATTAGTGAGGATATGCGGTGTTTGTTTTTCTGTTCCTGTTTTTCTTTTTTTTTTTTTTTTTTTTTGAGACGGAGTCTCGCTCTGTTGCCCAGGCTAGAGTGCAGTGGCACGATCTCGGCTCACTGCAAGCTCCGCCTCCCAGGTTCATGCCATTCTCCTGCCTCAGCCTCCCGAGTAGCTGGGACCACAGGCGCCGCCACCTCACCCGGCTAATTTTTTGTATTTTTAGTAGAGACGGGGTTTCACCGTGTTGGCCAGGATGGTCTTGATCTCTTGACCTCATGATCCACCAGCCTTGGTCTCCCAAAGTGCCTGTTCCTGTGTTAATTTGCTTAAAGAGACAGCCGACAGCTCCATCCATGTTGCTGCAGAGGACGCGATTTCATTCTTTTTATGACTTCGTCGTATTCCACGGCGTACACACACGTGTGTACGTTTTCTTCATTTTCTTCATCCAGTCCACCATCAATGGGCACCTAGGTGGATTCCATGTCTTTGCTCTTGTGAATAGTGCTGAGATGAACACATGAGTGCGTGTGTCTTTGTGGTAGAAGGATTTATTTTCTTTTCGGTGTATACCCAGTAATAGGATTGTGGGTTGAACAGTAGCTCTGTATTACGTTCTTTGAGAAATCTTCAAGCTGCTTTCCACTGTGGCTAAAGTAATTTACATTCCCACCAACAGTGTTCCAATGTTCCCTTTTCTCCACAGCATTACCAGCATCTGTTGTTTTTTGACTTTTTAATAATAACCATTCTGGCTGGTGTGAGATGGTCGCTCATTGTGATTTTGCATTTCTAATGAGTAGGGATATTGAGCATTTTTTCGTATGTTTGTTGGTTTCTTGTATGTCTTCTTTTGAGAAGTCTTTGAGTCTTTTGCTCACATTTTAACGGGGTTGTTTTTTGCTTGTTGAATTTTTTACGTTCCTTGTAGACTCTGGATATTAGACCCTTGCTGGATGCATAGTTTGTGAATATTTTCTCCCATTCTCTAGGTTGTCTGTTTACTCTGTTGATAGTCTCTTTTGCTGTGCGGAAGCCCTTTAGTTTAATGGTGTCCCACCGAAGTTTCCTTCTAGAATTCTTATAGTTTGAGGTCCCACACTGAAATCCTTAATCAGCCTTAAGTTTCGTATATGATGAAAGGTAGGGATACAGCTTCAATCTTCTGTGTACAGCTAGCCAGCAATCCCAGCACCATTTATTGAATAGGGAGTCCTTTTCCTATTGCTTATTTTTTGTCAACTTCCTCAAGATCAGATGGCTGTAGGGGTGTGGCTTTATTTCTGGGTTCTCCTTTCTGTTCCATTGAGAACATCAAACATTTGAGGGATGTGGTGTCCAGGAAGAGAGGTAGCAATTTCAACATGAGAGGAACTGACTCTGGTTGTCACAGGATGAACAGAACACACAGAAGGAAATTTACTAACAAGTGGATTTAATATTACCAGAGAGTTAGAGCGGACATGACATCCATGAGGAACTGGGCCTCCTTGACGTTCCTGCTGGGCTCCCAGCCATAGATGCTCACTAGCTGGGTACACAACCAGCTCCATTGTCCCAGCTGATGCCATCGTGGAGCAATGCACCTCCTGAGCCCCAGCCAAGCTGTAGTTTCAGAGGGAAATAGGCGATGGCTCTAGACTTGAGTCACTAGGTTTGCTGTGGTCTAGCACAGCAGTGGACTAGGTTTGCGGGGTGGATTAGCACAGCAGTGGACTAGGTTTGCGGGGTGGTCTAGCACAGGAGTGGACTAGGTTTGCTGTGGTCTAGCACAGGAGTGGACTAGGTTTTCAGGGTGGTCTAGCACAGCAGTGGACTAGGTGTCCAGGGTGGATTAGCACAGCAGTGGACTAGGTGTGCGGGGTGGTCTAGCACAGCAGTGAACTAGGTGTGCGGGGTGGATTAGCATAGCAGTGGACTAGGTTTGCGGGGTGGTCTAGCACAGCAGTGGACTAGGTTTGCGGGGTGGTCTAGCACAGCAGTGGACTGGGTTTGCGGGGTGGTCTAGCACAGCAGTGGACTAGGTGTGCGGGGTGGTTTAGCACAGCAGTGGACTGGGTTTGTGGGGTGGTTTAGCACAGGAGTGGACTAGGTTTGTGGGGTGGTTTAGCACAGGAGTGGACTAGGTTTGTGGGGTGGTTTAGCACAGCAGTGGACTAGGTTTTCAGGGTGGTCTAGCACAGCAGTGGACTAGGTTTGCGGGGTGGTTTAGCACAGGAGTGGACTAGGTTTGTGGGGTGGTTTAGCACAGCAGTGGATAGCTAGAGCACCAGTACAATGTCAAATGGAAGTCACGTGAGTGGCATTCCCACCTCCTCGGAGGAAAATCTTCCAATATTTAATGAGTGGTGCGGGATCCCACAGAAATTGGACATTTTGGGCGGTGGGGAAGGGGGAAGGCTGAGCAAATAAAGTTGCCAGACATGTTCTGTGGATGTCTTTGGGGCCGTCTTGAAAACCCTGCCTGACGCACCCCCAGGAACATACCCCTGCCCATTTTCTAGATCCTCACCAAGACCCACCAGCTCTTTGCATATAGTAATAATAAGAAATTATAACAATTGCTGGCATTTCTGACACAATCTCATCTAATTTTTGCAGCAACTCCATAAGGAGGAACTATTGTTATCCCATCTTATATTGGGGAAACTGAGGCATGAGCAGTGAAATAATTTGCCCAAGTTTGCACAGCACGCAGGAGGGGTTAGGACTTGAGGCCTTGCTGGTTGGTCTTTGTGATCCTGGAACCCAAGTTCTTCGAAGCTGGCCCACCCCTGCCCACCTGGCTCATCCCAGGGGTGTAAGTGGATGTCCACCCAGGCCCCACTTCTGGGCAGCTCAGAACTGACAAGGGCCCTGGACTTTCTCCTGCCGTAGGAGGGAAAGGGAGCATTATCGTCCTGTGTCTCACAAGGAAGAGGCTTCCATAATGGTTTGGCTTTTGAAGATTTCCTTTATTTCATTGCTCCAATCCTGAATTTGGAGGAGAAGGTGTGTGGTCTTGGGTGAGGGCCTGTTCTTGACTCTGACAATGGTGGGACTGTGTCAGGACGTGATGAACAAATTCAACAGCAACAGCTATAGAAGAACTGAATTGCTACCTGTCAAATTGGTACAGGAAATAAGTGCAAATAGAAATTATTATGTAAAGCAAAGAGACAAAAAGAAACAAAACTACAAAGAAACACAAAATGTGAAACTATAAAGCATTTATATATATATAAAGCCAAACCTCCCAGTTTTGATAATAAATATAAGTGTTTTAGATTCCTCATGAAAATAGGAAGAGAAAAGTTATACACATGTACAAAAGAATGACTGAAGGGTTACCAGGCAAATGTAAATAAAGAAAAATCAAAGTGCTGATCTTAACATCAGTATAAAATTAAAGTAAAAATATTAAATAAAGGAGTCGTTTTATATTCATAAAATAGATACTCTTCAGTGAAAACATCACATACTTTTTCTGAATTACTTAGTTCTCAAAAATATAAAGCAAAAATGATTAGAAATAAAGGGAGACATCAACAGAAGGCACTTATGGTGAAGAAAGCTTAATGTATTTCTCAGTCTTTCAGGGATGCACTAAATTAAGACAAGTAGGCTCTACTGTTGAACTATTTGAATAATTAAAACATTTGAATAAATAAGTATACAGAAAACTTTGTCACCTATAAATAGCACATTTCTTATATAATATTAAATGATGTACTAGGCTAAAATAACCAAAAAGACCAAAACCAAGCAAACCTCGGTTATCTCAAATGCAAACATCACGCATTCTACCTCTTAAAAGTAGAGTGCAATCAGAGTAGACTTGGTGTGAAAATGCCTCATCCACTAGAAATTAAGAAGCCCTTGGCTAAACAACAGTTGGATTAAGGAGCTAATTAAGATGTAATTTTAGGCTTTTTAATGAATATTCTAAGTGTAGCAAAGGTCAATCAAGATTCTTAAATGTTTTCATTATTAAATAAAAATATTATATTGAATTAATTAAGCATCGAACTAACATAAGTGCACATGCATAGACACATGTTTTTATTTATAATTCAAACACCAACCTTTAGGAAAACAGAAAGGTAGAAAAAAAGGCCAGAGCAAAAACCAATATTTTTTAAAATCCAGAGAACCAGTAAATGAATCAAATATCTAATTTGGGGGTAAAAAGAAAATCACAACATGTACAATAAAATAAGAGAATTTGGGCAGTGGGGTAGGAGAAGGAACACCACCCATAAAACGATTCATTGATAAATTGGATTTTGTTAAAATTTAAAACTTCTGCTTTCAAAAGACACTGTGAAAAGAAGGAAAAGACAAGCCATAAACAGAGAGAAAATCTTTGTGAGCACATATCTGATAAGGGACTTGTATCTAGAACGCATGAAGAACTTTCCAAACCCAACCACGGAGACATCAGTGAAGAAGCTGGAGTTGGGAACCCCGGATCCATCTGTCTAGAAAAGCAGTGAACAAACCAGCAAAAATGATCAGAACCAAGTTTCTTAGAACTCTGCACACTAATCAAAGCTTGCAGCCACCAGGGGAGTGCGTCATCAGGAATCTCAGTAAGGAAGCTTTGTGGCCTTTTCACTTACCCTGGACCTATCCACCACTCGCCAGCTTGAGGCCTCGAAGACAACAGCACACATTCCAGCACAGGAGTCTAGCACCGGCAGAGGAGGGGACAGACCTTAGCATGTGGTTGTGTGGCAGGAGAGGGGTCCTGATCCAGACCCCCACAGAAGGTTCTTGGATCTCACGCAAGAAAAAAATTCAGGGCAGGCCCATAGAGTAAACTGAAAGCAAGTTTATTAGGAAAGTAAAGTTGATTAAGAAAATAATGGCTACTCCATAGACAGAGCAGCCCCGAGGGCCACTGGCTGCCCATTTTTATGGTTATTTCTTGATGGTATGCTGAACAAGGGGTGGATTATTCATGCCTCTCCGTTTTAGACTCTTTAGAGCAACTTCCTGACATTGCCACGGCATTTGTAAACTGTCATGGTGCTGGTGGGAGTGTAGCAGTGAGGACCACCAGAGGTCCCTCTCATCGCCATCTTGGTTTTGGTGGGTTTTGGCCGGCTCCTTCACTGCAACCTGTTTTATCAGCAAGGTCTTTATGACCTGTGTCTTGTGCCGACCTCCCATCTCATCCTGTGATTTAGAAGGCCTTAACCATCTAGGAATGCAGCCCAGTAGGTCTCAGCCTCATTTTAGCCAGCTCCTGTTCAAGATGGAGTTGCTCTGGCTCAAATGCCCCTGACAATTGTGGCCCCTGGATGGACAGGCTCAAAGGGCTTGCCTTTCTTTCACATAACTTGGAGCTCTTAGGTGTCTCCCTATAGGCATTTGTTGAAACATTTAAAAGTCAAGTGTATTAGTCACTGCTGTCTGGGGCAAGGGATAACCGTTGGGGCAAACAATAGATGAACCATAAAGATTGGGAGGAAAGACTGGGAACTGAGATGCTTTGGAAGGTACAGATTTTGAGGGTTTCTGCATATTCTTTGGAATCTAGAAGTCCAGGCGCATACCCAGGAGTGTGTACAAATGTAGAAAAGACCTAAGGCGGCTCTGCGTGCTCACCTCTGGCTGACCTTCAGCGTCTGTGCAAGCAGGAAATGAAGGCTAAGGCAGAGTTGAAAATTGCCTCCATGTTGAAGGCGTGCCCCTGAACACACACAGAGCCCCCCGCCCTTCAAAGACTGGGAAGTATTTTGCCCGTGTGTGCTATGTTTCAAGTGTTTAAGGAAACCTCTTGTCAATGAAATTTTACAGAAACCTCTGTAAAATATTTGAAGACATTTATTCTGAGCCAAATACGAGTGACCGTGGCCCATGACACAGCCCTCTGGAGGTCCTGAGAACATGTACCCAAGGTGATCATGTACCCAAGGTGAGTGGCTGCTCCATCACACCAGCTGTAGCAGGGAGGCACGGCTGGGCCACACGCCCCATGGGCTGCTCCATCACACCAGCTGCAGCTGGGAGGCACGGCTGGGCCACACGCCCCATGGGCTGCTCCATCACACTGGCTGCAGCTGGGAGGCACGGCTGGGCTGCACGCTCCATGTAGCTGGTGGGAGACTTGCCCTCCTGGGCGGGGCTACACCCACCCAAACTGCAGCTGTGATTCTGAGCCTCCCTGTTCTCTTGGAAAGGCCAGGAGCCGTCAGGACCTGCCTGCCTGGGTGCAGTGGGAGGGAGGGAGCCTTCTTGGGCCCCTGAGGGTGCAGGCTGCAGGGATGCCCGGGTCCTGTGCCTTGGAGAGCGGCTGCAGCTGCACCTGGGGAGCTCTTGCCCCACCCGCTCAGAAGCGGCAGGACCTGCTTGTCCCTGGCTCTTGCCTGCTCTGTAGAGTGGGAGGCCCACGTCTGCAGTCATGGTCCCTGCAGGCTCCAGGATCAGATTCCACTGCCTGGCCTGTCTCTGCTCCGGGTGCCTGTTCTGATCTCACAGTGGGGTTGAGGCTGAGCCCCAGGGGCCATGAACGGCAGCAGGAGGCAGATTGATTCCTGGGTGGAAGGGGCAGGTTCTCAGTAAGGCCCCACCTTCAGCCAGGGAGACCCTGAAGGCTGGAGGCTGGACTGCATCCCCCGGACTGGAGAGGGGACCCATAGTGCTTCTTCCAGGCCCACCCATGGCCACCCATAGACCAATCAGCATATACTCCCTCCCCTCTGAGGTTCATAAAAGCCCTAGGTTTAGCCAGAGCAGGGCAGAGGATGACCAGAGGACAGAGGGCAGAGAGACTGTGTGACAACCAGATGCAGAGAGGAGCTACTCTCTCTCCTGAGGGCTGCAGAGATGACCTGCTGGCAGGGAGGAGTTACTCTTTCTGCTGAGAGCTACAGAGACGACCTGCTGGCAGAGAGGAACCATCCTCTTCAGGGCCTCTTCTCCACTAAGAGATGCAGACATCAGGGTGACCAGTTGCAGAGAGAAACTACCCCAGGGCCTCCTCTCTGCTGAGAACTGAATACTCAGTGGATGACCTGCCTACAGATAGGAGCTACCCTCTCCAGGGCCTCATCTCTGATGAAAGCTGAGCACTTGAGGGGATGACCTGCCTACAGAGAGGAGCTACCCTCTCCAGGGCCTCGTCTCTGATGAGAGCTGAGCACTTGAGGGGATGATCTGCTTACAGAGAGGAGCTACCCTCTCCAGGGCCTCGTCTCTGATGAAAGCTGAGCACTTGAGGGGATGACCCGCCTATGGACAGGAGCTACCCACTGAGGGGCTCCTCTGAGCTGATGTAACACTCAGTAAACCTCCTCTTCATTTTGTTCACCCTCCACTTGTCTGCATACCTCATTCTTCCTGGATGCAGGACAAGACCTCAGCAAAGGTGCCACCAGCCACAGGGGTGTCTGGGAAGAAAACTGAAACCCCAAAGATTCCCTAACACTTGGTTTTATACATTTTAGGGAGGCATGAGACACCAATCAAATACATTTAAGAAATATATTGGTTTGGCCAGAAAGGGAGGACAATTCAAAGGGGGACCTCTGGGGCTTCCAGATTATAGGTAAATTTAAACATTTTCTGGTTGACAGTTGGTTGAGATTGTCTAAAGACCTGGGATCAATAGAAAGGAAATATTCAGGTTAAGATAAAAGATTTTGGAGACCACGGTTCTTTTGGAGTCTCATAATGGCTGCCCTTAGAGACAATCAATGACAAGTGTTTCCTATTCAGAGCTTTACAAGGTGCTAGACTCTCAGTTAATCTCTTCAGGATTGGGAGGGCCTGGAAGAAAAAGATCTAGCTATGTTACTAGAGATTCTTTACAGATGCAAGTTTTTCCCCACAAAGGATGGCTTTGCAGGGCCATTTCAGAATATGGCAAAGAAACATGTCTTCAGGAAAACTGATTTTATTTTCTTCTTTGTCACGTAATGTTATGCCAGAGACAGATTGGAAAGTAAGTCACAATACACAAGGTTAAATAAAACCCATCTGATGAGAATTTATGGTTCGTAGGGCATGACTCCCCAGACCCCTTAGATAGAAGGGCAAGATAAGAAAAAGCCAGAGCTTAGTCCTCACTCTGTAGAATCATTAGCTGAGACTGAACTCACAGAACAGAAACTTCACTGACCACATACAGCATAGAACACAGACTTCATAAAATTAGCTCAGAAAAGTTACTAAATAAACAGACGCATACTAAAAATAAGCAGCAACAAAATAAACTAAAACAAACAAACAAAAAAAACCTAAATAAGCAGCAATGAGTTGGTTTTGATTGTTTTTGTCAGTTTATTCATTGCTTTTGTGAACAGATGGATTTTGGAGTTCCCTACTCCAAATCTGGGGAGAGAGGAAATTTTCATAGCTGCTACATTATAACATTCCAAATGTCTACTTTTCAGCAAAAAATTACAAGGCATGCAAAGAAACAAGAAAATATGGCCCATAGATGGTAAAGGGGGGAAAAAAAAAAGATCAACTGAATCTCTCTCTGAAGAAGCAGAGACTTTGATGTGCCTTACTAGACAAAGACTTTAATCAACTATTTAAAGTATGTTTAGGAGCTAAAGGAAACAGTGGGTGGAAAAAAAAAAAAACTTCAGCTGAATTAAATTTAAAGAGTTTAATTGAACAATGAAAGATTCGTGAATCAGGCAGCCCCCAGAATCACCATAGACTCAAAGAGACTCCAGAGCAACCATGTGGTGGAAGAAGATTTACAGACAAAAAGAGGAAAGTGATGTACAGAAATCAGAAGTGAGGTACAGAACAGCTGGGTTGGTTACAGCTCAGTGTTTGCCTTATTTGAACACAGTTTAACACTCAGCAGTGTATGAATGGTTGAACTATAGCTGCTGGGATTGGACAAGACTCAGCTATTGTTACGGGTGCAGATTCCTAAGTTAGGTTTTCAATCTTGTCTACCTATTAAGCTAGGTTGCAGTTCGTCCACAAGGACTCAAATATAGAAGTACAGAGTCCTTCTGAGGCCATATTTAGTTGGGTTTAACATGGGCAAAGAAAGAAAACCAGGAGAATATGTTTGAACAAATAGAGAATTTCAATAAAGAGACAGAAATTATGAAAATTACCCAAACAACTTTTAGAGATGAAAACTAAGATAACCGAGATGAAAATTTCACTAGAGAGGTTCAGTGGCAGATTTGAGCAGGCAGAAAAAGAGAATCAGTGACTTGAAGACAGGTCAATTGAGATTATCCAGTTTGAGGGTCAGAAAGAAAAAAGAATACAGAAAAATGAGCAAAGCTGGAGATACCTGTGGGCCCCACAAGCCACTAACTGTGCATAATAGGAGACCCAGAAGGAGAGGAGAGTGAGGAAGGACAGAGGATAGCTGAAGAAATAATGACCAAAAAGTCACAAATGTGATGAAATACATGACTCTACACATCCAAGAAGCTCAGTGAATTCCAAGGAAGGTGAACTCGGAGATCCTCACGAAGTTGTCAAAGGCCATCGAGTCCTGAAAGCAGAAAGAGAAATGCCTCGCGACCTGAGTGGGTCTGTGGTTTGGTCCCTTCTGACCACATGGTGGCTCTTTTTGTCGTGTTGAGTAATTTTTATTTTTTATCAAGAGCTTACAATGTGGTCGACGTGGTTGGGCTATGCCAGCGAACAATGCTGGTAGTAAAAAACCTGCCCTGTCTTCATCTTCATGGGCTTAGGTTCTATTGGAGGAGAAAAATTACTGACCAAAAGGTGACTAAAATGATAATCTAGGTGAGAAAAGTACTATGGGGAAAGAAATATAATAGGATCAGGGGTCCAGGGTGTGTGTGCCTGGGTGTGTGTGTGCACCCATGGGTGTGTGTGTGGTCATGGGCTGGCCACAGTAGGCTCCCTGTGTGCCTGAGTGTGTGTGTGCATGCATGGGTGCATGTGTGGTCATGGGCCGGCCACAGTAGGCTCCCTCTGTGCCTGGGTGTGTGTGTGCAGGCATGGGTGTGTGTGTGGTCATGGGCTGGCCACAGTAGGCTCCCTGTGTGCCTGGGTGTGTGTGTGCACCCATGGGTGTGTGTGTGGTCATGGGCTGGCCACAGTAGGCTCCCTGTGTGCCTGGGTGTGTGTGTGCACGCATGGGTGTGTGTGTGGTCATGGGCTGGC
This sequence comes from Macaca nemestrina, assembly GCF_043159975.1. NCBI lineage: Eukaryota > Metazoa > Chordata > Mammalia > Primates > Cercopithecidae > Macaca > Macaca nemestrina. The sequence goes on from NC_092128.1 coordinate 156,218,734, forward strand.
CACAGTAGGCTCCCTGTGAGATGACATCTGTGCACAGACCCGAAAGAGGTGATCCACCAGCCATGCGAGGCTGGGGGAGGCGTCAGGGCAGAGGGGCTGTGTGGGTGAACACCCACTGACCGAGAAGCAGGAAGAGATGCAGGATAATCTTAGCAAGTGGACCGAGGCCACTTGCAGAGGACCCCGAAGGCCTTTGTGAGGACTCTGCCTCGTGTGGGACAGGGGTGGTGCCTGAAGCAGAAGGAGGTGTAATCTGCTCACACATTTACAGATCCCTTGGACTATGTGCCGAGGTGGTGCTCTTGTGAAGGTCACTGTGCAGGCTGCTGGGATTCAAAACTAGGAGGCGATTTCAGTGTCCAGGAACGTGCAGGGTGGGGGCCTGGAGGGAGGGGTGGTGTGGACCTTTCATCCCCAGAAGTGGAGCTGAGCGCATGAGGGGTGTTGGGGGAGGAGATGAGTCCGGGGAGTTGTTATTGATGATGAGGGAGGGCTGCGTGGGGAGAACCTTTTGTAGGGGAAGAGTGCGGGATCAGCTTTGGTGGAATTTGGGATGTCCAACAGCCATCCCCACGAGAGGAAATCTGGGATGCAGGAACGTGGACTTGGGAAGTATTTCTTGAGTGCTCCCTCCCCGCTCCTCCCTGCAGGGGCCTGAGATGCCGCCCCTCCTCCACATCCTCAGCCGTGCTCCCTCCCCACTCCTCCCTGCAGGGGCCTGAGATGCCGCCCCTCCTCCACATCCTCAGCCGTGCTCCCTCCCCACTCCTCCCTGCAGGGGCCTGAGATGCCGCCCCTCCTCCACATCCTCAGCCGTGCTCCCTCCCCGATCCTCCCTGCAGGGGCCTGAGGTGCGGCCCCTCCTCCACATCCTCAGCCTCTGCCTGGCAAGAGAGGAGAATGGGAGGGCAGGAGCTGACTCCTGTCCCTAAACAGGGCCCTGAGTTGTGCCTACACACCTTTTTCTCCAGACAATTCATGAAGACGGTGCACACTCTCTTATACCCACCAAAAAGTGTAAAGAACCATGCAGGGAACACCCACAAATGCTTCAGCTCCTAAATCCGCCAGTCGTGAACATCTTGACTCACTTACTTGACAGAAAAACGTAGTTTGCATAAAATGTATTTTTCTTTTTCTAATTATACTCTGTGGGTGAAATTTCATCCCCGAGCTGAATTTAGTCATCTTCTTGAACTCCTGGTGAGTATTTTTTGCTGAAACATTTCAAAGTGAGTTGCAGATGCCTTTACATTTCATCCTGAAGACCTCAGCCTGCCTCTCCCAAGGACAAGTACAGTCTCCTCCATGGACACAGCGCCAAGCCCAGGAAATGGGACGTCAACACAGTCCTATCACTGACGTATAGCCCACAGGCAAATTTGTCCAGTTGTTTCCACGATGTCCTTTGAAATATCCTTCTGTTTATTTATTTATTTATTTATTTATTTTTAATATTTTGAGACGGAGTCACCCCAGGCTGGAGTGCAGTGGTGCAATCATAGCTCACAGCAGCCTCCAACTCCCAGGCTCAGGGGCTCCTCCCACCTCAGCCTCCTCAGTAGCTGGGACCACAGCTGCGCACCACCATGCATGGCTAATCTTCTAATTTTTTGAGGAGATGGGGGTCTTGCTATGTTGCCCAGGCTGGTCTCCAACTCCTGGTCTCAAGCGATCCTCCTGCCTCTGCCTGTGAAAGTTATTATCTAGTTTTAGATCCAAGTATTCACAGATCACATATTGCACTGATTGTTCCATCAACTTGTTCTTCTCTAATCTAAAACACGCCCCCAACTTAGTGTGTGTGTGTGTTTTGTTGTTGTTCTTTGTTCTTGAAGCAGGAAACTCAATTTGCAGACTTTCAAATTTTCCCTGAAGGGAATTAAAGAACAAACGAATTTCGCCCAGGCTGAGCGGACCTTGAGGAATTGTGGCGCAGGTCTGTGGGAATGAGAGTGGCTGCTGGCCAGCCTGGGCGGCCGTGGGAGGTTCTGCCTCTGGGCCAGAGGGCAGGAGAGGCTGCTGGGGTTGGGGAGGCTGGAGATGGGGGAAGATGTCCTCGTCCATTCTGCCAGCTCCTTGGGGAAGGCAGAGGTCTCGCCTCCTTACAGAAACTTCTGACAGGCCCCAGATTACACAGTGGGAATTTCTTGAGTGCCTGAGAGGCAGACGCCCCAGCCTCACCCCATGAGGAACTCACAAAGGGTATTTAGAAGACCAGACCAAGACTCTGGGCCCCTTGGCCAGCTGGAGCTGGCAGGAGGTCTGAGAGATATCCTTGAGGATCCGAGTGACCCGGGTACCACTGTGGGTGTCCTTGTGCTCACCCCTGGTCCTTGTGGGGATCAGGCCCAGAGGCCCTGACTTACAGCTAAGAAAGGTGGCCGAGGCTGGGCGCAGTGGTTCATGCCTGTAATCCCAGCACTTTGGGAGGCCAAGGCGGGTGGATCATGAGGTCAGGAGTTCGAGACCAGTCTGAACAGCATGGTGAAACCCCATCTGTACTAAAGCTACAAAAAATTATCTGGGTGTGGTGGCAGGTGCCTGTAATCCCAGCTACTTGGGAGGCTGAAGCAGGAGAATTGTTTGAACCCGGGAGGTGGAGGTTGCAGTGAGCTGAGATTGTGCCACTGGAGATTGTGCCTGGGCAACAGGGGAAGACTCTGTCTCAAAAAATAAATAAGTAAATAAAAAGAAAGGTGGGTGAGGAGAGGGTGGCTTTGCCACGGCTGCCCCTCGCAGGCTCCCCGGGCAGCTGCTGGGCGAGTGTTTCCCATGGATGCCGTATAGGAGAGGAAGGACAGGAGAGGCCCAGGAGAGTGGCCAGCAGCGAGAGGCCAAGGGTGAGCTCTGGGCCCCCCGGGCTAAGATGGGGCTTCCACGGCCACCAGGAATGGAGGGGGTTTCTGTGAGCCCCTGGGGAGAGGAGAGGTGCAAAGAGCTAGAACATGACCACAGGAGAAAAGAGGGTCTCCAGAAACCTCCGGAACCAGACCGAGGAGGAAATGACTTCAGGAGAAAGGAAGGTCCCCAAACCCCTCCAGGACCAGACAGAGGAGAAGATGACCCCAAATGAGAGGAGGGTCTTCATGCACTGCTGGACCAGACCGCGGAGGCAGCTTCAAGGTTCTACTCAGCACCCCGGCCCCCTCCCTGCCTTTCCCACCAGCGAAGCAAGCTGGGGACAGGGAAGGAGGGCGGAGAATGGAGAAGCCCCCTGCAGCCTAAGCCTTGGGAGGGAGCGACTGAGTCCAGGGGCAAGGGCAGAGCTTTGAGTCACATCTTGGACTCAGCAGTCTCATGAATTGAGGCCGAGACACCAAAGTCAATGGTCTGCCCTGACTGCAGGGATTCAGGGCCCACTGAGCCATCCTCCAGTGGCCAGGAAAGTGTAAAGGAGACAGGAGGAGAACCTCCGTTGTGTGCACTCCAGAGACTTACCGAATATCCTCCAGCGGTCCCGGTTGTCGCCGATAAAGTCCGAAGCCCACGGCCTTCATGCACTTGCCCTGACCTGCTGGCGTGTCCCAGGACGGCGGCCTCCGAGGACAGAGCCTGTCTTGCTCCCCATTCCGTCCCAGCATCAAGGGCACTTCCTGTAACATAGTAGACACTCAGCAAACACGCGTTGAGTTTATAGACACACAGATGTGTCTCTCATTCATCTCAGAATCTCCGCATGTGGCCAATACATAAACACTGGGCCAGGCAGAACTCAGGACTGTGCAGGTTTGAGCTGCGGCCTTTGGCCTGGGATGTAGGGAGTGAGACTCTATTTATGTTCATATTCTTTGAGGCGCAGCTGATGGGAAAGTTGGATTTGTTCTTCAGGACAGGGTTCTCAGCCACCCTGGCTGGTGTGCAGCTTTTCTTCAGAAATAAGGATTTCTGTGCCTCGCGGGACACCAATCATGGCCTTTTACTTCCCCCAAATCTGGAAGTCACCATAGCCATGAGTTCTAATAAATGTTTCTTACCGTTTAGACAGGGAGCGTCTCTTCGGGAAATCTGCCCTGGATGACAGCTGCAATTTGCAGTTGATTTGTGTCCCTGCCACAATCACATCTAAACATCTTTGAGTTTTTGTATCTAATGTACTCTGTCTTTTCTAAATGAGATGATGGTTTACTCTGAATGGGGAGTGGCACTTGCTATCCTCATTAAGACTCACAGCACGCTTGAAAACAAAATGGTCTGAGCTATGAACAAGAGATAAAATTCATCTGGATTGGAAGGTAGTAGTGAGTTAAATGTGTGCCCCCGATATTCATGTCCTCCCAGAACCTCAGAATGTGATCTTATTTAGAAAACGGGGCTGGACACGGTGGCTCATGCTTGGAATCCCAGCATTTTGGGGAGGCTGAGGCAGGAGGATCACTTGAAGCCAGGAGTTTGAGACAACCAACCTGGGCAACATAGAAAGACCCCATCTCTATGAAAAATTTTAAAATTGGCTGGGTGTGGTGGTGTGTGCCTGAACTATCCTCCCGGATGAAACGTCTGAGCTGTGTCAGGATAGGAATTAACGAAGTGAAGGGGTTGGGCAGGGGCAGAGCTCCAGTGGGCAGCCATGCCAAGGCCCCAAGGCTCCATGCGTGCGGGGGGTTTCAGAGGCTCCAGAAGGCCGGGGGACTGCAACAGCTCCCGCTGCCCTCCAGGGCAATTGCAGGCTTCCGGTTCCACGTTTTAAGGCAGGCTGTCGTAGGCGTGTTGGTGTGCAGGGTACTGAACTTGCCCAATGTTCATTCAGAATGGACATACTGAAGAAGAACCCAGTTACCTGGCAGGAAGTTATGGAGTTGCCAGGACTGAGCTGGGTCCTGGGGAGGTGGGAGCGGGCGACGCACAGGCTTCCTGCGGTCAGGGCTCTGGGCTGGGCTGAGGGAGGTGGTGGAGCCACGCTGACCCTGGGCGCTGAGGATGAGACAGACACCTGCTTCTCAGCTGGGGCCGCCCCTCACACGGACGGACGCCGGTTCTTGCTTTCCCCCAGCTGTCCTCTAGATGGAGCACGCGGACCAGACATGAGCAGGTGTCCCAGGAGCCTGAGCTCACCTGCGGACCTGCGGGTCCCTCCAGCTCACAGGACGGCCGAGCCCTGGGACCCACAGAGACGAGAGGGGCAGGTGCTCTGGGAAGGGGCTGGCTGGCTGGAGCCCCCCACAGAAGCCTAGCTGGGTCCCCGACCTGGGCAACTTGGGCTAGGGGTATGGCTGATATGGGCCCAGCAAGCACCGTCACGCCCAGACCCCACACAGCAGCAGCTCTGGGGCTCTCCTAATTCATCTCCCACTCTTCCCAGGGGCTACTTCAGGACAAGCTGCAAGGGTGGGAGCAAATGCCTTCCCTTCTGGAGGACGCCCTCCCAGCAGGTGGCCAGCCACAAGCCCCTTCTTCCAAATGCAGGTGACCTTCCCTCCCGCCCACTGAAAGGGTCAGCAGAGCCCTCTGTGCACAGGAAGATGTCCGCATCCTCCATACACTGGGAACTGGAACTCTGCTCCTCAGACAACAGCTTGGTCTGGGCCGATCCATCTTCCTCGCCCCTCTCAGGCCCAGCTGGGCAGGCAGAGGCTTCTGGAGCCTTCTCTTGTCATCTGCCCTAGTGAAGGCCCTCCTGGGGGACAGTGGCGTGGGGCTTCTGTGGAACGGACTGGCTGCAGGCCAGGTGTGCCGAGGGTGTCTGTGCAGTCAGGGGCTACTCTGGGGAGGACCCCCCAGCGGGTGGGGAAGGACTGAACAGTGAATCCCAAAAGGACAGCCTGGGAGCCCCTGCGTCCAGGCCCCCTGGGTAGCCGGCTGAAGGACTCTGCCCTCGACCTCTGCATTTGGGCTTGGGGATCTGGCCCGGAAATCTGCATATGGAACTCACTCCCAGGTGAGGATGGTGCAGGTGCCTCCAGGGAGCTCCCTGGGCAGGCCGAGAACCCTGCCCTTCTGTGACGTGGCCTCAGGCCAGGCAGTGGCCTCTGTGTCCAGAGCAGGCTTCTGCAACCAGACTGGGCTGTGGGCTGGGGTGGGTGGTGTCCTCTGTGTGTCCAGAACGGCTTCTGCAGCTGGGCTGGGCTGTGGGCTGTGGGCTGTGGGCTGGGGTGGGCGGTGTTCTCTGCGTATCCAGAGCAGGCTTCTGCATCCGGGCTGGGCTGTGTCCACCACCTGCATTCCCCGGCAGCCTATTCTTCAGGTCTTGTCCTGTAGCCCTGGAGGGCTGGGCCACACACGAGCCCCCATTCATGTATTTATTTATTTCTTCATTCATTTACTTTAATTCAGAGAAAAGTGGTGCCCACCTTCAGCCCCGTGGTCTCTGCCAGGTGCACGGCCCCAGTGGCTCAGGGGCGGGGATCCCAGTGCCAGGCAGAAGCCCCCTTGTGAGCCGCCCCCTTTCTGACCCTCAATTCTATGGAGTGAAATCCCAGGTTTTCCCCTGGTTTGTAAAAAATCATGTTTGAATTTCAACCCCCACGCTTCTTGTTGATCCCTCTGGCAAGACACTGTCCTACTTGCGGACAAAGCGGCAGCTTAGTGCTCCATGGGAAGCAGCCCGCACCAAGGGAAAGAACTTAATTGAAAGCCCTTTTTCTTCATTTTGTTCCTCAGCCCTCGGTCTCGTGCCCCCGTCCCCTCTCTGTACCACCTGATTCTGCAGGTGGGTGGCTCTGTGTGTGGCGTAGGTGTTTCGGGTACGTGGGAAGAGGAGGGCTGTCAGGGCAGGGTCCACACGCAGGCACTGTCCGTGTTGAGCTTCAGAAAGTCGTTCCACCATCTGAGCCCCGGTTTACACAGCTGTGACGTGGGCACACGGGGCCACGATTCCTACCCCTGAGTAACTGTGAGGAGCAAAGCAGGTAAGATGAACTCAGGCCTCACTATGGGTGTGCACTAGGGCTGCCGTGGGGCCGAGCTGACCCCTCCCCGGGAGGCCGTCAGCTCTGACCCAGATGGTGGGTGTGTCAAACTGCATTCTGACCTTGTATCAAACCAGTGAATAGTGCTTAAAAAGTCTGAAATAGCACCACGCCAGTGAATAGTGTTTAAAAAGTCTGAAATGGCACTGCAATCATGAAACGCACCAGGCCCTGCCCCTCCTGCCCCTGGCAAGGACCCAGAGAAAATCACCTTCTTTGTTTTGCTGGGTGTGTTTGATTTTTGTATTTACCTCCGTGTTTCCAAATAACAGGCTTATGTCACAGCTCAACATCTCCCCACTCAAACATTCCCTTCCCCAATACGGTGATATCACATTCTTTATGGAAAAATGACGTTGGCTGCTCCTGTTATGATGCATCTGTGGCCGCACTTATGGCTGAGCCACGGCGTCCCGGCCGTACCAGGAGCCTCACTTCTTCCCCGGCTTGTTTTTCTGGGTGGGCGCCCACCCCTCTCTGCAGGATCCTCTTGCTTCTGTCTCCATGTTCCCCTTGGGGGTCCTCTTGTCAGCGACTCAGGGCCTCTGTCCCCCTACTGTGCCCCATTCCTCCTCCTCCCTGATGCACATCCTGGTTTCCGGTGCATAGGCCACAAGCCGTGTCTAGATCCTGTGTGTGGAACGTGACTTCATGCCCTCACCTCTGTGCTTCTGCAGGGAGGTCCGTTGGCCCGGTGTCCGGAAGTGATGGCTCCGCCTCGAAGCCCCAGCCCTCCCGTGGGGGAAGCAGAAGTGCTCCAGTTCCGGAGCTGGAACTAGGCTCTCCTCACCTGGGAACTTCCCATGCCAGAGCACTGAAGTTCCTTCAGGCCGTCCTGGCCTTTCTGCTGACCTTCCTTTTATTCTGTTTGAAACCGGGATTATTTATTTACTTTTAATTATTAGTTTTTTCTTTTTTCTTTTTCTGAGACACAGTCTCACTCTGTCGCCCAGGCTGGAGTGCAGTGGTGCAATCATAGCTCACAGCAGCCTCGACCTCCTGCACTCAAGTGATCCTCCTGCTTTAGCCTCTAGGGCAGCTGGGATTACAGGTGTGAGCCACTGTGTCTGGCTAATTTTTGTATTTTTTTGTACAGATGGGGGAGTCTCACTGGTCTCGAACTCCTGGACTCAAGGAATCCTCCTGCCTCAGCCTCCCAAAGTGCTGGGATTACAGGCCTGAGCCACCATGCCCAGCCCTGGGACTATTTCATCTGGAAGTTCATGTCCTTCAGCTCAGGTCAACCCTCTTTTTCCGTTTCCTCACTTCCTCTTCTCTGCCGTGTGCCCCCTGCTGGTCAGCACTGGGGCTGCTGTGGCTTCCTCTTCTCTGCCGTGTGCCCCCTGCTGGTCAGCACTGGGGCTGCTGCGGCTTCCACGCCACCGCCATGTGCCCCCTGCTGGTCAGCACTGGGGCTGCTGTGGCTTCCACGCCTCTGCCGTGTGCCCCCTGCTGGTCAGCACTGGGGTGCTGCCCTTTCCTCTTCTCTGCCGTGGGCCCCCTGCTGGTCAGCACTGGGGCTGCTGTGGCTTCCACGCCTCTGCCGTGTGCCCCCTGCTGGTCAGCACTGGGGCTGCTGTGGCTTCCTCTTCTCTGCCGTGTGCCCCCTGCTGGTCAGCACTGGGGCTGCTGAGGCTTCCACGTCTCCGCCGTGTGCCCCCTGCTGGTCAGCACTGGGGCTGCTGAGGCTTCCACGCCGCCGCCATGTGCCCCCTGCTGGTCAGCACTGGGGCTGCTGAGGCTTCCTCTTCTCCACGTGTGCCCCCTGCTGGTCAGCACTGGGGCTGCTGTGGCTTCCTCTTCTCCACGTGTGCCCCCTGCTGGTCAGCACTGGGGCTGCTGTGGCTTCCGCGCCTCCGCCGTGTGCCCCCTGCTGGTCAGCACTGGGGCTGCTGTGGCTTCCGTGCCTCCACCGTGTGCCCCCTGCTGGTCAGCACTGGGACTGCTGTGGCTTCTGCGCCTCTGCCGTGTGCCCCCTGCTGGTCAGCACTGCGGCTGCTGCTGGGGCCTCTGGATTTGTTTTCTCATTTTCCAGCCGCTGGTCTCCCTCGCTGCTCTCTGGTACCTTCCTCAGTCTCGTCTCCTGTTCCTTCTGTCCAGGCTTCATCCTGTTTCATTTCTCCACCCATGCTGGTGCATGAGAGCCCCTCCTGTTCCTTGGACCTCACGCTGTCCCCAGCCACCCCACGCCCTCCTCGTTCGTCCACTCTCTGCTATCTCCTCATCTCTGCTGTCTCCACATCTCTGCTCTCAGCACAGTCTCCACGCCACGTGTTTCCCTGTGGTTTTGTGTCTCTCATGCCAAAGGCTCTCACACGTGTGATGGTGCTTGTGTGTCTTTCCATAGTGGACAGCAAGGGCCGGCCACTCTGTCTGGACCATCAGCTCCACCCTTGCTGTCCCTCCACTTACCCAGACTCCAGCAGTGCATGAGCTGTCATGGGCCTCGTGCCGCCCTCCTCAGTGTTTTGACTCCGTGCTGGCAGCACCACGTTTTATACCCAGCCCTGCTGTCATCTGGTGCCTGCGGGGACTCCTCACGCCTCTCCTCTGCCCCTCTGGGTCTTCCCCCAACACCCCACAGTGAAGGGTGCCCCATGCCCTGGCCGAAGTCAGGTCCTGGAGGTCACACTTTCTCCTTCTCTTCTGCCCGCCTCCAGTCCCGTAGCAGGTCCTGCTGGTCTCTCCCGGGCCCTAGAATCTGCGCACCTTCCCTCCCCTGTGGTTGCTACCCTGGCGGTGGTGGCCGGATGATGGCGACCACTGCTTCTGTGTGGAGCACTCCCCTCTCAGTCCAGACTCTGGGGCATGTCTGTTTAAACACTAACTTAATTCTATCATGGTCGTGGGTCCTGACATTAGCATTTCTGGACCAGCCCCACATGGCAGGGTGGGCACAGCCACTGCGTTTCTCCACCTGTGCCCCCGGCCCTGCTCCTGGCATCACTGCCTCCCTTCCTTCAGGCCCCTTGAAGCCCCTCCTGGAGGCTGCGTGACTCCACTCAGGACGCTGTGACAGCACCATGGATGGGGCAGCTTCAACCACAGATGGTCCCGGAGGCTGGAGTCCGAGGTCACTGCGTGGCAGGGCTGGTTCCTCCAGGCCTCTCCGTAGCTCATGGACGTCATCCTCTCCATGTCCTCACAGGGCCATCCCTCTGTGTGTGTCCTGGTCTCCTCATAAGGGCCCTCGTCAGATGGGACTGGGGCCACCCAAACCCTCATGCCACTTAATCACCTCTTTTGGTTCAGTCCCAAGCAGAGACATGGTGGGGCCACCTCCAGCCACTGAATGATGGGGCCACAGTGCCTCCCTGGCTGCCCCACACACAGTGTCTGCCCGGCTCATCCTCTGCCCTCACCGCCTTCCTTGCCGTGTGCAGGGTCCTGTTTGTGACCCGTCAGTGCATTTACTGTGCATCTCCCACTGCTCTGCAAGGCGATGGTGATGAGGACAGAGTTGAGCCTCTCAGGCCGTGCTGCACCCAGCCTGGCACAGCTTCAATGGGTGTCAGGGACTTTGTGGAATGGACAGGTGAGTGTATGCAGAGACTCTTAGAAGAGGGGGCCACAGTGACCGGCCCCACAGCTGATTTCTTGGGGCTCCTGGGCCATGTGACCCTGGGCAGGTGGCAGCCAGGATGGCGGCTCCTGCCTCTGCCCCTCACACAGTGCCAGCAAAGGAGACTCTGACCTGGGAGCCCAGTCCCATCTCTGCAGCCCCCACCTTACTCCTCTCAGCTTCTGGGGGTCCTCAGGGCAGGGAGAAGAAGAGGCGAGGGTCGGCTGAGTCCCTCGGCTGGGAGAAAATGGCAAGAGGCCAGAGCTGAGTGTGTGGCAAGTGCAGTTGTGAAGCCGGGGCCAGGTGATGTGTGGGACGGTTATGGAAGGAAGGCTGAGCTCCAGGGAGGGCTGGGCCCTGCACTGAGGCAGGGAGGCTGGGGAACCTGCTGGAGGGCTTCCTCACGTCGTCCGCTTGTTTCCTTTGAGGGGTCTGCAGTCCTCTGCGAGTCTGGCCGTCGGGGGAGCCTGCCCCACCCTCAACTCAGCCCCGGGACACTTGGGGGTCCAGGTGGGGCCTCTGTACCTCTTCCCAGCTCATGGGGCTTCAGGCACTGGGTGGGCTGTTCCAGGAACCTAAATTGATGTAGGGACTGGGAGGCTTTCCCTCTCTGAGACTTAGTTTTTCCATCTGTAAAACCAGAAAAATAAAATCAACCTTGCAGTTTTGCTTCAGAGACGAGTAACGATTGACCTTGATGGCTTGGTGGGCGTGCAGCACAGAGAACGGTGGCCACACGGTGAGGAGTGGCCACAAGGAAGCGGCTCGGGAGTGACCGTGACGAAACGGCTCAGGAGCGGGGGCCCTGCCCCCAGGAGCTGTGACTCCCACACTCTCACCTCCGGGACTCTCGGCGCCCTTGGCCCACAAGCTCTCCTTGTTCCCTCCGGGGCTGGGCCTTCCTGGGGCTTGTTGGAAGGAGCCCAGAGTCTCCCCAGGGGCCTCCCAGGGGCTCCCAGGGCAGAGGCCTGCAGTGGGAAGGGGCTGGCACCCTTCACATCGCCCCTCGCTCACCACAGCCCTGGAGCAGCTGCCCCGCCGCACCCAGCCATGGCTGCCCAGTCCTGCTGGAACACCAGGAGTCACACCTTGCCAGGGCTATTGACAGGGGGTGCCCTCGGGGCCGCCGCGGCTTTGGGTGGCGGCCCCATCCTCTGAGAGCAGTCCAGGACCGACCACCCTGTCTTGGAGGCGGGGCCTCACCTGGCCTGTTTGCACCAGGGCTTGACAGGCAGCCCCCTCCGGCTCCAGCAGGCCTTGGGTCCAGGCCACCTTGAATGCTGACTCTTAGCCATGCCTGGTTCCAGGACTGGCTTTTTGGAGAGCGGGTGAACAGGCAGCCACGCACCAGGGTGTGAGGGACCCGCCCCGTGAGGCCGACACACATCTGCTGTACCTTTATTGCACTTTTATCACATTGCAAACGATTCCACAAAACTCTGCAAAGGTCAACCCACAGCTGCGCACAGCCAGCCCTGCAGGACACGCTTGCACCAATCATCTGCAGTCAAGTCCCAGATGGGCACAGTGGGCCAGCGGGCGGACTCGTAGGACGCCTGGTCATCAGGTCCTCCAAAATCACGTGGGCATCCGTCCACCAGCGCACAGGCCAGACGTCCAGCGAGAGCCTCCTCCCATCCTCAGACGAGACCCTCCAGCCCTCCAGGAGCCGAGGCCCCAGGAAGGAGAAAGAGTTTTGACTTGAAACAGGTCCCGAGTGTGAGAGCACTTGAGGGTTGAACGTGGCCTTGAGGGGCCCCCAGAACCGGGGAGGGCGGCCCTCGTGTTTGGTTTGGTAGGTGATTGGAGTCTGTGTACACGTTTCTGTTTATATACTTATTCATCATATATAAATACAAAATAGTAAATAAAGGCTCCTTTCCCTACAGAAAGGATGGAATGCCTCGGGCGCCGGCCGCCTCTGTCCGTGAGCACAGACAGCGCCTCCTTCCAAACCTTTTCTGGTCGAACACTGACAAAATGTGTCCTGTTAGACCTGGGGAGCCTCGCCTCCCGAGGCAGCAGCTCCCGACTCCACTGATCTCGTCCTGCCTCTGAATTCACTGAATTCACGACGGGCGCGGGCACGTGCGCTTTTTGGGAGGCCCGGCCCCTCTGGCTCCGTCCCGGGCAGTGCGGCGGCCGGTGGACACTACCTCGCCGAGGCGGCTCTGTGCTCAGTGTCCAGGTCATCCTCCACCACGCTGCGGAGCCCGTCCCTCTCCACGCAGTCCCGGACGGCCTGCAGCACGACACGGAGCCGCCGGTCCAGGGCCTCCAGGTGTGGCTGGTACAGCACAGGTGCCACCTGGTCCCCCCGCAAAGACTCGGCCATCAGCAGGCTCAGCTTGTACTCTTCCTTGGCCAGGAGCTGCAGACGCAGGTAGGTGGACTTCCGGATCCTGGGGAGGAGAGGGGCGTCAGGCCTGGCACGGGACAGGGGAGATGCCTGGCCATGGGACAGCGAGAGACAGTGAGAGGGAGATCGAGAGAGTGAGTGGGAAGAGACAGAGAGAGAAAGAGGGGGACAGAGACGGAAAGAGAGAGAAAGAGACATACACAGAGAAAGACAGACACAGAAAGAGACAGAGAGAGAAAGCAGGGAGAGAGAAAGGGAGAGAGACAGAGAGACAGACAGAAAGAGACACAGAGACAGGCAGACTGAGACAGACAGAGAGACAGACAGAGACAGCAGAGATGAGAGAGACCGCGAGAGAGGGGCCTGCGATCTGACGCCTCGTCAGTCACTGGGCTGTGTGATCTGCTCCAGGGTGATCTGTGGCCTCTCATCTGCACAAGGGATGAGGGTGCCCTTGCAGGATGTGGTGGCCGGCGTACTTCCCAGAGGGGTCCGGCAGGAGGATGGGGAGTGAGGAGGACGGCCCGCTCACCCAGGAGACTGACCCCAACTCGGCGCATTTGCCCAACATGGGTGCTCTGATGCCTCGTTAGAGAAGGACAAAGCATTTGCCCTGTAGGCTGCGTCCCCAGCCATGAGAGGGGGGAAAGGGGGCCTGAACCCTGGTAGAAGGTGGCAGTGGCAATGGCAGAGTCCGGCAGCCGCGCGGGGAAGCAAGGTCTCTGTGTCTCAGTCAGAGTCTGCCCTGGCCTCGAGTCCTCTCTGTAACTGGGGTGGTAGGATGGACACAGATGTGCTGGATGGGCCTGTGGGGGTGGGCAGGTGAGGTCTGCGCCTCCAGGCAGCAGAGTGAGGGTGTGGGTTGGATTCGGGGCTGTGGTTGAATTCAAGAGGAATCATACTTTCCTCTCCCAGTGTAATGGCCGGGGTGGGGTGGGGAAGGCCGTGGCCTCCTCTGTCTCCTGCGTAGTGGGGAGGAGGGTGGAGCTGGAGCCGGCTCCGGCAGGGGCTGTACCTGCAGCATTGCTGTAGCGGCACCAGGATGGACAGTTCGTCGTGCGAATACTTCCCAAACCTTCCAGAACAAAAGCAGAATTGTCAAGGGCCTCTGTACAAGGCTCCTAACAGGCTGCTGGGCTGGGAGCCGGGACAGGGGTCCACCCTGGCTGTCCCCGACACCCCAGGCAGTGGGTCCATCCCGCCCATCTCCAGCACCCCAGGCAGTGGGTCCACCCCATCGGTCTCCAGCACCCCAGGCAGTGGGTCCACCCCGCCCGTCTCCGCAGTGGGTCCACCCCGCCCGTCTCCAGCCTTGTATGTGGGGTCCTGGCCTCTGGCCTGGGGAAGGGTCCCAGGCAGCCGAGTTGAGATGGCTCCAGGGAGCATCAGCCCACAGCTTAGCCGTGGAGCCGTCTTTGCAGCCACACACACAAGCTATTGGGGCCCAAAGCCCATCTCTCTGAGGCCTCCAAGCCTGGGAATGGACGTCCTCCTGCCCGAATTACCTCCGAGCCTGGGAATGGACGTCCTCCTGCCCGAATTGCTCGCCTCGTGCTTTGTTTATTAGGGGTCACCCTCCCTGGTCACCATCGTGCCGCCCAAGACCACCCGTGGCAGGCCAGCAGCAGCCGCAGGGGGGATGCAGAGGCTGTCTATCCCCGGTAGGCTGGCTCCAGGTCCCACGTGCGGGCAGAGGCCCGTCTATTCGGCACAGTCCTGCTCTTCCTACCAGCAGCCTCTCCCAGCCTCTGTTTCCCAGGTAACACCAGGTCTGCTAGGACTTGGTTTGCAGCGTTCCTGTGCCTCGGAGGTCCCGCTCCTGGGGCGGCCCTCCGTCCCGGTTGGGGCTCGGGGCTACCCCCTGCATGTGGCTCCAAGATGGGCCTTTGTGGCATTCCCATCCCTCCACTGGAGGGTCTGTTCCCCACTTCCCGGTGTCTCGGCTGGGCTGCAGGTAGCTGGGCCAGGAGGCGGCTGCCCCTTCCCCAGGTGTGCAGGGCAAGGACAGGCTCACCCTCTTCCATTGTCTAAGTGGATGATGAACGTTTCATTCCCAAACTTCTCAAATGTCTCGTAGTGGTGACGGTCCATGTTTCCTGTGGAAAGAAGCAGAAACCATCACAGCTTGTGGGAAGCCAGGCTGCGTAGCTCAGAGGCCTCTGTGCCCTGCAGAGCGGCGTCTCCTCCTCCCAGTGTGACCTCTAAGCAATCTGACCCCTCCCCAGGCCACGGAACCACAGCTGGGCCACGCCACGGACCATGCCCTGCAGAGCCCTGGGTGCATCCACTCCACGCAGGGTGGGTGACACGGGGACCCCATTCCCCTGTGGGATGTACCCATGAGGAAGTCGAAGATTGTCATGTCCATGACGTCCAGGATGCGGTGGCTGCTGTCGTAGGGCGGTGTCTGCTTCACCTCCTCGCAGTAGTCAGGGTCCACCTCCCACCTGCAGGGAGCCAGTGTGAGACGGCCGGGCTCTGCTGTGCAGACGGGGAGCCCGGTGCGCCATGAGGAGCATAGGAGAAACACTGGGACAGGGACCCTGGCGTCTGCAGATGGACCTGCCTCGGCCGCAGTGCTGAGGCTGCATCAGCGGGAGCATGGGTGTGGGAGGGGACGGGGTCGCTCTGCCCTGCCCCGGGGTGACCCCACCTGGAGCTGCCTTCGGCTCTGGGCCCCGTGTTTTTTGCAGGGTCTCTGTGGGGAAACAGGACCTGGACACCACACTCACGAGGACAGCACGGGGTGGAAAGAACAGGGGCCATTTCTCCCGCAGGAGGGAGGAGAGGGGCAGCGGGGAGAGCAGAGCTCAAACGCTGAGAGGCCCCAATTTGAGGGACCTGCTGGGCAGACCAGCCCAGGTCAGGGAAGTGCATGGAATTACTGGAGTAAGGAAGCCTTTTGTCACTGTCTCATCAGGAAGCGGTCGTCTCACACAGGCCAGCATCGCACAGCAGGCTCTGCACCCATCTCTGCCACCCCTGTGGCCACTGACGGTCCCACGCCCGCCCAGACCCAGCTCCCTCTGCTGCCGGGCGGCCAAGAGCCAGCCCCCGGCCCCACACTCACTCGGCCTTCTTGCGCTTGTGGTAGGAGCGCCGCCAAGGGTTCCGCCAGGTCTTCCTCTTGGCCAGGGACAGGTCGGGCAAGAAGGCTGCCAGCGAGCCCTCGATCTGGTCCGGCTTCCCGCACAGGGCGTGCTCCGTGGAGCAGTAGTAGGAGCACTCGCCGTAGAAGCAGATGTTGTTGGCTGGGGAGGGACAGGCTGCAGGTTACCCGGGCCACACGGGGCCGCGTCCTCACCTGTGGTCTCACGGCCCCCAAGGCCGGGCCGGGCTCTGCCTGGTGCTTCTCACGGGCAGGACTCACCCACAGCTCCCCCATCAATCCCAGCAAACACCTCCACCGCACGGTATGGAAAAGTGAACCCACAGAGCTGACTTCCTGAGGCCACACAGCTCCCCAGAGGCAGAACCTGGCCTGACCCCTCAAAAATCAGGGGTTGGTCTATGGACATCCTAGGGCTGACGTTTAGTTGCTTAAAAATGCATTTGTATTGTCAAGAAAGTGAAGATGCAATCCCCAGAATGGGAGAAAATGTTCGCAAACCGTACATCTGAGGATCTAGCATTGAGGGGGTATGAAGGACTCTCATCACTCAATCACAAAAAGACGAAACGCCAACTAATACACGGGCGGAGGGCTTGAACAGATGATTCTCCAAAGACGACGCCGATGGCTGACAAGCATGAGAAGAGACGGGTGCCATCGTGAGTCACCAGGGAGATGCAAATCAAAACCACAGTGAGGCACCACCTCCTCTCTGCTGGGATGGCTTCCATCAAAAGAGCAGAGGACAGCAGCTGCTGGCTGGGATGGGGAGCTGCCGCCTCTGTGCACTGCTGGCAGGCGGGGCGCACACGGTGCAGCTGCGGCGGAAATGGTCTGCACCCCTGATGGATTCAACACAGCGTCCCTGTGTGAGTCAGGAACTCCCCGCCCACGTAAACCCCTAAGAGCAGAAAAGACATTTCCACACAAAAACTCGGGCACGAATGCTCACAGCAGCACTGCTCACCACGGCCGAAAAAGAGAATCGACCCAAATGTCCATCAAGAGAGAAGTGGACAGGCGGGGTGAACGTGTTCCATCCGCACGATGAAACGAAACGAAATGAAATGAGAGAAGGAATGAAGCCCTCACTAAACCCGAGGACCCTGTGCTCCACGAAGGAGGCCAGACAGAGGAGGCCACGCGTCCTACGACCCTCTTGATACAGAACGCCCGGAATAGGCAAATTCAGACAGACTGGGGGAGGGACTGGCCGCCGAGGGCTGTGGGGCGAAGAATGGAGACGGTCTGTTCACAGAAACGGGGCTCCTTTTTGGGGTTGGGAAGACCCCAAAATTCTGGATTCAGACAGTGGTGATGGTGGCACACCATTGTGAATATACTAAAAGCCATGGAACTGTACGCTTTTAAGTGGTAAATTTCATGGTACATGAATTATACCTTAATAAATAAAAAGTAATGAGAAAAATGCAAGAGCTGTCCAGGCCCGCTAGCAATGGGGGTTCACTGCTCTGACGCTGGAGGCCCGGCCGACGGCGCTATTCCTGACTTTATTTGCTGACTGAATTGTTTTTCATGCTTTATTTGTGTGTGGAGAAACGCTGGAAAGTCTGGGGCTGTAGAACTGGTGAGGACGTGGTTTTGTCGGGGCCAGAGCCTCGAACCTCACTCACAGCACCCCCAGTCCCAGCATTTCTGCCATTTGAGCACACGGCTGACGTCTCAGCCAAAGGGGTCCCTCCTTGAGCCATGCAGCCGGGCTGAGTGATTCCAAGGGTCTCTTGGGGTGTTCCTGGAGCCTCCAGGCTGCAGGGCAGGCTCCCCGTGAGATCTGAAGACAGATTCGGCAGGGCACTTCCCAGCGGAGTGAACAGGAGGGCGGCCGGTATGGGCTGCCCTTTTTTAGCTGAATAAGTTGAGGTTCTGAGAGGCAATGGGGTGAGTCCCAGGCCGCCCTGGTCCCCACCACACCCCACGCACCTGGCAGGTCCCGGCTGGTCTGGCCCCAACGCCCCGATCACCTGCCTGCCCCCTCTTTCCCGCGCCCCCTCTCCCCGGTGCCAACGCTGGGTAATTACTGTAAGAACGATCAAAGAAAGACCAGCTGCAATCCTGTTGTGTGTTGATACAGATTAATCAGCAGCCCACAGTCGGATGAGGCAGCCCCCCGGGGCAGGAGCTCCATTTCAGGAGCAAAATCTTCATCTGAGCACTCGTTGGCTGGAGGCTTAAAATGCGTCTGCCGTCCTCGGCTAAGCCGGTTTCACATGGTATTAGGTTAAAAGAGAAAGGCATTTCTCGGGCCCCCGGCCATTCCTCTTTGCAGATCCAAGTCGGGTACTAAAGGGGCCTCCCGGGTGGGGTTAGAAGGGGCCTGAGCTGTGTGACCTCGGGCGAGTGCCTCCCTGCTCCGTGCCCAGCCCCTCGCCCAGGAACCGGGGGACCCAGCAATGCCTGCATCTCGGGCTGGGAATCACACAAGGAAGCCGTGGGAAGGCAGCTGTCAAGGTAACGCAGGCTGCCCTGCACTTGGAGGGCTGGGCTTTCTGGGAGGAAGGAGTGTGAGTCCTTTTCCATTTTAGTAAATAATAAAAGACACAAACAGCAAGGAGGAAGCCAGGGTCCCGGACACACCCAGGAGAGATCCTGCCTCCTCCAGTCGCCCAAAAATGGCGTCACGGTTGGCCTCCTGGAGAGCAAGCCGGGCAAGAGTGTGGCTCCTGACAAGGACCAAGGCGGCCCCTTCACCCTGTGGCTGGAGCATCTCTGACCATTCCTATCTCTGACTGTGTCGGGGGGCTGGCCCGGCAGGAGGAGAGTTTTGCAAGGCGGACGTCTGCCACCTGCCACCCTGGACGGCTGTGGGCCCAGCGAACACTGTTATTTAGGGCAGTGGCTCTGGCTGCGCGAAGTGGGTCCATAGCTGGAAACTTGCCACCTTCAACGTGCGTTTAAGCTGGACACAGCACTGGAGAGAGTCCTGATGACCACTCTGCCAAGCCCAGGCCACCGTGGCAGGAAAAAAGGTGAAGCGAGTGATGGCAAACCCTTCTGTCCAGGCTGTGTCGGGCTGAGTGGCTTCTGGAGCTGCGGGGCACCTGGGCCTGGTCCTGGGGGCGCTCACCTTGCAGAAACGCAAAGCTGTGCGTGGACGACCTGTGCACCTCTGGGATGTGTGCAATGTGCAGATGGTAACTTACATGAGAAGTGGGGGAGGGAGTTCCATGAGCGTTTGGGGCTTAGGAGAGGTAGGCTCTGACTGCGGCCCGGCCCCTACACGGCTGTGCGGTGCTGGGATCCTAACTGCCCTCTCCAAACCTGAGCTCCACAATCCCTACGCGGGGCAGGGGGCTGCTTAGGGCTCACCCTCCTGCTTCCCCCTCCCAGAGCCCACTTTCCCCAAGCACTAGTCCGGGCTGCCTCTCGTTCCCTCACTTTGCCCTGGCTGATGGGATTTTCCCTTTTCTGACTGACCCCACGGGAGGGTCATTCAGGCCACGGGAGGCCGAGGGGTTGTCTGCAGTGGGCTCAGCCCTCCGAGGTGCCCAGGGCTCCTGCAGAGCCTCTGAGGTCACCTGGTATCCGCTGTCGGGAGACGTACGCAAAGCAAAGTGGAGCAAACGAATCGGAACAGATTTTGTTCCCTGGAAGAGGAATCCAGGCTGGCTCCTGCACCGCTCCCTGCTGCTTTAGAGAAAGCCAAGTGCTCATAGAGGCTTCTGGAAGAAATCGGACTGACAGGGCAGAGTGGCCGGAGTGGCAGCAGTGGGGTCCCGGGGGCTGTGTTCCGAGGCGCCCGGCAATGCTGGGCCCAGCTGCTGTGGAAGATTCAAGGACTCGTCTGTCCGGGCAGGGAGACGAAACTGTTGGGGCCTCCGGCGGCCGAGGACATCTTGGGATTTTAGGGGAGAAACTTGCGCTGCCCTGGAAAACGCAACTAATATCCGGAAACCAGGAGTAGCCAGGGAAGCTGCCAGAACGCGTAATCAAAGTGGTGGCTCCAGGGAGACGTGAGAAGGGATTCCAGCAATGGCAGCAAAGGTGGTCGACGGCTGACTTGCAGTGCAGAGCTCAGGGGTGCTCCGGTGACCACCGTCCCTGGCCTGCTGAGGACCTGGGGATTCCAAGCGTCAGCCAACATGGGACGTAGAAGTGACTTAATACACCTGCTTGGACTGATAATCAACTCAGTCTTCTTTTTTTTTTTTTTTTGAGACACGGTCTCACTCTGTCACCCACACTGGAGAGCAGTGGTGTGCAATCATAGCTCACTGCAGCCTTGACCTCCTGGGCTCAAGTCATCCTCCTGCCTCAGCCTCTCGAGTTGCTGGACTCGCAGGTGCACACCACCAGACCTGGCTGATTTTTTTCATTTTTTGTAGAGATGGGGTCTCGCTCTGTTGTCCAGGCTGAGCTTGAACTCCTGGGCTCAAGTGATCCTCCCAGTGCTGGGATTACAGGTGTGAGCCTCTGTGCCCAGTCACTCAGTAAGACCTTAAAAATGGGGAGGGAGCAACCTGCCCCCACAGGCTCGTTTTACAGTGAAGTGAGGAGTTCCGGAGATGCTGCTCGGAGAAGGGCCAGGCAGGGCACGTTCTCAGCATCAATGGGTGTCTTTGACTCCTCCCTGCGCGACCCTGTGACCGTCTCTTTCAGTCGGTCCCGAACTGACCCTGTGACGGTCTCTTTCAGTCGGTCCTGAACTGACAGCCTGGTCTGCAATGCTGAGAATCAAGCCTAAGCTGGAGGAATTCCCGCCGTCGCTGCACAGGGTGCTGGCACCTGAGGATGGAGAATGTTAGTCTTTGGAACCTTTGGAATCCATCACTGTAAAAGTTGCAATAAAAAATTGTAAAAAGACGTGGATAAGAAGCAGTCAGGCATCCAGGCATCACCGGGGTGGAGCCCAGCCTCAGCGGGCACCAGGGTGTGCATGGCGGGCTGCAGGGCGGTCAGTCCTGTGAACGGTGGGGCAGGAGGCAGTGCCCGGATGGTGCGGTCAGGGTCCATCTAACGGCTGACAGCGGCTGGAGCTCAGTCGTGCTTAGGAAGCCCTGGACTCCCAGGGTGGGGAGGCGAGTTTCAGCCCCTTAGAAAAGATGGACAGCTCAAGCCATCCAAACAGGGACTGAATTATCTGTGAGCCAATGTGTTCCCCATCACTGGGGTGTGCCTGGCTCAGGCACAGCGGACCGGGGAGCCCTCAAAGACCCCCACACTCAGGCTCTGCCTCTGCCCCGATTCCTGGTATGTGAGGCCAGGCACCACTGGACCAGGGAAGGGAGCCCTTCTTCCTGCCTCTGTGGAGCTTTCTGTCCTATTTTTCTCTTATTAATGGGCTTTGAGAGGAAGAAAACAAATGAGGATCTCGGTGAGCCCCGGCTGACGGAACAAAACTTAATTAAATCATGCATTCAGAGGCCTGGTTCTGACAAATTCATGAATGCAGTTAAGAGAAAGTGCAGAGTCCGCACATCGATCCGAAACATCTGCAGAAAATGAGCTTTCAGGTCAAGGTTTTATGTGCCAGCAAATCTGAAGACGCAGCTAATCAGGGGCCCTAATTGGATTTTATCTGCATGAATTAAACAGACGGGCCAGGAGAGCAGCTGAGGCCCCTGACAGCGAGAGCCTCCAACCCGGAGGGCCCCTCCCCAGTGAGGTCCTTGCTCTGCAGGGTATCTTGGGGTGACCACTGGGTGCCTTCATTCTGCAGTACTCACCACCGCTGGGACCACTCTTGACCTTCAAGATGGAAACGTAGGGGACCGAGTTCAGAACAGGCAGGGGAGTGTCCCAGAGCTCGGCAGGTGAGCGGTGGAAATGGGAACAGGCTGTGAAGCAGGGGCCTGGCGCAAGGGAGGCGCTCGGAGGGGAGGACTGAGCCCTCGGCAGAGCCGCTAATGCCAGTTTCTTTTCTTTTCTTTTTTTTTTTTTTTTGAGACAGGGTCTCACTCTGTTGCCCAGGCTGGAGGGCACTGGCGCGATCCCCACTCACGGCAGCCTCCACTCCTGGGCTCAAGCAATCCTCCTGCCTCAGCCTCCTGAGTAGCTGTGACCACAGACAAGCACCACCACGGCTGCTAATTTATTTATTTCCTGTAGACAGGGGTCTGGCCATGTTGCCCAGTCTGGCCTCAAACTCCTGAAATCAAGTGACCCTCCCCCCTTGGCGTCCCCAAATGCTGAGATTACAGGCATGAGCCACCACACCCAGCCCAAATGTCAGGGTTAAAGCAACCTGGGTAGATAATTAAGTAGAAAATAGTGTGTTTATGTGTGCACTGTACTTATCACGTACAGTCTTGAAGGTTTTATAAACCTCAGCACCAACAGAGACATCTATTCCCACCTGACATTCAGGCCATCCTGTATCCCCTCAAGGGCACCAGGGACTGGGGACAGGGGCCAGCCCTGCTCACAGTCCAGCTGCTTCACCGAGGCCGGGGAGGCCGCCCACCCTGTTGCTATAGGACGGGGGTTCTGCTGGGTGTGTTTAAATCTGGGTGGGCAGGTCCCAGAGAGGTCTGCTGG
Source organism: Macaca nemestrina (assembly GCF_043159975.1). Classification (NCBI taxonomy): domain Eukaryota; kingdom Metazoa; phylum Chordata; class Mammalia; order Primates; family Cercopithecidae; genus Macaca; species Macaca nemestrina. Next base: position 156,241,170 of record NC_092128.1, read on the forward strand.
CTGGGCCACCTGGAGAAGGCTCCCTGGAGAGGCTAGGACCTCCCGAAAGTGAATCGTTTCACCAGTTAAAATAAACAAACAAATGGAAGAAGAAACAGCCTCTCTGTGCACAGCAGGACGTCGGTTAAATGGTGATGGTGCCACCTTGAAGCTGTCTGTGGTTCGGCACCTGGTGTGGAAGGGGGCACAGGGCACCCTACATGGGAGGTGGGTTGGGAACGGCACTGCACGTGGTTTCTTTTAGTTAGAGGTACTCAAGCCCCATCACTGTGGGTTCGGTGTGGGCCCCCCGTGCCAGGCTACCTGGAGAGATGAATGTGGGCCCCCGTGCCAGGCTACCTGGAGAGAGGAATGTGGGCCCCCGTGCCAGGCTACCTGGAGAGATGAATATGGGCCCCCGTGCCAGGCTACCTGGAGAGATGAAGAAGGTCCTCCAGAGCTTCTTGTCCCGTGTGACGTCCCGGATCTCCTTGGTCATGTTGACCATCCTGCCGGCCACGGGAGGAACCCGGCGGAAGTCCAGGATCCTGGCAAGAAAGGGGCATGGGAGGTTCTGTGCTCTGTGCGGCTGAGCCGGCCTCTGTCTCCCTGCCTCCGAATAAACCCAGCCCTAGGCCCGGGGGCTCTGCCTGGCCCTGCGGTGATGGGGGCGGGAGAGGCCCCTGAGGGACCGGGGCTGGCGTCGCCTTGCTGATGGGCACACACCGCCAACTGCCCACATAGCTAAAGCCTGCCCTCATTCCAGGGCTAAATTTAAAACAAAATTAAATTAAAGGCACCACTTTTAATGGAACTCTCTCTGAACCACACCGCAGGCTCCCACTTGCTTAATTAAGTGGAGAATGCAGGGCGAGAGCTTTTCTTGCTGATGGAGGACGTGGTGATTATCCTGTGAGGCGAGATGACCAGGTGTGGAGGAACGTGGGCCGTCTGCCAGGGCCGACCCGGGGCCCAGGGCCCGACCGTGCCTCTGTGTGGAGCACCTGCCCCCTCCACCTGTCAGACGGCTCGCCTGGGCACCGGGCTCTGTGTCCTGCTTTATAAACACGTTGATCCGAGGGGAACTGTTTCCTAACGAGTGACCCTCCCTGGCTTGGTGGCCACTGTCTTTCTTTTCATAGAAAAGCCCTTTTATGGGTTCAGGCTCTTCTAGATAGCTGAAATGGTTGAAAATCGGGCTTCTGGCGATTTCTGTAGTCACCACAGGAGACTTTGATCCTTAAAAAAGCCCTTTAGGCCGGGCGCGGTGGCTCAAGCCTGTAATCCCAGCACTTTGGGAGGCCGAGGCGGGTGGATCACGAGGTCAGGAGATTGAGACCATCCTGGCTAACACAGTGAAACCCCATCTCTACTAAAAAATACAAAAAATTAGCTGTGCGTGATGGCGGCACCTGTAGTCCCAGCTACTCGGGAGGCTGAGGCAGGAGAATGACGTAAACCCGGGAGGCAGAGCTTGTAGTGAGCTGAGATCCAGCCATTGCACTCCAGCCTGGGTGACAGAGCGAGACTCCGTCTCAAAAAAAAAAAAAAAAAAAAAAAAAAAGCCCTTTAAATTCCAACGTGCGCCCACGTCACTAGGGATCTTGTGAAAATGCAGATTCTGGTCCCAGGTCTGGGTGGAGCCCAGGACTCTGCATTCCAACTGGCCCAGGGCAATGCCAGTGCTGCCGGCTCTGGGGCCGCACCCCGGGCTGGGACATGTCAGGGCCCTGCAGGGCAGACAAGGAGGCTCTAGGGGGCTGAGGGTGGCGCCTCCTCCCTCTACTGCACCAGGGCAAGGTCCCTCAATCCACGGGGCCCCTCTGGACCCAGGGCCAGGCCCGTGAACTGCCCCTGGAGGGTACTGAACACGGACCCCCTCACTTCCCCAGCAGCAGGGCCAAGCTGACCCTCACGACGGGTTCACTTTCTGCTGGGCTGGGGCAGCAGAGACAGGCGACCGCGGGGCCTCCCGGGCCCCCTCATTGCGAACGTGGCTTCCTCCTCCTCGGGAAGCCTGCTTTGGTCTCCCGGAGACGTCTGCGCCCTGTGACTCTCCGTGTTAAGATTCGTGGCACTAAATACTCCCCCTTCCCTCCCTGCCTCCTTCCCTCTTGCCTTTTCCTCTATTACGGACTACACAGCAGCTACTGCGCCTCCTGTCTGCCCTAACGGTGGGGGTGCCTGAGGGGCCCATCTGGATTAAGGCTCCCTGAGGGCACCCTCTCCCTCCGTGACAGAGGGACGGTTAGGAGCACGGAGATCTGGGCAAATCGCCTCTCACTGCCTCCGTTTCTCGTCTGTGAGGGGGGATATGAAAGGGTCTCCCTACCACGTGTTGTGTGGGCTACGGGAACACACAGGGTCTGGTCAGGGCAGCACTCGGGGTGGGGGGAGAGCAGGCACCAGCGCTGCCTGATGGTGACCAAGGTGACGACGACGTCCTGCTGTGTCCAGCGCAAGACGGCCCGGCTGACCGGTGGGTCTGAGCGCACGGGAGCGTGGACGGAGGAAGGGCTCACCTGTCCAGGTGGAAGGCTGCAATCTCCGCGTTGTGCCTCTCGTAGTCAGAGAAATAAAAAAAGTCAGGGGGCGTCTCCTGCTCCCTCGTTTGTCTGCGAAAACAGGACAGAAACGGAAACGGTTTGTCACCGAGAAAACCTCCGGGTGCCGGAGGAGGCGGGACGTGCTGGGTTCGGCCCTCCAGAGCCCACTGTTCTCTTTCTAAGGGTGTTGCTAACTGTCAAGAAACACAATCATCATTAAAAATTAAACGATATCAACTTACGTTAAACACATTCCTTTCAGAAGCGACAGGCACCAGGGTCTCGTCCCTTCCTGATTAGGGGTTTCTGTCTCTTGCAGCCAAGAGCCAAAGTCCCCTCTAGCAGCAGCACCCCACGTGCTCCCAACTCCACGCTGGTGACCCCGAAATCAGCCCGGGGGGCAGTTCTCACACCACGGAAACGGGCAAACTGCAGATCAGGCTTATTACGCCCGGGGAGCTGGTTATTAAATATTTACAGCCCACCCCAGGTCCACGCCACCAGCCAAACGGATTCTCCCGAGAAGCCGCTCTTGCCTGGTGCCCAGAGATTCAGGCAGAGCATGGGCCGCATGGGCCCACACACGGGGAGGGGCAGGCCCTGGTACAAGAGGAGCCCCCTCAACAAACGAGACAGACTTCCCCTGGTGTGGGCCCGGAGGCCAGGGTCAGGTCGGACCGGCTGCCCCTCACACCTGCCTCCGCTGCCCGCCAGCTCTCAGGAAGGGACGTGAGGGAGGCTGGGAGATTTCTGGGGGCTGCCGTGGGTCCTCTTTCTGAAGCCTGGAAGAGGTGACCTGACCCCTTTTCCAGTGTCTCCCTCCTTCCCGCCCTGCAGGGCCCGCCGGTCGGCCTCAGTTCCCACTGAGCTGCTTCCCGTCTCTTGAGCTGGGGTCACGGCTGTCAGCTGCTGCTTCCCACGCTTGTCTCCTGGCCCTCCACACTCCTGTCTTTGTGCACGCTGTTCCGCCCTCCTGGGACGACCTTCCCTTCACGTCTCCAGACGGCTGTTAGCATTTCCTAACGAGTGTCTTACAGACGGCCGGGCCTCAACTTCTCAGCACTCAAGAAGTCATCGGTCAGAGAAGGCTGGAGTTTGGGCAGTAGTTCCTCCCGCCCGCCCCGCCAGGTCTTCCCCGTCCACACGCGCGTCATAAAGGCTCTGACAAGGCCTGCAGACAGGCTGTTGGACGCACGGTGTCCAGCCCTACACGGACTGTGGAACTCATTCTGTGTGTGTACAGCATGTTCCCACACCCTGTACTTTTGAGGTCTGTTGGTTGAAGCTTCAAGTGCAAGTCATTTTCAAGGCCCGGCTCAAAGGCAAACTCCACAAAACCTTCCCAGATGCCGCAGCAAGGATGAGCTTCTGCCCCCTACAAGCACCCCCAGCCCAGTGAGCAGAGGCGAACGCTGCTGGAACTTCCGGTGCCCCGCCCGTGACAGCCAACGCAGAGCCCCAGCTGGGCCACCAGCGGTCGCCAGCCACCTCGCCCGCAGTGGACGCTGGTCAGCAGCTCCCCCCTCGCTGTCCCCGTTTCTCTACATTGAAAGTGAGGGGCTGGTGGATGCTGACCGTGGGGATTTAATGCTGCCTAAGTGCCCCAGGCCCAGGACAGGCTGCTTTGAGCCTGCCCCTAAAGCAGGGTGGGGTGAAGGAGCAGGGTGGGGTAAAGAAAGCCTGGATGGCCCAGCACCAGGTCCACCCAACTCCCAGCCTGGCTTCTCCAGGACCCAGTGGACGTTGGGGTTGTCAGGGGCCCTCCCAGCAGCACGAGGCCTGGGTCTGGGTTCCTAAGTCGAGGGGCAGGCAGATGCCCTGCGGGGAACAGGGACCCCGTTAGCTGCTCTCGGGGGTGCTGGCTCCCCACAGGACCTGGCTGCTGCTCAGTGGGACTCCCTTGCTGCTGTCACCCAGGCCTGGAATCCGTGGGGCTCTCCCGTGACGAGGGAGACCTGGAGGTCACACGCTCACCCACTTACAGATGAGCACACGGAGCCCAGTGAGTGAGTGACTTCCTTAGGGGCCAGTGTCGGTGGCTCAGCCCAGGGCTCCTGGGTCCCGTCCATTCGCTTGTTCATTCATTCATTAATTCAGGCAGTAGAGCGACTACGCTTAGTACACTCAAGCACTGTTCTGGCCTTGGGCAGAGAGGGGGCCTGGGCCGGGGGCAGGAGGTCCAGTCTCCATGTGAACAGCCCGGGTCGAAGGAGCCTCCTGGGCTCCACGAACTCCCCATTCCTGTCCCAGTGCCAGGGGCTCTGCTCTGCACGTGGTGGGAGCCTGGCGCTGGGGGAGCCAGGACACCTGAGACCAAGCCTGGACAGTGCCAGGGGCTCTGCTCTGCACTTGGTGGGAGCCTGGGGCTGGGGGAGCCAGGATACCTGAGACCAAGCCTGGGCAGTGCCAGGGGCTCTGCTCTGCACGTGGTGGGAGCCTGGGGCTGGGGGAGCCAGGACACCTGAGACCAAGCCTGGAGCTGGGACCCTGACCACCGCCCAGCCCTGCTCGGCCCCTCGGAGAAGCAGGGCAGAGGCTCCAGAGCACAGCAGGATGCAGGCTAGGGATGTCAGGCGGGCCTGTGGCTGTCTGTGAGGGTGAGCAGGGCGGCAGCCGGCCCAGCACCCAGGGAGCACGACACCAGTTTTTAATCAGGAAACAAGGCCAGTAGACGCAGTCTCAGAGCACATCTCCTCACCAAGTGCCTCAGAACACTCACGCGCCCACCCACGGATTTGGGTCCAGTCAGCCCTAGGCGCACACTCTTACTTGGGTCTTACTCAGATTCACAGGCTGCTCTTCAACCTACTGCCACGACCCGAGACCCCGTGTGCCTCCCCCGCCCCCTACAGCGACGCAAACGCCGTCTGTTGCAGTTTTCTCATCTGAAAAGTGGGGTGAAGCTCCAGCCTTCTCAGGGCCACCCTGAGTCTTCAGGACCACGGGGACCCAGATGCGGACAGGCCCGCAGAGCAGCCCAGGCCCACGCGACGGAGGCCCGGGGTCCCAGCTCCCAGTGGCCCCTTCTCAGTTAAGCAGCTCAAAGGCCTCTCCTGCACTGGCTGGGGGGCCCCGGCACACCCACCCTGGACCCACAGTCACACCACGGGGGAGAGGCTGGGCTCAGTGTCCCAGGCCGGGCTCAGCCCCGGTTTGCTGTGTGCACCCTGTCACCTCCCACCCCCCCCGTTTCCGAGTCTCCCCCACGGCCTCCAGGACCCTTTGGCTCTGCCGTCAACGCCTCCCACAGTAAGAGGCCAAGAAGGGCAATGCGGGCACCGCCCTGTCCCTCCACCCTGGCCAAGGGACACAAGGCCACAGGTGGAGTTGCTTAGGAAAGGTTAGTGCCGTTCTGTAAACACGACAGGGCTTCTGTGTCTCAGGCCAACACTCCAGGGGAAGGGGGGCCGAGCCGCAGGGCCCTGTGCCGTGCCTGTCCACGCAAGTGTTTGACCGATGTGATCATGGTGGAAATGTTGACCAATTGTCAAGATCATGTCTGAGGGGAAGCATGCTTCCTCCACCAAGGCTGGCCGCCGCCTCCACCGGAAGGAGAGCCCGTCCCAGGGCGTCCTCCCAGGCCAGGCCCAGGGAGGGAACTCAGCCCCCCACCCAGGAAGAATTTACCAGAATCAAACGCTGGTGACCTTTCCAGGTGCTGGGAACAGAGCCGACGGGAATCCTCAGCTCACACGCCCTGCGGCCCACACCTCCCACTCAGGGCTGACGGCGTTCCTTCTGGGCTCCAGCACTCCAGCAATGCAGACTGCAGACGCCGTAACCTTCCCAACCCTTGGCTTCCCCGGCCGGGTCCTTCCCTCCATATACACAGCGGCGGTCCGCCTGACTCCTGGGAGCCTCCTGGCCCTGCCACGGGCTGACATCATCACTGCACGAACAGCAGGGCCGGGCTCAGGTCCTGAGTGGGACGTCCACATCCCTTGGGGGAGACCACGTCTGGGTCACAGGCTGCCCGGGTTCCCTTCCTCCCACACTGTTCTCAGACAGCTGTGGCCACAATTCTCCACGTTTCCTGAATGTTTCTTGCTGGGGGTTAAGGATTTGTACCACGCACGGCCTTTCTAAGAACTAGTCTGGGCTGCTAGAAACGGAACAGATCAGTTTCCACGATCCCACGTAACATTTGCCTTGACAGGGCCCCGAGTAGGCGCGAGGCCAGATGGGGATTCCAGGAGCTACTTAAAATAAAACGTGGATGGTGGGCTGGCGCCTGAAGGACACATTTGCTTCACGACCCCGCGGGTCTGCGGTCGTTGCCGTCTCTGTGCACACCAGCGGCAAAGGCGGGTCGGCCTGTGGGGCAGGGCGGGGGCAGGTGCGGCGGCAAACTGAACGCGCTGCCCACAGGGTGGCCCTGCAGAGCCGAGGCCCAGGCTGGCCGGGATCCTGAGGTTCAAGAGAAAGAGTCTAGACCTTGTGGAATCTCCCGGTTTTTAAGTGCTGACAAATGGATTTCATTTTTCTAAAACACTAAAGGTCAGACCAAACGGTCTGCTGCAGTCAGCCCGCAGTTCCGGGGCTGGTAGCTGCTGGAGTGTTGGGTATTTTTAAGGTTAAAAGGCCGTCGTCGTATTCAACTTGGAAGGATTAGCTTTGAGCAAAACTCGTTCCACAGAACACGAGTTCTACTAGATTTTAGTAACTTTTAGCTGGAAAAAGAGAAATCCAGATGCAGGCGAGATTTCTTTTCCATAAACTTCGAGCCTTATGTCTGCACAGTGACTCCCCGGAACGTCCCAGCATGAGTCCAGGAGTTCACGGCCAGCCTAGGAAACACAGTGAGACCCCATCTCTACGGAAAATAAAAAAATTAGCTGGGCATGGTGGACCTGTGGTCCCAGCTACACGGGAGGCTGAGATGGGAGGATCACTTGAGCCCAGGAGGTCAAGGCTGCAGGGACCACTGCAATCCAGCCGGGATGACACAGTGAGACCCTGTCTCCAAAAAATAATCATCACTATTATTATTTTTATTTTCTTTAGAAAATCCTGAGCGACTCATTAGTTGGGCAGTTAGAATTCACTGTAGGTCCTTGGGGCAAAGCCCTGCACCACAGGGTGCCTGATAAAGCAGTTAGGAAACTGTGAGCTCCTAGAACATCCACTGCAGAGGCAGCGCCCAGGTATCCCGGCTGGCACAGGTCTCTTGGGGCCCAGGTCTCCAGGGTGGCACAGGTCTCCAGGCTGGCACGTGTCTCCTGGGTGGCACAGGTCTCCCGGGTGGCACAGGTCTCTTGGGACCCAGGTTTCCCAGCTGGCACAGGTCTCTTGGGGCACAGGTCTCTTGGGGCCCAGGTCTCCCGGCTGGCACACTCCCGGCTGGCACAGGTCTCCCGGGTGGCACAGATCTCCCAGCTGGCATAGGTCTCTTGGGGCCCAGGTCTCCCAGGTGGCACAGGTCTCTTGGGGCCCAGGTCTCTCGGCTGGCACAGGTCTCCCGGCTGGCACAGGTCTCTTGGGGCCCAGGTGTCCCGGCTGGCACAGGTCTCCCGGGTGGCATAGGTCTCCCGGGTGGCACAGATCTCCCGGCTGGCATAGGTCTCTTGGGGCCCAGGTCTCCCGGGTGGCACAGGTCTCTTGGGGCCCAGGTCTCTCGGCTGGCACAGGTCTCCCAGCTGGCACAGGTCTCTTGGGGCCCAGGTCTCCCAGCTGGCACAGGTCTCCCGGGTGGCACATATCTCCCAGCTGGCACAGGTCTCTTGGGGCCCAGGTCTCCCGGCTGGCACAGGTCTCCCAGCTGGCACAGGTCTCCTGGGTGGCACAGATCTCTTGGGGCCCAGGTCTCCCAGCTGGCACAGGTCTCCTGGCTGGCACAGGTCTCCCGGGTGGCACAGGTCTCCTGGGTGGCACAGGTCTCTTGGGGCCCAGGTCTCCCAGCTGGCACAGGTCTCTTGGGGCCCAGGTGTCCCGACTGGCACAGGTCTCCCGGCTGGCACAGGTTTCTTTTAGGTACTGTCTTGTGGAGGCAGCTGTTCTCACCCAGGCCAGGTCCCCTGGACACACAGCCACTCCATGTCCCTCTGAGCCTGCCCGTTGGTGTGGGCGCCTGGGGTCACCTTCTCACCCCCAGCCCGCCTGTCCACTGGTGCTTCCTCGGTGATGGACGTGAGCTTCTGTGCTGTCCAACTCGGCAGCCCCTGGCCACACGTGGCTGTGGGACACTCGAAATTGGACGTGAGCTTCTGTGCTGTCCAACTCGGCAGCCACTGGCCACACGTGGCTGTGGGACACTCGAAATGTGACCAGAGCCTCCAGGATCTAAGTTTTAAATCTGATTTTATCTTAAATCTAATGGGCACACCAGCTAGCAGTGCGCAGTGGGGCTCTGAAAATGGGGCCTTCTGAGGCCTCTGGTGTCTGCTCACCGTCCGTCCCGTGCCCTGGCCAGGATGGAGGGAGCCGAGTCCACCCCCTCCCCCAGCACACCAGCCCTGCCCCCAGTGCACTGAACAGCACTGCCTCCCTGGCCTACGGCCCCGCCTGCCCTCCCTTCCCATCCTCCTCCTCCTGCTTCCTCAGTCAGGACTGTCCTGGCCGTCGCCTCCAGGAAGACCCTCTGCAATCGTTCAGTCCTGCAGACGCCCCTTGTCCCGTACACACGAGGCCTGCAGAAGGGCGTCTGTCAGATCTGCGTCCCCAGGCCCACAGGCGGCACATCTCCAGGTCTGGCGGCTCCTCTTGCTGCTGTCACTGACTCTCGCCAGTCCGGATTCCAAACCCCAGAGGGAGAATAAGAGCAGCTGCCTGCCAGGACTGTTGTGGGACGGGCATACACTCCTGGTATACTGTAGGAGCTCACCGCGTGGTGATGTGGACGTCTCAGTAGCAGGTGAAATATAATGGGACATCCACGCAGAGCTCTCCAGGCCTGCCAGAGCTCAGGGGGCCTCTGGGGAAACTGAGGCCCAGGGAGGGGCAGGCCCAGGCAGTGTCCAGTGAGCATCGGCATGGGGCTGGGCCTGGATGCTGGGTGGTTTAGTTCTGACCACCCACTGCAGTACGCGCACGCATGCACAAACACACATGCACACACAAACCCTGCACACGCACCTGCACACTCACAAACGCACACACGGGCACTCACGATGGATGCACATTAACACGTGTGCACACACATACGTACGTGCAGATACATGTGCGTACACACATTCATGCACACGTGCATCCATACGCGTACACACTCACAAGTGCACGTGTGTGCGTTCACAGATATGCACACTCACAGGAGTGCACACACACACACAACCCCACAGAACAGCGCTGTCAGAGGGTTCTTGGCGAGATGGGGATTAGGACCCGGCTCCAACGATCTGTCCCCGGCACAGCCTTGCAGAGGGGCTGGGAAAGCGCATTTAGTGAAGGTGGAGTCTGATCTCCTCACTGCAAAGAGACAAAGTTCACGCAGAAGACGAATGACTTGCCGACTTGAGTCACCTGCACAAATCCCGTCATTACAGCACATCCTATCTGGCGGCTCCCACCTGACCCTGCATTCCACTCCCGGGCAGAGGGCAGCGGGCAGTGAATTCTACTCTGGGCTCCGCTCCCGAGGCCACAGCCGGGCTGAAAGTCCCAGGGAAGGGGCCAGACCCAGGTGCCCCCAGCAGGAGGAAGCAGGGAGGGAGCAGCCCCAGGGGTAAGGAAGAAAGTAGCTTCCAACAAACCACCCCTTCAGGACAATTCACCCCCGAAGCTCACCCCACCCGTTAAGCCCTGGCCCCACTTGGGGTTTTTCCAATCACTGGAGAACCCTCACCAGTTCCCTCTAGAATACAAGTCAGCTCTCCAGCACCTGCCCCTCCTCTCCTTCCCCTCCGCCCCCTGCTCAGGGAGGATGTGCTCAGGAAGCCAGACTCAAGCTCGCAGCCCCCCCGTCCGCTGCCTTTGCACGTGCCCCCTGCCAGCCCTGCCATGGTCTGTCTCAGCCCCTCTGTGGGGTTTTCCTGGAGCCTGAGGCAGAAGGTGGCTTGGCCCTGGCTACACTGGATGGCATTGTTCGCTGGACCCAAGGGGGAGGGCCCCAGGGCAAGAGTGTTCTGTTTTCTGGATCACATGCCTGGCCAAGTGCTTGTTTCCGAACAGGCGTTTCATAAACAAATGAATGAATGAGGACTCAGTCAAAGAATTGTCCAGAGAGGTCTAGATCTATCTGCAGCCTCGAGCTCTTGTCATCTCATTCCTTCCGTTTCTATCAGTGTCACCTCTACCACCATCACCACCATCACCATCACCTCCACATCACCATCACCTCCACATCATCGTCACCTCCACCATCACCTCTATCATCATCTTTGCCACCATGGTCATCACCTTCACCATCATTATTCTTATTACCATCATGATCACTATCACCATCATCATCATCACCTCCACCATCATCACCACCATCACTATCACCATCACCACCATCACCTCCACCACCATCACAATCACCTCCACCACCATCACCATCACCTCCACCATCATCATCATCACCTCCACCATCAACACCATCACCTCCACCATCATCACCACCACCTCCACCATCACCTCCACCATCATCACCACCATCACTATCACCATCATCACCATCACCTCCACCATCATCACCATCGTCACCACCATCACCTCCACCATCATCACCACCACCACCTCCACCATCATCACCATCACCTCCACCATCATCACCATCATCACCATCATCACCACCATCACCTCCACCATCACCTCCACCATCATCATCACCATCACCACCATCACCATCACCTCCACCATCATCACCACCATCACTATCACCATCATCACCATCACCTCCACCACCATCATCACCACCTCCACCTCCATCACCATCACCTCCACCGTCATCATCACCATCACCTCCACCATCATCACCATCACCTCCACCATCACCATCACCTCCACCATCATCACCACCATCACCATTACCTCCATCACCATCATCAGCATCACCTCCACCACCATCATCACCGTCACCTCCACCATCATCATCACCATCACCTCCACCATCACCGTCACCATTACTTCCATCACCATCATCACTGTCACCATCACTTCTACCATGGTCACCACCACCATCATAATCGTCATCATTTTCATCATCACCATCAACATTATCTCCATCATCACTGTCAACATCATCACAATCACCATCAGCACCGTCATCACCAGCATCTGCACCACTGCTGCTGTGAGTGTACCCTGAGCTGTTATCACCTGAGGTACGGTGACAACGGATGTGATACTAAAATGTTAGCTTCTCTCTCTGCCAATGATTTGGCCTTTGTCCCTCTCTCCTTGCCCCTGCCTACTCCTCTGAGCAGTTCATGCACGTGGAATCCAGGTGGCTCCAAGCCCTGCTGCACTGAGAAGGGACCAGGCCTGCCTTGAGGCCAATCTGGTTCTAGCACGGTTCCTGATCCCTACATATCATACCTGGGGGTTTCCGATGACCCTGGCTGTTCACAGAACAAGCAGCTCTGTTCCCAGCCCCGAGGCAGCCTGCTCTGGGATCCTCACGGCTTTGACATGCAGGCCAAGACAATCTGCCCCACGGGCCACCTCCGGGCTGTCCCTGGCTTCTGAATGGCCCCTTTTCCTAGAACAGTCCAGGAAGTTCAGGGAAGTGGTGATGACACGCTTTCTGTCCAGGCTCCACTCCTGGAAGAGGCTCTGAAATGCTCCTGGAGTCTTCTGCCCTCTGACCACACATCCAGATGAGCCCGACAGCCACTGGGTCTGCAGACTCCAGGGCACCCTGCCTCATCTCCACATGAAACCCCAACCATCAACCCTCCATATCATCATCACCACCATCAAGTGCTCTGCTGTGCCCTGGTGAGACGTCCCCTGACCCATGAGGGGAGCAGAAAGAGTGCTTGCTGGGTGGCCCTAGGCCTCAGTTTCCCTTTCTGCAGAGTACGAAGTGGGAGCAAGACGATCCCAGGGGGTCTCCAGGTGAGGGAGAGGGGAAGGGGGGATGTTTTTGCAGCCAATAAAAACCTGGGATCAGGTCTACTGGTGACAGCAGGAGGCATCTGTGGCTTCAATCCCCTGGCCTTGCCATGCAGGCTTCTCAGAGCCAGGTGGCTCACAGGAGCTGCAAAGGACACCTCAAGGGTTGCCAGAAGTGCTGGGCAACCTGGGAAGACTGGGATTTTTCTCTCCACACCTGCAAGGTTGAGAGGAGAGGGGAAGCCTCGGCAGAGACCAGCAGGCCCGCTCTCACCTTGGCCAGGAGGCGCTCAGCCTCTCACCTCGGCCAGGAGGCGCTCAGCCTCTCACCTCGGCCAGGAGACGCTCAGCCTCTCACCTCGGAGGGGTGCTGCGGATACAGCCCCCAGGAAAAAGGTTTTGGAAAAGTACTGAACCCGCTGCACGGAAGGGGACGAACTCGGCCGAGGCGGTCACCTGGCAGCCTCTCCTTCCTCCTGGGCGCCCTGACAGAAGGTGTACCAGGTGAGGAGAGCAGGTGACAGGCACGGTCTGCTTGTCCAGGAGTCGGGGTTTGAAACGTGGAAAGATGTTATCAGATCCAGCGGGGTTGGCCGAGCAGCAGAGCATGCCATGGCTGGGGGAGAGGCAGAGCAGTCGCCCGAAAGCTTCCTGGAACAGGAACGATCAGTCCAAAGCACGCCGGGAGCCCTGGGCCCAGGCCCGGAAGTCACGGTCCTCACCAGCTTGGTCAGCGTGCCAGGAAACTGCCAGCGAGTGGGACAGGTGTGCAGCTCCATCCGCCACTGACCCTCCACGCAACTCAGGCCAGACAAAGTGTCCCTCCCAGCAGCAAAAGCTGAGCTGACCGGCCGCTCCAGCAACTCCAACGCCACCGGCCCCACCCGAGTGGAAGGAGACAGCGCTGCTCTCAGGGAAGGGCCAGCTACCCAGGGCCTCCTCGGCAGGGCTCAGGGAGGGGGTCTGGTTTTGCTTTTTATGAGATGATAAAAAAAAAAAAACCCATCATTCAAAGAAGGAAGTCATCAAAGAAGGAACCCATCATTCAAAGAAGGCTGACTGCGTGCAGGGTGGAACAGAACGCCCTGCCCGGCCGTCCTGAGACTCACACCCGCTGCCCCTCACGTGGACGTAGGTCCGGTTACCGCAACTCACACTCATGTCAGGGGCTCACCGGGCTGCAGGGTTGAGCTCACAGATCGGCAGTGCATGTGCGTCTGGCATTTGAGAAGGCGCCGGATACCCTGGACCGTGGGGACAGAAGACACCGGCATGCTCAGTGTAAACAGTTGAAAATGGCATAGCCTGGGCTCAGTGTAAACAGTTTGAAAATGCCGCAGCCTGGGCTCAGTGTAAACAGATTGAAAATGCCACAGCCTGGGCTAACGTGATGTGACATTTCTCTCATTTTCAACACACAGGGAACTTCCGAGAAGCAAGTGGCCCGTGGCCCATCCCTGGCATGACCGTGGCCCATTCCCTGCCTCGCCCCACCCTGCCTGCCTAGCTGCCGCGTTGCAATGCACCTGATGGGGGTGCTGGTCTGGGGCTCCCGGGAAGCGGGTGCCGAGGTCCCCATGAGACATCCAGCGCCGTGGGCTTCTTGGGACTCATCTTGGAGAAACAGCAGGGACGGGAGCTCGCTGACCCACAGAGGGAGGGCCTGGGCCGGGCTGTCCGTCCCAGACCTTCCACATGACTCTGCCAGGACAGCCTCAGAGTGGGAAGGACAGGGCAGAGTTTCAACACCCGCCTTTCTGTTCTTCCTAGGTCACTTACTGAACTGTGCACGAAGGAGCGACATGCTGAGGGCAGACACCGGGCCCAGGGATGCCACATGCTGAGGGCAGACACCGGGCCCAGGGATGCCCCGATAGTGCCGGGGGCCGCAGACCCCATGCAGCAGCTCCTCCTCCCCAAGAACCTTCTCGGCAAAGCCCCCTGCGTCAGACACGAGAGACAGCCACAGCCTGTGGCCCCAGAGGACCAGGGGTCAGGAGGAGTCCCGGTCCTGCCACGCCAGCCCTGCCCTTGGCCCGCCACCCCCAATACAGGGAGTGGTCAGGCCTGTGAGGCCAGATCAAGCTGCACCTGGTCACACCCACCCTCAGTCCTGGGCAGCAGTGACAAGTTTTAAAGGCCGACTTCAAAACCTCTGACTGGGCTTGTCGCCCTTGTAAAAGCCCAGCAGAGGAAAGAGGCCGCAGCTCTGAGGTCAGGGTTCCAATGAGGGCACAAGGAGGGGGACTCAGCAGAACCGGGTGAAATTCTGGTGGCCGAACCCAGGAAGGCTCTCGTGCGCTCCTCCTCACTGAGGAAGGCCCCACAGAGGTCACCCCTCCACCTGCCAGGACGGCCTCCCTGGGCCTCAAAGGGCACCGGAAAGGCAGGCACAGGAAGGCAGCTCCCGGGGGGACACAGCACCTGTGACAAGGCTTCCCTCAGCTCTGATAAAAGCCACAGGAGGTGTACCAATTGTGGTTATTCACTCTAAAGTGAGAATGAAGATTGAGCTGACCTCTCCCAGGCTTTCTGCAGCGGGCAGAGTAATGGTGCCCCAAAGTTGTCCGCGTCCGAACCCCAGGGCCTGTGACTGCTGCCTCACGTGGCGGGAGGCACTGTGCAGATGTGGCTAAGGCTCTGAGGAAGGAGAGACCACGGGGTCCCCACAGGAGGGGCCGAGGAAGACCCGACTGAGGAAGACGCTGTGTGGCCGGGTCTCAGGGCGGGGGAAGGACCCCAGCCTCGAATGCAGGAGCCTCCAGGAGCTGGAAGGGCCGGCACATGGCTCCGCCCTGTGCCTCCCGGGGGAGCTCAGCCTTCACGTCCTTTCGGACTCCTGCATTCTGGCTGAGAAGAGGGCGCTTGTGTTGTGTGAAGACACTGCGTTTGCGGTGATTTGTTCCAGCAGCCAAGGAGGGGAATACAGGACCCCCGGCCACATGAAGGCAGGGCAGATGGACACGGTGATTTAGCCCCAGCTGAAAAGGTTATAAAACTCCAACCTGTTTCCTCCAAATCCGGTCAGGCCATCACTGCTAAGGCTCATGACACTTAGGAAACGACACGGAATGATCGGGAGAAGGCACCGCTGTTCATGAATGAGCCAGAGAGAGGGTGACAAACGCCACACGTGCATCCCTGGGCTGGGCGACGCGTCCTCACAGGAACCCCCACGGCTCTCACGGCTGCCCCCATTTTAAAGACAAGGAAACCGAGATCTGGAAGGAGACAGAGGCGTCTACAGAACTGCACAGCTAGAACATGGCACAGCTTGGACGGGAACCAGGAGTCTCTGAGTCAGGCCTGTGCTCTTTGCTTCAGGGCCCTCCAGAAATCACACACAGGCTCCTGCCGTTCTGAACGTCCGTGTTTCCTCCTGGATCTGGGCCCCTCTGAGCACCGGCCTCCTCGGGCCCAGGAAGGCTGGGGCTGCAGGCCCAGAGGTCTGGCTCCACAACCCAACCCTGGAGAGGTCCTGGCTCCAAGAGGATCTGTTGTGTCTCCAAAATCCAGGGCTCCTTAACAACTGTGGCTTCAGCGAGAGGGACACCACGCCGGGTGCTCCATCCCGCAATGCACATGGCCGAGGGGCGGGTCAGCCGCGGCGCTAGGCCTTCCCGGAGCTGGCCCCTCCAACCGCCGTCAGGACCACGTGTCACTTTCTCATAGAATGGTTCCCACTGTTGCCGCTAACAAACATTTCAACGCTCTTCAGTTTGTGGGAAAATAGAAAACGTTTGCTTTGGTTAAAAATAGAGGAAACTGGCAGCTTATTACCAAGGCCTGTAAGGGACGAGAAGCCAACAGTTACGTGACTCTCACTCTGCACTGAGCGCTGTGCTAAGCAGTTTGAGTGAGTTGATTCGAAAAACCTTTGGGACATTCTTCTCTGCAGTCCCGGAGACGGTCAGTGCAGGTGGTGACCCGGGAGCACCGTGGCCCTCATCCAGGGCCACGTGTGAGGTGTGAGGGTTGCTCTGTCCAGGGAGAGACGGCTCTGTGGAGCCATGGGATGTCCCTGGATGGGGTCTGAGAGGTGGGAGGCTCGGCTGTCTTCTCTCCACTGGACACGTGGGAGAACAGACGGGCAGGCAAGGTCTGCTGGTGCAGGGCCCCCGACTCCCACCCTCTCCAGGTGGATGGGGAGTGGGGTGTGCCCCAGGGTTTCTCCAAGAAGCACTGCAGAGGAGGCAGCTCAGGGTGTCACCTCCCCTAAAGCAAAGAGCCGCTGTCCTTCCTTGTTCCCGCTGCTACCCAGCCAGGCCGGCCGCCGAGCAGGGAAAGGGGCGTCCGGTCTGATGGGGGAGCCAGATGCCTTCCCCGGGTCAGCGCGTTCCACAAAGCAGGGACAGCCCGACGAGGCCGATGGAACGGATGCCGGGTCTGTGGCAGAGACCGACAGCAAAGCCTGAGGCAGAACCCTGGGTGGCGGCGGCTGCTGGGGCTGGAGGGTGGAGTCCTTGGGTGTCCTGTTCAGCACCGAGGAACACCCCAGGCCCCTGGGCACAGATGGGAAACTGAGGCCCAAAGAGGGGTGGGCCAAACACCAACCTCTCACGCATTATGTAAAACCACCGTCTTCCAAACCCTGCCAGACAGGCAGAAAAAGACCCGGTACCTGAGAGGCCGTGGGAGCCGGGAAGGCTGCACACACCGCCAGGTGCCCACCCAGCCAGACGCACGCGCACCTCACAGGTGCTCCTCTGGGCCTCAGGCCTCCTGCTCACCCACCTGGACACAGGCAGGCAACCTCCTGACCACGCTTGGGCTTTACCAAGAGCACCATTTCCAGCTCAGGCCACATGGTGCGGCTGCTGGATGACCTCAGCTGGGACCCTCCTCCTACAGGGCCCTCGGTGCCGGGACCCTCCTCCCACGGGGCCCTCGATGCCGGGACCCTCCTCCCTCGGGGCCCTCGATGCCGGGACCCTCCTCCCACGGGGCCCTCGATGCCCGGACCCTCCTCCCACGGGGCCTCACTGATGCCGGGACCCTCCTCCCACGGGGCCCCACTGATGCCGGGACCCTCCTCCCACGGGGCCCCACTGATGCCGGCACCCTCCCCCCACGGGGCCCCACTGATGCCGGGACCCTCCTCCCACGGGCCCTTGGTGCTTGGACCCTCCTCCCACGGGGCCCCACTGATGCCAGGACCCTCCTCCCACGGGGCCCTCGATGCCGGGACCCTCCTCGCACAGGGCGCTCAGTGCCGGGACCCTCCTCCCATGGGGCCCTCGGTGCCGGGACCCTCCTCCCATGAGGCCCCACTGATGCCAGGACCCTCCTCCCATGAGGCCCCACTGATGCCAGGACCCTCCTCCCATGAGGCCCCACTGATGCCAGGACCCTCCTCCCATGGGGCCCTCGATGCCGGGACCCTCCTCGCATGGGGCCCTGCCAATGCGTGTCATCCACCACTACCCGTGTGTCAGTCGCCATCCCCAGCCCTGACCACCCCGGGCTCCCGGCACACACTGCTGCTGCTCCCGCTCTGCCCTCCAGGAGTCTTGGCTGCCCTGGAACAGACCCCCCAGTGCACCCACTCCTGTCTCCTGTCTGCATGACGGTTGGGGTCGGCCCCGTCCTGCTGCTCGGATGGGAGGGTCCTGCTGGGGCTGCTGCTCCTGCCTCTGCACTGGCTGCCCTGGCCGGGACCACCCTGGTCTGTGTCCTCCAGCATCATCTCCCTCGCCGGCTTTTCTTTCATCACTCACTGCAGCCTCAACTTCCTGGGCTCAAGCGAACCTCCCACCTCAGCCTCCCGAGCAGCTGGGGCTACAGGACCCACCAGGGTGCAGCAGCGGGTCCACACGGAAGCCAGGTGGATGTGCTGCTTTTCCCTGTGTTCACCAGTGGGTTTTCTTCAGTATATTACTGATAGCAGTAAACACACAGGACTTTCCACGTGCCAGGCTCTGTCCTCAGAGCTTCCTACGTCGCGACTCATCGGATACCAAGCTTTACGGGGCAGGTGTTTTTCTACCCATTCTACAGATGGGAACACTGAGTCGGGGAGACACCAGGGACCTGTCTGAGGTTGCCGGCCAGGGTGAGGCATGCGGATCAGACGGCCCGGCCACCCTCCGTCCACCCACGGCCCCACGTGAGCCTCGTGAAGGGCTCCTGGTGTTCCGAACTCTGGGACACAGAGGCCACAAGGCTCCAACGTAATAAATAACCACAGACAGGGGCACTTGAAGCCACGGGGATCTGTTCTCCCCTGTCCTGGGGACCAGAAATCCAAGGCTGAGGTGTGGGTGGGGCCGAGCTCCCTGTGGAGACTGCAGGGCGGATCCTTCCTGCCTCTCCCAGCTTGGGGGCTCCAGGAGCTCCTGGGCTGTGACCACATCCCTGCAACTGCTTCCCTTGGTCTCCTCCTCTGCGTTTAATCTCCCTCCACCTCCTTCTAAGGACAGGGGAATGCATTTCGGGCCCAGGGAAAGTCCTCATCTTGAAGTCTTTAATTTAATCACATCTCCAAAGACTCCTTTTCCAAAGAAGGTGACGTTTACAGGTTCCACGGCTAGGGCCTGAGATGCTCGGGGCATCTCAGAGTCATAGAAGCCACGAGCCGGTCCTTCCCCACCCCCCGCCCCATCTTTCTATCCCATTTCTCTTGTATTCCCTTCCCCAGGGCCAAACTCAGGGAGTCCAAAAACTAGATAAGACAGACACTTTCTATTCCTCCAAACACACAATAGATCCCTGACTTACTAAATGAAGGCACGGAGGCAAAAATTAGCCTTTCTATCCTGGGTAATCTTCTCATCACTCACACAGCAGAAAACCACCACCTGTCATGAACGAGATATATTAAGCTGTTTAATGCCAGGCTTTCAGCCGGCAGAGCTCTGGAAGGCGAGGGGTTCTCCCTGGCAGTGACTCCAGCCTGACCTTTGGGTTCCCGAGTCCGCGGTCCACACTTCCTGCCCATTTCAGCGTCACTTGTTCCAGCCCCGTGGGGGAGCCGTTTGGCAAAACACAGCCGTCTTATTTAAAACCCCTGGCACCTGCTCATCCCCCATCTGTCATTCTCACGATGCGCCACCGCTGTGGTCTGGACTGTTTGCGTGAGGATGGCGAGTTCTCCAGCGACAGGGCCGCAGGCAGGAGGGGCACGGCTGGGCTCGGCTGTGACCTGGACCAGCTGCAGCCGAGGGCATCCCCGCTCAACAAAGGGGTTCTTTTTTGGCTGCCGTGTACGAGTCAGGAGAACTGGGAATGGGAAGGGCACAGGGCCCAGGAAGGACCGGAGGGCGGCGATGTGCGGAATTATTTACACACCAGCCAGAACACATTGCAGGAAACTTCCCAGAAAACGCATTCCTTACAGCAAAGGGGGCTGCCTCCTGTGCACGTGGAAGCGAACTAACTCCCCACGCGTCGGAGCACAGACAGTCCTCCTGTTTTACACGAACCTGGAGGTGCTGAAGGTTGTGCCGAGACCTCGTCCGGATGTGAAGGGCCCCTCGTGGGTGGGACATTTCCTGGCTTCTGGTCCTAGAGTGGCCTCCGTGAGGCTGACAGGGAGGCATCTTAGAGGTGGGGGTGGTGGGTGCATGGGTGGGGCACGGTGTGGCCTGACCCTGGGTCCTGGCTGTGATCCCCATCCATGAACGAGATACTTGGTCAGCGGGCTTGGAAGTGGCTCCCAGTGCTGAGTTCCAGGAGAAGGAACCCCCAGCGTGGGACCCTCGAACCGCCCTGCAGTTGTTCCAGGTCAGGACCACAGTCACGTTGAGGAGGCTGCCCGGGACCCCGCTCATGCCGTCAGCGGGAGCCGAGAGTCGTGGCGGCTGTTCAGTGAGGTCACTCTTGGTGGAGGACGTGGGATGGACCCACAGGTGCCGTGGAGGCTGGAGGCTGTGCCGAGATGCTAAGGACCTCAGCTCCGAGCACCCGTCGTCCAAACCTGAGCTTCTTGTTGGGACACGTCCTTCCCCGGCTCACACTGGCTTGGGGGAAATGCCGCCCTCAGTGGAGAGCTGGGGGTGAAGGCAGCGGGTGTCTCCCCTTCCACCCTCCACGGCCCCCATGGCAGTGTCAGCCTCTCACAGGGGAGGGACAGGGACACGGACCTGGCTTGTTGAACCCACACTGAGCCGTGACACCAGCCCCCTGGGTGGCCAGTCTCTGGGGGTCTCCTCAACCCAGCAGAGGGGCTTGAGGGCCTGAGTCCTCACAGTCTGAGATAGCCACACCAACGAGAGTCCCTACGATCTAAGGACTAGAGATTTCCGAGCCTTTCCAACGAACCCGCCTTCTTCAGAACCCACGGGGGCAGGCAGCACCGAGCCAAGACCCTGCCCAGGGCAGGGGTTGCCGACTGACCTATCTTTCATTTTCTCAGAATCTCTCTGATTGGCCACGGACCTCATCACAGCCGTGCCAGGGGGATGGGTGTTCCTCCTGGTGCTTCGTTAAGGCCTGTGCACCTGGCCGTGCCTGGCGTCCCCCACCAGCTCTGACGGGTCGGTGTGGCACGGCGAAGGCTCCCGAACCATTCCGGTGAACCCCAGGACCCTCCTAACTGGCCCCATGTACCCCTCCCGGGTCTGCAGGAAACCTCTGTACCAGCTCTTCAACATGAGACACAGAAGAGGGAGAAAATCATTTCTCTGGCTGGAAAATCATCTCAGAAGAGGCTCTTCAACCTCTTAAGCAGTCAACTTAATGAAAACCCATTTCAAAATCATTCAATGATTTGTAACTGTGAAGAAACTCTAAAGTCATTCCCATTTAAAAATAATCGTGATGGTTTAGACTTTATTTCAAAAGCAAACAGGGAAGAAGAATTGCTTGAAAGTTTCAGCCCTACTATATTTTTAAATACGCTTCTGTCGGCTCATCCAGTATTCATGGACAGGACTCAGGGGAGCTGGATTAGAGTGGAAAGGAATGTGGACTCTCCGGGAGCCCTGAAAACACAGGTGCACACGTGTTTCTTACAGAAGCCCCTGTGATTCTTCCTTTCATTTCAAAGTAATAAAAGGGTAAGTTGCTACTAACTACTCAACCAGGATTAAATATTTAGCACCAAGGTTACTGTTATAATCTTGTTTTTCCTCCATGGAGCCCTCGATGTTTAAAAAATAATCAGTTAAAAAAATAAACTAAATCCATAGTTAGGGGTTTGTGTTTGAGCCTGTTCTCTGCATGTTTAAGGAGGTCTTAAATCTGCAGTTTCCTTTTGGGGCATTAAAAGCAACCAGCCCCGATCAAACTGCTTTTGAACGAAATCCCCTGGCTTCCATTTTCGTCCCCAGTACAGGGAAAATGAAGGCCGTATTTTCTTTCCCGTCCTTTTCATCTTCCCTCCCTTTCTCGACAATTAGAACGACAGCCCACACGCTCGCGGCACCCCCGGCGACTGTCATAACCGGAGAAAATAAAAAAAGACCCTCGATATTGCCGTTCAGGGGAATGTTTTTGGGGAAAAAAATGACTTTCTTTGATTTTCAACAAAGGGGATCAGCTTTTCCAGGAGCCCCACGGAAACACGCGCCCTCAGTCGGCCAGAGTCGGACGGCCTGGGGAGGTTGAGAAGGTCTAATCGGAACAGCCGAGGGGAGGGAGCCAGTGCGGGCTTGGACAGCTGGAGGGACAGGCCTCAGTTTCCCCATCTGTCAAGTGGGTGCAGGGCCTAGAACCGCACTCTCTGAGGGTTTTGCTGTTTTTACCATTTATTTATTTCCCCATCCGATTCTCTGAAACGGTTACCTGATTGTTAATAATTTCCTTTTACTTATTAAGCAAAGAAATGTCCAGTTGCCAGGTGAGGGCAGAATACAGCCACCTTCTGTGGCCAGCCTCAGATGATGTAACTTTGGCCACCAGTAAATCACCGGGGAGTCTGGACAAGCCAGAGTGACCTCAGCAGCCGGAGGCTCCAGCCCTGGCGGACTTGGGCCTGTGGTGGGCACTGGGGTGGAGCAGCCGCCTGTGCCTGTCCCCACAGACCTGCGAGAGGGTGGAGTCACCACCTGGTGTCAGGGCCATGACCGGGGGGCACACAGTGTCACCTGAGAGGCCCAGCTGGGCGGCCCTGTGGCTGCGGGACAGCGACTCCCTCCTCCCTGAGCCTTGGGCCCTCGTCCTTGGCTGGTCAGTGCTGGAGCTCTTGTGAGGGTGCCGAGGCCTTGTAGCACGCCCATCTGAGTCAGCCCATGCAGGAGACACGCCGTTCACGTTGGTTTTGTTTTCAAACTTTCCACTCCCCGCACTGTGACCCTTCAAGGCCCCTCCTAGTCGGCCTTCTCTGGGGACTCAGAGAGCTCAGCCCATCACGAGGCAGAGGAAGGGAATGCATGCTCTATGGTGGGACAACGGCCATGTGGACACCAAGAGGGCGGCCTGCAGTGGGCGCAGGCTGAACCCAGCGGGTTTGGGAGGTTAAGCTCCTTCTCCAAAGGCCTCCACCGCACTCCAGGCCACAGACCCTGGCAAGTCAGGGTGAGCCCCGGCGTCTGCCCCCAAGATCATCCCTGCTTCTCCTCCCATCCGGTCTCACGGAGCTCAGTGAAACCCAGGGTGTTCCATGCAATGACAAGGCTCAGGCGGACAGCCGCCATGCGACCCCGTGAGGGTGCTGTTCTGTGAACTGAGAAGGCTCAGGCGGACAGCCGCCGTGCCACCCCGTGAGGGTGCCATTCTGTGAATTGAGAAAGCTCAGGCGGACAGCCGCCGTGCGACCCCGTGATGGTCCCCGCGGGCCAGGAGCCCGGGGCAGACACAGGATGATCCTGGGGTGGAGGGCCGGGTAGGCTCAGGGGTCCCAGGTGCCCCTCAGGGGCGGCCCCCATTCAGCCTCCTTATCCTTCCATGCTTCTGAGATGCCTGGGGGGAAGGGGCACCAAAGTCTCTCAAAAGCTCATTTCAGGATCGTTCTTCAAATGAAGAAAGTTTATTTTTCTTCTGATTATAAAAATAAGCCATGAAATGGGAAGCAACGCGAAAGTCCTCTACCTGGGGCCGGCAAGGCCACTGCCGGGATCACCTGTGGCGTCCACAGAAGGGCCTCTCCCTGCGACAGGGGCTGAGGGTGACCGCTCTGCAAGTACCAGGTGCCGTCCCCACGGGGCTCGGGGCAGCGGCTGGGACGCCCCCCACATAGACAAGCCGGCTGCAGACGTCACTTGCAGGGATGCGTCCGCCCCCACGACACCTGCCCCACGCGCGCCCGCCTGTCCCCTTCTCCTCCTGCATCACCTGCAGCTGCTGCCTCTGCCGGGCCCATGGCCGCGAGGACAGCCCTGGAGGGCGAGACAGGCTCCTCGGCCTCTACCCCGCAGGCTCTGTGCTCATTCGCTTGCTCAGAACCACACACTGAGCACCTGCCGTGTGGCTTGTGCCGGGGACACAATGTCGAGCTAAGTGAAGACTCAGCACCCACCCCCCGTGGAGCCTGTCACTCCGTGGACGATCCGACAACACAAATCCCCAAGTCCGCGTCCCTGTGAGGCTGGGACGAGTTTACACACCCACACTTCAGGCTTCAGACGAAAGGGAGCCTGCCCCAGGCCCTCTCCCTGAGAACTGGGGACCAGCCCTGGTCCTAACTGCCCTTCATAGGAACACATACGGGTTCATCCATACACATGTGCACACTCCCCCACATCCACATAAGCCTACACGCGCATGGGTGTGCAAACTATGCACACACACATGTGTGCACACACACGCCCTCACGTACACATGCACAGGCACACACATGTACACATGCCTACACATGCACCCACAAAAGCACATGCATGCACACACATGCAAACCCTTACACACGTGTGTACACATGTACACATGCCACACATGCACACCCAAACGTGCACCCACACAAGCACAGGCATGCACACACACACCCTTACACATATGCACATGTGTGTACACAGGCCCACACATGCACCCACAAAAGCACATGCATGCATACACATACATACCCTTACACACTCATACACATGTGTGTACACATGCCCACACATGCACGTCCAAACACGGACCCGCACAAGCACACATGTACACATACGTACACTCACCCACCACACACACAAATATATGAGCACATTTGCAGTCCTACACATGCACACAAACATGTACATACATGTGCACTTCCACCCCACAGGAACGCACCCCCATGCTCACACACATTCGTGCCCACTAGCCCTGAACAGGCACACACGCACACACAGGCATGCCCACCTGCACACCCACCCACCACACGAGCGTTGCACACTCAAACACACGCTTTCTGAGAAACAAAATACAACAGCGCAGCTGCCCTGGACCTCCTGACACCCCTGTGTGGCCCCAGCCCTGCCCTGTCTCCTGACTTGTGCAGCTCTGGCCCTGCGCAGGCCCCTCCCTCCCGAGTGCCCGGATGCTAAGAACGGCTCATGCAGCTCCCTGCCCTGCTAGAGACGAGGCTCCGCCCTGTGCCCCAGGCCCACCCTCCGGGCTCTCACTTCCCAGGCATGGGAGGCCTCCTGTCCTCACTCCCAGGGCGTGACGGTTGGGTGCCCAGGGAAAATGCAGCCGACGGCCCAGGCCTCCTGCGCTCCAGCACCACATGACCTGCACACCACGTGGAGCTCCCTGTGCGCAGGTGTCCCGCCCTCCCTTGGGCCTCTCCCCGCTGCACACGCGGCCAGCGCAGGCCCTTGCAGGAATGTTCCGCTCCAGACCTCCCCATGCCACCGACCTTGCTGTTCAGGTCTCAGCTCCAACGAGGCCTCCTAGGACTTCCCCAGGCGGTGCCTACACAGAGGACATGCTTAACTTAATCTGTGGGAGAGACCCCAGAAGGTCAGTGGAACGATGCCCCCCTCGCCAAGCCTGTCTCTGCCACACTCCTTCGTTTCAGTCCCTCCACGCATCACCCCTCTCTGAAACGTTCCTGCGTATCTGTTCACATGTGCGTTGCCCATGCCCCTAGGCATTTAGGCTCCACTCGAGGTGGGGTCCTGCATGAGCAGCATCTCCCAGCCACAGCAGGTGCTCAGTGGTGGCCCAGCGGCCCTGCTGGGCAGGGCAGGGGTGAGAGGAGAAGGGACTTGGCCTCTGCTCGAGGGCCTAACTGCCGGAGATTTGTGAGGGACAGCCTCTCAGGCAGGACCCAGGAGGCCACTGGCACGCCAGGAGCCAGCAGCTCTGAGCACAGGGACCCCCTGGGCACAGCAGTGAGGACGGCATGTGGGGGTCCCAGCAGCTTCCGACGAAGTCGATCAACATTCCTGCAAGGGACCCTGGCTTAGCTTCCTGCAGGGAGCCAGCAGGGGCTCCTGAGCACCAGGCAGCTCTGCCCGGCCAGACCCAGGGTGAGGAGCAGGCTTGGAGGCCGGCCCACACCGAGTGTGGACACAAAGGGGTCCTTGTCCAGGTCTGGTCAGGTCCAGGCCTCTGCTGGGTCCACACCCACGCAGCCCATTGGGCAATCTGTTTACCTTTGGAGCCGGCGAGGCCACAGGGGAGAGAAACATGAATTTTTAACACCAGAACAGAAAATCCTTCGAAATTGCAGACCGATCCCTCACTGGTCCTCAAGACCATTTTGTTTCCCCAAGCCTTAGTTTGGTGGGGGCGTGTGCCTGGAAGGTTTCCCAAGCTGGGTGTCTCTGGAGAACTCCTGTCCAACCCGCAGACACCCGAGGGTCTCCCGTCCACCCGACAGACACCCAAGGCCTCCCGTCCACCCGACAGACACCCGAGGGCCTCCCGTCCACCCGACAGACACCCGAGGGCCTCCCGTCCACCCCGCAGACACCCGAGGGCCTCCCGTCCACCCGACAGACACCCGAGGCCTCCCGTCCACCCGACAGACACCCGAGGCCTCCCGTCCACCCGACAGACACCCGAGGGCCTCCCGTCCACCCCGCGGACACCCGAGGGCCTCCCGTCCACCCGACAGACACCCGAGGCCTCCCATCCACCCGACAGACACCCGAGGGCCTCCCGTCCACCCCGCGGACACCCGAGGGCCTCCCGTCCACCCTGCAGACACCCGAGGGCCTCCCGTCCACCCCGCGGACACTGAAGGGTCTCCTGTCCACCCGACAGACACCCGGGGGCCTCCTGTCCACTCGACAGACACCCGGGGGCCTCCCGTCCACCTGACAGACATCCGAGGGCCTCCCGTCCACCCCGCAGACACTCAAAAGTCTTCCCCAGAGTTTGCTCAGGAGCAGAGACCCCCTTCCATTCTTCCTACTGCCTCGCACAGCCCTCAGCAAAGGGTCCTGATGTCTGCAGGGGTTGCAGACCCATCAGCCTGAGCGCTCACTCCCAGGGCTGCGTCTGCCCAACCCTGAGGGCCCAGCCCAGTGAGCACAGAGCAGGCACCATCCCCAGGTTCTCCTGACAATCAGGGGACCATCCCCTGGCAAGGTCGGTCTCCAGGCATCCCCCCCACCCCAAGGGCTCATTCACACTCCCCAGTTTCACCCTCAGGGTCTCGGCTTCGATTTCTCTGGGGCTCTTGTGGGCCACCAAGGGGGTCCATGCCGGCGGGTCTCGGCCACGCTCCATCAGCGCCCACCAATGCTCTCCAGGTTTGCATCTGGTCCAGGACAGCAAAGCCCACAGATAATGGCGAGGCTCCTGTCAGTCCCCCACCTCCGTTTCCCAAGTCCATGGCCAGCTTTGTTCCCTGCCAGGAGGATTTATTCTTTGCGGCTCTGGCAGGCTGTGCAATTTCTCAGGGTTCTCCACTGCCCTGGATGCACTCGGAGCAGGAGGCCTTGTGGAAATACAGACCTCTTTGTCCCGCTGCATCTCCAGACCCCACTGGAGCCCAGGCAGGAGAGACACCAGCTGCCCAGGGGCCCCCCAGGGGTCTCCGGCTATTCACAGGCGCTGTCCTGCATCTCTGCCAGAGGTAGTGGTGTTTGGGGATCTGGGCCACGCCAGGCTGGACTCTGCACAGGCTCTGACCTCTGATCTGTGCCATCTATGTCCACTCCGGTCCTTCTGATGGGGACTGGCCGGTGTGGAGCAGGGCCTGACGCTGGCCACCTTGTGCTCCACACCCAGCTCCTTGGACAGCCCTGCAGCAGCCAAGGGTTCCCGTGCTGCCTGTCCTCAGCCCTTCCACACCTAGGCTGGCACCCACACGTCACCAAGGGTGGGGCAGGGAGGGCCAGCAAAGGCTGCTGCGTGGTACCTGGCACTCCACCCCCTCTCCCCTGCGTACCTGGTGCTCGGCCCCCTCTCCCCTGCGGCACCCGGCGCTTGGCCCCCTCTCCCCTGCGACGCCCGGCGCTCGGCCCCCTCTCCCCTGCAGCACCCAGCCCTCAGTCCTCTCCCCTGCGGCACCCGGCGCTCGGCCCCCTCTCCCCTGCGGCACCCCGGCGCTCAGTCCCCTCTCCCCTGCGGCGCCCGGTGCTCGGCCCCCTCTCCCCTGCGGTGCCCGGCGCTTGACCCCCTCTCCCCTGCGGCTGCCACCTCCCCCTCCATGGAGCCCAGGGTCTGAGGCTGGCTGGCCAGAAGTGTCTATCTTGAATTCCGGGGATCCCCTCAGCTCCAGGCCGGCCAGCAGCCCTCTTTTGGGAATGGGAAACTCATGCCCTGGGACCCCTGAGGGGACTGAGGTGCTGCAGGGCCCCTGGCAGGAACTACCCGTGTCTCCCTCGGGCCCCCAGTGGACTACATCAGCCCAAGCTCTGCCCTCAGGAGCTCCCAGCTCAGAGGCAGCCCCACTGCCCACCCCGCCTCAGGCACAGGCGAGGCCCCGCCTTGGTAGTCCAAGCTCCCGCAGACTCTAGGAGAGGAGCCAGCGTGAGCCCAGCTCCCCTGCCCTCCCCGCCCTCACCCCGGCCCTGGAGGCATGGACCCTGCCTGGGCGGGATTCACCCCAGAGTCTCTGCAGGACACCCTGGGCTGACTGCCGGACAGTCCTCTTGGCCAGATCTGCTTTTCCTGTGGGTCCCAAGGCCTTTGGCCAAAGCCTCAGGAGGGTCTGCACAGCCATGGCCCAGGCACCTCCTGCTGCTTCAGGTACCGGATTCGAAACCAAGCCCACACTCCCAGAGGGAACCTGCCTCCCTCAGACCCCGCTGACAGTCCCGGCTGGCCGTTGCTCTCCTGGACTGGTCGTTGCTGTCCTGGGCTGGCCGATGCTGTCCTGGGCTGGCCAATGCTGTCCTGGGCTAGCTGTTGCTGTCCTGGGCTGGCCGTTGCTGTCCTGGGCTGGCCAATGCTGTCCTGGGCTGGCCGTTGCTGTCCTGGGCTGGCCGATGCTGTCCTGGGCTGGCCGATGCTGTCCTGGGCTGGGTGTCCTTCACTTTTCATCCATGCACTCAGCAAGTGCAGACTGTGCACATCCACGGTGGGGTTCGTACAGTGACCCCAGCCCCTCCCCCCATTCTCCACCTGTTCACCTGCCCAGCCCTGGACAACGAAGTCACACATTCCCCTCAAACCTCGCCCCAGGTGGAGCCTGGCTTCCTGCGTCACAGAGAAAGGATAAGAACCGAGGAGACGCAACCATGCCTCCAAACGCCACGACCACCCATGGTGCCCAGAGGCGGGGTGCCTTGTCCTCTGCAGCCTCTGTGCGGTGGGGAGCACTGGGGAACCCTCACTGTATGTCCCGTCTGAGCCGCTAAGAGGTTCTGAGCGAGTCCCGTCCATGCCACTGGGTTTGGGCTGGACTGGAGTGATCTGCCTGTCCTGGGCCCGTGTCAGCTCCCGTCACCTCTCCCACCTCAGTTTCCCAATCTATACCAATCAATAAGCGTTGGCTGAGTGAGCCGTGGGATGGAGGAGTGACCAGCCCTGTCCCTCGGCTGGGCCACGTGGTGGACACGGGTCACGTCCAGAGAGCCAGGAGGGGTCAGAGCGCGGCGGTGAGGCCGCACAATGACGCCCCCACACTCATCACTCAGACCCTGCCCTGCCCTCCCTCTGACCAGGCTTGGAGCTTGGCGTCCCAGCCTCTCTTCGGCTCCGGGTTGGCCATGAGCTTACCGGGACGCTGAGCAGCTCATGCACTTGCGTTAGAGGGGCCGCGCCCGGGAGTCAGTGCGGGTGAACTGAGGTGGCAGCACGCGGCCCGGCGCTGGACGGAGGCCCCGCAGGGCACACGGAAGGAGCCCTCCAGGACGGGAGCGCCGGAAAGGGGCCCCAGCTGCCGGGAAGTGCCGAGCCCAGGCCTGCAGGGTGAGGAGCTGCTAGAAAGGCCCCAGCCACGTGGTAGACTCCGTGCTTCACTGAGAAAAGCAGCCAGTGTGGTTTTGTGGCTGGGCTTGAGCTACCCAGTGAACGCTGTGGCCTGCCTGGCAGCTCGTGTGACCCCATTTCACAGATGAGGAGACTGAGGCCCAGGGAAGTTCGAGAGCCAGCCCACAGGTGGCAGGCCTGAGCGTCCAACCCCTACCCCACCGCTCCTGGCCTCACACGTCCTCCCAACGAAGCATCCCGGGGCCGACGGGGACTGGCAGCCCTCGGCCCGCTGTACAGGACCCCAGGTGGCTTATCGAACAGGAACGTCGACAGAACGTCAATTAAAGAGCAGCTGCCTCCCCTCACCCAGCCGACGAGGACCGAGGACCATCAGCCAGGCCCCTCTTCCTCCGAGGGTGGCCACTGCGGCCGTCCCCAGCCACGTGCTCATCGAACCTCTCAGTCCCCTCCTCATACAAACAGAGAGTGGAAGGAATCCGCACACGCTTTGCAGGGACGCATGGGCCCCGGGTCATCGTTCTGCTGTCTTTCTTATTAAAATTGCATCTGTGCTGCCCTCCCTGGACGTGGCCACGTGGGACTGTGGAGAATCCGGAGGGCACCTCTGCCTGGCCCTGAGGCACAGCTGCGAGAGGGAGGCCCCGGGAGCAGCTTCAGGGGAAGCCGGCACCTCTACAGGGCTGCCCTGTGCCAGGCTGCTGTCTGCCACCCAATCTACAGTCAGGACCTGGACACACTGAACCTCAAGCCGAACCCAAGGCCACCATTTCAGCAGCGTCTCCCAGGACGGCCCCAAAACTCCCCCAGGTCCAGGTGCACATTACCCCCTTGATACACAAAAAGCCAGATGCAGCTCTGCCCTAAAGGGGGGCACTGGGAGGGGCTGGAGCTCACCCACAGCCAGTCTGTGACCACCACGTCCCAACCTAGAGGAGGCGACAGGAGCCAGGGACGACGACCCCAGGAGGGGCCTGGGCAATTCTCTGACCCCAGTAACACCCGCACTGGACACAGGCCACGCAGAATGCCCCACGCAGGTGCAAGGCCGAGGCCAAGGCTGTGTCCGCCTCCCCCACAGGCCTCGGGTGGTCGGCAGCCCCAGGACAGCTGGGAAAGGCTTGTCCGAGCCGCACCTGCTCACCCCAGGGGGCTGCTGGTGGCCATCCTCCCCTGGGTCCCTTCGCTCGGTAAAAGAGTCATCTGGCTTTGGCCCTGGTGCTGTGCCTGCGTCACAGGAAGCCAGTCAGACAGGACACAGGGCCTCTTCACACCAGCACGATGCTGCGTGGGATGGGGCCGTTCAGAGTGGGTCCCCTCCTGCCTTTAATTCTTCTTCACTGCTCACGCTCTGCTGCCCGGAGACAGGCCCTGGCGGGCCATGTGTTGTCAGAGCCCGGAAGGAGGGCTGAAGTTTCAGTCCGAAAGCCTTTCTGCAACTGCTTCTGTTCCTATATCTTGGTTGGGAGGAATTCCTGGGCCTGGGGACAGCTGTTTGCAGACAGTTTCTTTGGGAGATGTAGACACACACACACTCACACACACGCATACGTGTTTCTGTTCTTCGCAAAACGAAAGAAAAGCAGACTGTAACAGAGAAGGGCTGCAAGCCCTGAGATCCACCACGGAGCATCAGGCCCCGACGCTGAGCCCCGGCACGGACAGCAGGACTGGGACGTGAAGGGAAAGGGATGCCGTGGGCAGGAACCTCGCCCCCGACGCCGTAAACCCAGCCTGGCAAACATGAGACACATCTGAATGGCTAAGCCCCATCACCAGGCGGCGACGGCCAGAAATTCCCCGGCTGGAAAGAGCAGGGAAGGCAGAAGCCTCCGGAGAAAAGGCTCCCGGGCCAGCATCAAGGACCAGGGCTCCCAGCTGGCCTTTCCTCAGCGAGATGTCACCCCACAGGCTGGGAATGTACAGTCAGGACCTGGACTCACGCCCGGGCCCACCACCGGCGCACTGTGTTCAAACTTCCTGGGCCTCAGTTTCCTCCTCTGTGAATGGGACTTGAAAATAAAACCACACCTCCACCTGAATGCCCCTAAAGGTCAATGACAAAGGGGTGCTGGTGAGCTCTGTCCCCTGCCCACAGCCACCCAGCTACCCACAGCTCCTCGAATGCCCACCACCACCCAATTATCCAGTCCCCAAACTGCTCAGAGCCACCCAACTGCCTGCAGCCCCCCAACCGCCACAGTCCCCAACCACCCACAGTCACCCGGCCACCTACAGCCCCCCAACCGCCACGGTCCCCAACCACCCACAGTCACCCGGCCACCTACAGCCCCTCAACTGCTCACAGCCCCAACCATCCACAGTCACCCAACTACCTACAGCCCCTCAACCGCCACGGCCCCCAACCATCCACAGTCACCCAGCTACCTACAGTCCCTCAACCGCCACGGCCCCAACCATCCACAGTCACCCGGCTACCTACGGCCCCTCAACCACCATGGTCCCCAACCATCCACAGTCACCCAACCACCTATAGTCCCCACAACCGCCACGGCCCCCAACCATCCACAGTCACCCCACCACCTACAGTCCCCCAACCACCATGGTCCCCAACCATCCACAGTCACCCGGCTCCCTACAGCCCCTCAACAGCCACGGCCCCAACCATCCACAGTCACCCAACTACCTACAGCCCCTCAACCGCCACGGCCCCCAACCATCCACAGTCACCCAGCTACCTACAGTCCCTCAACCACCACGGCCCCAACCATCCACAGTCACCTGGCTACCTACGGCCCCTCAACCACCACGGCCCCCAACCATCCACAGTCACCTGGCTACCTATAGCCCCCCAACTGCCACGGCCCCCAACCATCCACAGTCACCCAGCTCCCTACAGCCACTCAACCGCCACGGTCCCCAACCATCCACAGTCACCCGGCCACCTACAGCCCCCCAACCGCCACGGCCCCCAGCCATCCACAGTCACCCAACCACCTATAGTCCCCACAACCGCCATGGCCCCCAACCATCCACAGTCACCCAACCACCTACAGCCCCCCAACCACCATGGTCCCCAACCATCCACAGTCACCCGCTACCTACAGTCCCTCAACCGCCACGGCCCCCAACCATCCACAGTCACCCAGCTACCTACAGCCCCTCAACTGCCACGGCCCCCAACCATCCACAGGCACCCAGCTACCTACAGACACTCAACCGCTCACAGCCATCCAATGACCCACAGCCACCCAGCCACCAATAGCCCCCAAATGCTCACAGCCACCTAACTACCCAGTCACTCATGCTCCTCCTACTCATCTCCATCCTCTCCACACCACCACGGGCCCTAGTCCCCACCCAGCCCCATCCTCTCTACACCACCACGGGCCCTGCTCCCCCGCCAGCCCCATCCTCTCCACACCACCGTGGGTCCTGCTCCCCACCCAGCCCATCCTCTCCACACCACCACAGGCCCTGGTCCCCTCCCAGCCCATCCTCTCCACACCATCACAGGCCCTGGGCCCCCCACCCAGCCCATCCTCTCCACACCACCGTGGGCCCTGCTCCCCACCCAGCTGGAGCCTCTGAACTATACGGCACGGTGCTCACTCGCTCACTCTGCCTCTTTTGTACATTTCTCCTTTCCCTCGGTACAGGGCTCCCACTGTTAACCATGCCCTGTCCTCCTGGGCCACGCTGGGAGGCTGGACACACGGACACATGTAGCTGCCTGTCTCCCCCAGAGCCTAGGAGCGCATAGTGACGAGGAGTGTTTAGGCAGCACCTGTGGCTGGGGCCTCCCCACCTCGAGGTCAGACCCCCTGCAGGCATCGAGTCTGAGTCATGTCTGTGTTCCCAGGGCTTGGCGGGAGGCCCGGCCCAGGCACTCTGTGTTTGCGGGATGACGAAATAAGTATTTCCACCTGGAGGCGGTCACAGCCAGCGTCATGGGCAGCCACCGCACGCCTGGAAGGTTCTTTCCGGGACGCAAGATGGAATTTGCAGCCAACAGCCGGCTTGGTGTGTCCACCGGACTCAAACCCATGCTCAGTCCCCTGCTTCTCCAAGCTGGAAAGTCAGTGCCCGGTCTCCTAGGCCAGGTCAAAAGGGTTCAGCCCTGCAAGCGTCTGAGACCTCTTCTTCGAACGCCCTTGTTGACAGACAGGTACGCCGAGTCCCAGAAGGGGAGGGCACTCAGCCAGGTCAGACAGCAACAGTGGCTACACCAGGCCCATCGCTCTGTGGCAACATGGCATTTCCTAAAGCTGCACCTGTCCCGCTGACTATGCCAGGTCCAAGTGTCACCTCCTACACCCCTCCTTACCTAACATACCTGTTTTCAACATTCAAACATCATTACACCAAAAGCACCAGCAACAACAAAAGTAGCTACATTGGACATCCTAAAATTAAGCTTGTCCTTCAAAGGATACCGCGTATGTGGTAAGAGTCTTGTATTCAGAGCATATAAAGATGTCTTTTTCTTTTCTTTTCTGTTTTTTTTGAGACTGCATTTCACTCTTGTTGCCCAGGCTGGAGTGCAATGGCGTGATCTTGGCTCATGGCAACCTCCGCCTCCCCAGTTCAAGCGATTCTCCTGCCTCAGCCTCCTGAGTAGCTGGGACTACAGGCGTGCACCACCACGCCCCGGCTAATTTTGTATTTTTAGTAGAGACGGGGTTTCACCTTGTGGGTCAGGCTGGTCTCGATCTCCCGACCTCAGATGATCTGCCTGCCTCGGCCTCCCAAAGTACTGGGATTCCAGGCGTGAGCCACTGTGCCCAGCCCAGATGTCTTAAAACTTAATAACAAAAAGACAACCTAACTGAACAAAATGGCAAAAGCTCTGAATAGACATTTCTTCAAAGAAGACACGTAAATGGCCCATGCCCACATGGACAGACGCTCCAGTGTTAGTCACTGCGAAGCGTGAGTCAAAACCACCACGAACCACTTCTCCACCCCCACCGGGATGGGTCATCAAAAAGACAGACAACAGCACACACTGACGAGGAAGTGGAGAAACTGGAACCCGGGAACGAGCTGGCAGGGTTACAAGACAGTGCAGCCGCTGCGGAAAACGGACAGCCAGTTCCCCAAACCGCTAAACACAGTTATCACGTGAGCTGGCAGCTGCTCCCAGGAATATATCCAAGAGAGCGGAAAACACCTGCCCTCGCAGAAACTCACACACAGCCGTCCAAAGCAACATTAGCTTCGAGTGTCAAAAAGCAGAAACAATGCCCGTCAACAGAGGAACAAATGAACAGCCACACCATGGAATATTACTCAGCCATGAAAAACAGCGAGGCACCTACCCGTGCTGCAGCACCGATGGGCGACGGAACCACGTGTCACTCACAAAGGACTGCACGGCGACCGACCCCAGAGCCTTGGAAACGTGTTACTCACAAAACACTACGCAGTGCGTGACTCCAGAGCCCCCCATGTCAGTCACAAGGGAATACACACTGCAGGATTCGAGCCTTGGAAATGTGTCACTCACAAAGGAATACGCAATGCACGACTCCAGAGCCCCCCATGTCAGTCACAACGGAATACACACTGCAGGATTCCAGAGCCTTGGAAACGTGTCATTCACAAAACACTACACAGTGCACAACTCCAGAGCCCCCCATGTCAGTCACAAGGGAATACACACTGCAGAATTCCAGAGCCTTGGAAACGTGTCACTCACAAAATACTACACAGTGCACTACTCCAGAGCCCCCCACGTCAGTCACAAGGGAATACACACTGCAGGATTCCAGAGCCTTGGAAACGTGTCACTCACAAAACACTACGCAGTGCACGACTCCAGAGCCCCCCATGTCAGTCACAAGGGAATACACACTGCAGGATTCCAGAGCCTTGGAAATGTGTCACTCACAAAACACTACGCAGTGCACGACTCCAGAGCCCCCCATGTCAGTCACAAGGGAATACACACTGCAGGATTTCAGAGCCTTGGAAATGTGTCACTCACAAAGGAATACGCAATGCGTGATTCCATTTGTATGAAAATCCAGAATAAGTAACTTACTAATATCAAGAAGCACAAAGGAGGCTAGTGTCTGACAGGGGCTGGAGGGGGACAAAGGGGCTGAGGAGCGACGACAGAAGGGCGAAGGATTTCTTTGTGGAGTCATGGAAAATGGGCTAAAATCGACTGTGGGGATGAATATGCACAATTCTGAGCTAAACGCCACAGAGCTGCAGACTTTAAGAACTGCCTGGCGTGTGAATTATATCTCAGTAAAGCTGACTTTAGACAAAGAACTTAAATACCTTCATGTAACCCTAAAGCAAACGCACCCGGGAGCTCTTGGGCTAATGTGTCGGCCACGTGTGCTTTCCAGGGTCTATCAGAAATGGAGACCTTGAAACTTCCACTGGTTACCCCGCCCCACGTACACGGTGCAGCACCCAGGCCTGGCCCCCACCTCGCCGGCCCCTCGTCTACACCCTCTCACCTTACATCTAGCAGCTCAGAGGAGCAACACTGCGTCCATCTAACTAATTCAGACATTGTACTGAGAACTCACCAAGCCATGATGAGTGCACAGAGCAAAGTCCTTTATTAAAGAAAACTATTTTTTTTTTTTTTTGAGACAGAGTCTTGTTCTGTCCCCCAGGCTGGAGTCCAGGGGCGTGATCTTGGCTCACTGCAACCTCCACCTCCTGGGTTCAAGTGATTCTCCTTCTTTAGCCTCCTGAGTAGCTGGGATTACAGGCGCAAACCACCATGCCCGGCTACTTTTTATATTTTTAGTAGAGACAGGGTTTCACCATGTTGGCCAGGCTGGCCTGGAACTCCTGGACTCAAGTGATCTGCCTGCCTTGGCCTCTCAAAGTGCTGGGATTCCAGCTGCGAGCCGCTGTGCCCGGCCTTTAAAGAGACCTATTAATCATGGATCTTAATTCATTCATGCCGCGGTCATGAACCACAGCTGCTTTCGTATTCAAACTACAGCCTTTGGGGAAGAAAAACGTGCGTCCCCCAGGCCCTGGGCACAGCCCCCATAGGTCATCAGGGGCACGACTGGCTGCAGGACCTCGATCAACGGCAGACCCAGGCCCTGGTCGGCAAAGCAGGTCGGGCACCAGCAACGCCCTGACCTGACCTGGGGGTGGCGGTGAGAGGACCGAGCTGGGAGGTTTGCAAAAGGTTCGCACACGCCCGCCTGAGGTGTGGGGTCCCTGCCTCCGCCCACCACGTGCCCTGTGGGAAGACCGAGTCCCAGACCAGCTTCTGGACGCCACAGTCTTGGACACATCCTGTCCCTTTCCGGGCCTCAGTTTCCCCAACTGCAGCTTCCCAGGCCTGTTTCCTGGTTATGCTCTAACCCGGCCCCCACCTCCCCGCTCAGCCCACACGCCACACCGGCCTCCCCAGGTGACAGCACAGCCCTGCCCAGCCCATCGGTCAGTGGCCTTGGCCTTCAGGCAAGCTGGGATGGCAGGGCCCCGACAAAACGGCTGGGGGCTGAGAGTCCTGGGGAGGCGGCTCGGGAGCCTGGCACCACCTCTGACCGCTGCAGGACCATGGGAGGTCTCCTGACCTCTACAGTCAGCCCACATGTGGCCACGCTGGGGACGTGGGTGCCCACCATGGTGGGGGGCTGGGGAGGTTTAGGGAGGCCTGAGGAGGAAGAGGTGGGGGAGGTGAGGTGGAAGGTTGGGGGCAGGCCGGGAGGTTGGAAGAGCCTGGGGCAGGTCTGGGAGAGGCTTCGGGAGGTTGCAGGGACTGTGGTAGGAGGTGGGGAGATGTCCAAGGGGAGGTTCGGGGGTGGCTGGGAGGTTGGAGGAGGCTGGGGGAGGTTGGGAGAGGGTTGGGGGAGGCTGGGAGGAGGCATGGGAAGGTCTGAGGGGAGGATGGGGGAGGTTGGGGGAGGCTGGGGGAGGTTGGGAGAGGGTAGGGGGAGGCTGGGAGGAGACACAGGAAGGTCCGAGGGGAGGCTGGGGGAGGTTGGGGGAGGCTGGGAGGAGGCCCAGGGGAGGCTGACGGGGGAGGAGGAAGGGAGAAGGTGGGGGGAGGTGGAGGGTAGGTCGGGCACCCTGGGCTTAAGGGGACACTGGATCCTGGTCTCTACTTTCCTTCTCCAAACCCCAGTTCCCTCAGCTCTGGGAATGGCAGTAAACGCTACCTCCTACAACTCACACGTGAGGATGGACAAACATAAAGGCTTCTGTACATAAGCCCCAAGCACAGGCCGGGCCCACAGCCGCCGAGTGCCCAAGACGCTGGTTACTGCGGGGCCTGGCGCAGAGCAGCGGCCCCGCAAATGTCACTGTTTTGCTGCCAGCCACAGCTGGACTTTCCACCTCCTCAGAGATGAGAAATGGGGCCTCAGGGATTCACACAAACCATGAAATAGGGGCCGGACAAGCCGGCGCCCAGGAACACTCTCTCCGTGGCCGGAGCACAGCACCCCGAGGTCCCGTAGCTCAGGGTGATGGGGCCACCCCTCCAGGGGACGCTCCTGAATGAATCTGGAAACATTTGCTAGGCTGGAAAACGCACCCACGGGTGGGAACCACGCCTGCGGCTCGAAGCCAGCTCAAGGGAGATGAAGACGCCGGACGCTGCCATTCGGTGGCTGTTCCGCTCCCGTTACTGCCAGGGGGAGGGTCCACCCAGCAGCAGCCGCCCAGGCTGTGTTGTCTCCTGCCCACCCCCCACTCCACACCACAGCACCCTGAAAGGAGGGGTCTTCAAACAGCTCCTTCACGTAACCCAGGAGATCCTCAGGTCTCTGGGCGACGCCGTCTCTCCCAGCTGAGCCTCCTCAACGGGGTCAGAGGCCATGAGAGGCCCGAGGAGGCTGTTTCACATCCATGCACAGAAATGGCGAAGGAAGCACCTGTGATCTCAGGCCCCACGCAGGGCTGGCCGTGAGACCCGTGGGGGCAGCGGGTCAGTTCCCACGTGTTCATCCCACCCCTGGCAGCAGCCCTTAGCTTCAGGCCCTGAGCTCTGATAGCCCCTGTGTAATTTTGGTGAATGGCTGCTCCTCGGCCCTGGGTGAGCGGGGATGCCCTTGGCCCCAGGCTCGGGCACGGGACTGTGACTCACCCACCGGCTCCAGGCAGCCCCGGGTCTGAGGCCAGTCTTGTGGGTCTTGGGGGAAGCCTGGAGCAGGGCCACCTCCCCCTGTCAAGTCCCTCCAGAACCTCTGTCCAGAGAAATGAGGGGCCCAGAAACCAAGCCCAACTGCAAACATCTGCCTCCAGCCACAACTTGCAAGCAGGCAGCTATATTTTGTTTGACCTGCAAAGCATATTACGAGCTTCTGAATTAGTTACTACTAAGATTAAACAATTTAAAAAATTCATACTTCTAGCTTCTCTGGAAAGTTAGAAATCAGGCCAGATGGCCAAGGTCTGGTGAACCGACAGGCCGCTGACCCCTTCCTGTGGGACGCACACCCCTCGGCCTGCCACAGGCCGCACCCAGCCCAGCAGCCTCCCTGGCATGACCTGCACGTCCCTCAGGGCATTTGTGCCTGAAACGCAGCGAATCTCTCTTGCCAGTGCATAAATGGCCTCGTTTGGGACTAACAGAAGATCGCAGGACAACCTTGGCCCACTGGAGGTAGTAAGCCCGAGACCCACACCGTAGCCACTTCGCTGAACCTCCTGGGGTGGCCAGGTGTCCAAACACCCCTCGCCACGAGGTGTCACGTGCCACGGAGCACTGTGGTACTGGTTTTGGTGACACGGTTTCTATTTTATTCAGAACAGGGCGCACTGTTCACTGGACCACATCCAGCCCGTTTTGTTGCATAAATGAAGACTTATCAGAACTCGGCCTCCCCCGTCGCCACGGACTGC
The DNA here is from genome assembly GCF_043159975.1 of Macaca nemestrina. Classification (NCBI taxonomy): domain Eukaryota; kingdom Metazoa; phylum Chordata; class Mammalia; order Primates; family Cercopithecidae; genus Macaca; species Macaca nemestrina. Next base: position 156,280,634 of record NC_092128.1, read on the forward strand.
GTGTGGCTGCTCTGGGGCTGGGAACACCCTCTGAATACTGGGGAGAGACCATGCACCTGCAAAGCCTGAAACAGCTGCGTCCGGCCCTTTGTGGGAAAGGTATACGGGCTGCGGAGGCGTGCTGGGAGGGCGCGGACGTCACCCCGTTCAGAGAGGCATTCTTTGGTGTTCACATCCCAGGTTACTTGTTTAAAATACAAATGCTCATTCTCACAGAGTAAGAAGCACCAGCAGTAGGTTTTCGGTCCTATAAAAAGGGATGAGGTGGGGAGGCCGTGGGAGAGGAGAGAAAATGAGGCCACCTCTGTTCCTCGTTTGCCACGATGGGGAGAGTGGAGAGTGGTCACCCACCGTCTCCCCAAAACACCCTGGGAGAAGACACAGCCCCCCCGGCAGAAGCCCGGCCCACAGGCCTCGGCACTTACTTCATGGGTTTGAACAGCGCCTGCCCGTAATTCTGGAAGGTCATGATGAGCTTCAGCTGCGTGCCCCCCGACTTCATGGCTGCAGGAAGGAGGGAGAGAAACAGGGTCACTCTCTGGCCGCACGCCCCTTCTTCTCCTGGGCGGACGAGGGCTGTTGGCTGCAATCCACACACATAGGCCAGCCAGGTCCACTGGGCACGGTCCAGGCGTCCCATTCCGCCTGGGAAGTTTCAGTTTTCTGCAGTGAAGCTCTCACCTGGCTGATGGATTCCCTGCCTGATATTCAGGGTTAAGCACTGGGGCAGATCTCTCCTTGCTGACCACAGACACAGGGCCTGACCCCAGAAGGGACGACCAGGTGTGCTTACCTGGACACACACATATACACATACGTACACACCCCCACACACAGCCATGTACATACCCACACACACCACACCCGTATACTACACACCACACACAGCTACACACCCACAGACACAGCGCTTGACCCCAGAAGGGATGGCCGGGTGTGCTTACCTGGACACACACGTACACACACACACAGCCATGTACACACTCACACCCAGGTACACACACCACACCCACTCACTATACACCACACACCTACACACACGCACATGCACCCACAGACACAGGGCCTGAACCCAGAGGGGATGGCCGGCTGTGCTTACCTGGACACACACGTATACACACACCCCCCCCCCCACAGCCATGTATATACCCCCACACACCACACCCATACACTACACACCACACACACGTACACACCCACAGACACAGCCATGTACATACTCTCACACACCACACACACCACCCCCGTACACTACACACCACACACCTACACACCCACAGACACAGGGCCTGTCCCCAGAAGGGACAGCCAGGTGTGCTTACCTGCCTGCAACACCTCACACACCCACTCACACCTGCACACACCTGCACACCAACAAACACCGACATACCTTTACACACCCACAGACACCCCCCACACACCCCTACATACACCTGCACAACCACACACAGCCACTCACACCCCCGCAGACATCCACACACACCCTGCATCCCCTGCACCTGCCTAAGAACGGGGAGTGGCGCCTCCCGCCGGCGTTTCTGGGGAGCTACAAGGAGCCTGAGCAGGGTGACTTTGGGGAGACCTGGGGTTGAAAGCACCTGTCTCACTGGAGGCAGCTCCTGCAGCTCTGCAAGGACTCGGTGGGGGTGTGGAAGCCTCCAGAAGCCTCCTCCAGCTTTGGCCACCTCACCAGTCCAGGAGGCTCAAGAACTCCCAATAAAACCCTCCTTTAACCACTTTGGGATTTTCTTTTTGCTGACGGAGAAGGAAGGAGGCTACTGGGGGCTTCCCACAGCAGGGAAGGGGCTGGCCTCGGCCTGGGGCGCCCCGGGAGCTAAGTTGGCCACAGCGAGGGCCTCCAGGCCGCCCAAGACGGGGGGTCATCACATGGTGTGGACTGGCCAGGTCCTGGCCACACGGGGGATTGTCCAGTGTGAGGGGCCTCATGGGGCCACACCAGGCACTGGCCACACGCTAACATCACGGGCGTGAACAGGAGCCGGGTGTCCCTGCCGGGAGAGACGTAAACGGAACGTGGTGGGGTGGCATGCGAGTGCTCGCGTGCAAAGGTGAAGAGGGAAGTGGGACGGGGCCCTGGGCATGGTTCAGGATCAGCCTCCCTGGGGAGCTAACATTTGAGCTGCCTTCGGAGTGAGGGGCAGGGCTGGCCCTGGCCCCACAGGGGACCGCACGACCCCAGAGAGGCTGAGCAAGCGCAGTCCCTGAAGGAGACAGTGAGCACGTGTGCAGGGCTGAGGGGGCCATGACTGACACATCACAGTGGACGGGAGGGTGCAAAGGTGGGATGGGGGCCGGTGAGCCAGCAGGTCTCAGGGGGTCCCGGGGAAGGTAAGGGCAGCCGGCGCGGGGCAGCAGGGCTGAGGGAGTCCAGGGCCAACACATCACAGTGGACAGGAGGGTGCAAAGGTGGGATGGGGGTGGGTGAACCAGGCATGTCTCAGGGGGTCCCGGGGAAGGTAAGGGCGGCCGGCGCGGGGCAGTAGGGCTGAGGGGGCCACGGCCAACGCATCACAGTGGACGGGAGGGTGAAAAGGTGGGATGGGGGCCGGTGAGCCAGCAGGTCTCAGGGGTTCCCAGGAGAAGGTAAGGGCGGCCGGCGCGGGGCAGCAGGGCTGAGGGGCCGGTGCAGATGCTGTCCCTGGCTGCTGTTGCTGACCCAGAACCAACGGTGGACGCTGGAGGTGGGGGAGGCTGGGGCTGCAGCAGCTGCAGGAGACAGTGGCGGTTTGGTTGAAGATAAAGATGGAAAAATGGAAAAATTGAAGAAATATCTGAGGATCTGAAAGGTATTTGGTGGAGTGACGTGGGATATGGAGCAGGCGGACGGCCAGAGAAGGAATGGCGTGGACAGAAGACCGAACCCAGCCAGCCCCGGACGACGGAGACGCTCCAGGGACCTCACGGTTCCTCCACGTGGCTGGAGGGCACATGCGTGTGCTGAGGGTGTGGAACTCGGGGAGGGCCTAGCCCTGCAGGGGATGGTGGGACGGAGGAGCCGCCTGCAGATGGGTTTGTAGCTTTGGTGGAAGAGAGCTCAAGACAGTCCCTTCAGACAGGAAGAACTGCCCCAGAGGAACCGAGGTCTCAGGTGGCGGCTGGCTGGGAGGGAGGGTCAGCGTGAGGACAGCAGGCTTCGGGGAGGGACTGAGGGTGCCGTGGATGCTTCCTGAGGACACTGAATCCTCCAGGAAGGCCAGGGGCACTGGGGAGCATGGACTAGAAAGCAGAGTCCCCACCATCCACGGGATGTCACTTTGGGCACAAGGGAGGAGCTGGCACCGGCCCCAGGCAGAAGGGAGACAGAGCCCGAGCCCAGCACAGACACAGAAACAGTCAATGGCCTCCGATGCGCCCTCAGGGCAGTGTGCTCGGCTTCCTGCGGCCAGGTGTCTCCGAGAGGTCTGCACCTCCCTCTCCTCAGTTTTCCCTCCTGTAAATAGGGCCCAGTGCCCGAGTGTGGCGGCTCACACCTGAAATCCAAGCACTTTGGGAGGCCGAGGCAGGAGGCTTGCTTGAGGCGGAGAGTTTGAGACCAGCCTGGGCAATATAGCAAGACCCCATCTCTACAAAAACTTTAAAAATTAACTGGTGTGGTGGTGTGTGTCTGTCCCAGCTACGCGGGAGGCTGATGGTGTGGTGGTGTGTGTCTGTCCCAGCTACGCAGGAGGCTGACGGTGTGGTGGTGTGTGTCTGTCCCAGCTATGCGGGAGGCTGACATGGGAAGATTGAGGCCAGGGGCTCAAGATCAGCCTGGGCAACAGAGACCCCGTTTCTACAAAACAATGGGGCTCAGGACACGGACACCTGTCCCGCCTCCTTTCCAGGGTCCTGGTGAGTTGGCTGGTGCCTCATGTGACCTGCCAGAACCTCGGCTGCTCCTGTAGAATGGGGGTGACACGCCTCATCCAGGACCACCCTTAGGACTACGTGGGGACAGTGCTATGAGTGGTCAGAACAGCAGCCGTGTGGGTACTCACCGTGGCGAGGGCCACACGAGTGCCACGTCCCCTCCCTGAGAACTGAGAACAGCAAGAGCACACACGGGGACTCACCACAGCGTAGGCCACATGAGTGCCACAGCCCCTCCCTGAGCACTGACAATAGCGGCAGTGTGGGGACTCACCACAGCCAGGGCCACACAGGTGCCACGTCTCCCCCCAGCACAGAGAACAGCAACGGTGTGGGTGCTCACCACGGCAAAGGCCATGAGTGCCACGTGCCCTTCCTGAGCACTGACAACAGTGGCAGCATGGGGACTCAACATGGCCAGGGCCACACAGGTGCCACATCCCCTCCCTGAGCACGGAGAACAGCAATGGCGTAGGCACTCACCACAGCAAAGGCCACAAGACACCACGTCCTTCCCTGAGCATTGAGAACAGTGGCAGTGTGGGGACTCACCATAGCAAAGGCCACATGAATGCCACGGCCCCTCCCCGAGCACCAAAAACAGCGACGACGTGGGCACTCTACACGGCAAAGGTTGTGTGAGTGCCACGTCTCTTCCCTGAGTGTGAGAGCAGCAGCAGTGGGGGCTCGCCACCGCAATGGCCACTCAGGTGCCATGTGCCCTCCCCATTTCTGATGCTCTTGCTGCCCCTGAGCTCACAGCTCACACCCCGGCCTGGCCAGGTCACGTGCTCATTCCCTCCAGGCAGCGTCTGCTCCAGCCACTGCCCTGTCAGGAACCACGACTGACAGGCCAAGGTCAAGACTGGCGCTGGGCTCAGCGCCCTGGACCACTGTGCAGTCAGGTCTGTCAATGAAACTGTCTGAGGCTGTGCCCTCCGCAGGTGAAGGAAGCAACAACAAATCTCATTTCTCTCCAAAACACTGCACAGAATCTGAACGCTGGCCTCAGGCGGGCCAGCAGCTCAAGGTTCCATAGACGGGTTCCATCCCAGCTTCTCACCGGTCACCGCAGATGGGCTCCGTCCCGGCTTCTCACCAGGCACCGGGACGGGCTCCATCCCGGCTTTTCACTGGGCACCAGGACGGGCTCCATCCCGGCTTCTCACCGGGCACTGCAGATGGGTTCCGTCCCGGCTTCTCGTCGGGCACCGGGACGGGCTCCATCCGGCTTCTCACCGAGCACCGGGACGGGCTCCATCCCGGCTTCTCACCGGGCACCGTAGACGGGCTCCATCCCGGCTTCTCAACGGGCACCAGGACAGGCTCCATCCCGGCTTCTCACCGGGCACCAGGACGGGCTCCATCCCGGCTTCTCACCGGGCACCGTAGACGGGCTCCATCCAGCTTCTCACCGGGCACTGGGACGGGCTCCATTCCGGCTGCTCACCAGGCACCGGGACGGGCTCCATCCAGCTTCTCACCGGGCACCGTAGACGGGCTCCATCCCGGCTTTTCACCGGGCACCAGGACGGGCTCCATCCAGCTTCACACCAGGCACCGGGACGGGCTCCATCCGGCTTCTCACCGGGCACTGGGACAGGCTCCGTCCCAGCTTCTCACCGGGCACCAGGACGGGCTCCATCCGACTTCTCACCAGGCACCGGGACGGGTTCCGACCAACTTCTCACCGGGCACCAGGACGGGCTCCATCCCGGCTTCTTACTGGGCATGGGGGTTTTCAATGACAGCAAACAGCATATGATTTTACCAATAATCAAGGCAGCCCATCAAAAACTTAGACTCCATAACCATTTTCTTCTGAATACAGTGCACGGATTTTTAAAACTGGGATGACTGGATGGGCACCTGAAGCTGGGTAGTTTTCTCCCAAAAGTAAAACTGTGGTTGACTTTAGTTTTCCATTTTTTTCCTTAACTGTGTTTCTAATTTCCACAACGAACAGGGAGTACAGTTTTTAGTAAGAAAAAAAGAAGTGATGATTAAAAAATTAGCGGCTGGATTAAGCTCCATTGGACGTTCCCATTTCCATTTAGTAACTGGGGTCACAGGATTTAAGGGTTCCTTCCTGTACCAGGTGTATCAGCTCCTTCCAGGGCTCGTAACCCTGCTTTTTAGAATAACAACATATTGGCTGGGCGCGGTGGCTCACGTCTGTAATCCCAGCACTCTGGGAGGCCGAGGCCTACAGATCACGGGATCAGGAGATCGAGACCATTCTGGCTCACACGGTGAAACACCATCTCTACTAAAAATACAAAAAATTAGCCGGGCGCGGTGGCGGGCGCCTGTAGTCCCAGCTACTCTGGAGGCAGGAGAATGACGTGAACCCGGGAGGCAGAGCTTGCAGTGAGCTGAGATCGTGCCACTCACTCCAGCCTGGGTGACAGAGCGAGACTCCGTCTCAGGAACAAACAAGCAAACAAACAAACAGAAACCATATTATCTGAATCTGGTCAGTTCAGTCCTTCTTCTTCCGGAAGCAGGTCCGGTCTCCCCGGCCCTTGTGCTCAGCTGTGAGGCCAGCTCCTCCCCACGGAGCAAATAAACGATTAGAAATTAAAGGGCATGAAGATCTCACAGCAACTGAGGACTCCGCTGCCTGTGGACCGTGGGCCGTGCCGCCCACCTGAGCCCACCATTCAGTCTACCAAGTGGGTCTTCTGCTGGAGGATGTTTGGAATTCCGCTCTAAAATCAGATATGATCTCCCTACAAAGACCAGCACACGAGCCGCCCGGCGTCTCAGGCCTTCGGCGCACATTGGGATGGCTGGGAGGTGCAGACATCCACCCTCCTGTCACTGAACGGGTCATCCTGCCCTCACACCCAGGAAGGGGTCAGCAGGTGGCAGAGCCAGGACGCAGGGCAGGCCTCGACGAAAAGGTGCCATTCTGGGTTTTCTTAAAGACAGACCAAGGTTCACGACGCTTGGAAATCTCACCTCATTGGTGGGAGAAGCCCAGGCGCGTGGGCACAGGCCCTGGGGACGGGACTGACGGAGACACCTTCCCTGATGCAGCCTCCTGTGCCCCCGGTGGACAGGGGTCAGTCAGAGCCTGCCCAGCCCCAGCCTGGGGAGGGGCCCACTGAGAGCTGATCCCTCTGATGCCCGTGAAGCTGGCTGAGACGGGGGCGTCCTGGCACAGACCCCAGAGTCACCCCACACCGTGGACAAGTCTCAGAGACTCACCTGCTAAGCCCCCTCCAACCTACCACCTTCCCTCCATCTCCCTCTGTAGCCACCCCCACCAAATACAGGCCATCGTCAAACCAACAGCACAACTGGACCCCAGAAGGCCTCCAAGCCCCAATTCCCAGGGCAATAAAAACATGCAAATCTGGTCAGTTCAGTCCTTCTTCTGGAAGCAGGTCCTGTCTGCACTGCTCCAATGGTCACCCGTCCTCTCTGTGCACACGGGAAGATGTCCATGGGTCCCCCCATTCCCCAGTTCTCCCAATTCCCACCCAGTGGCCACCTGTCCTCTCTATGCACACAGGACAATATCCACCGGCCCCCCAACCCAGTTCTCCCAATTCCCACCCAGCGGCCACCCGTCCTCTCTAAGCACACAGGACAATATCCACAGGGCCCCCCCCCCCCGTTCTCCCAATTCCCACCCAGCAGCCACCCATCCTCTCTATGCACACGGGAAGATGTCCACAGGGCCCCCCATTCCCCAGTACAATCTCACCCAGCGGCCACCCGTCCTCTCTGTGCACACGGGAAGATTTCCACAGGCCCCATTCCCCAGTGCAGTCCCACCCAGCGGCCACCCGTCCTCTGTGCACACGGGAAAATGTCCACTAGCCCCCCAATTCCCCAGTACAATCTCACCCAGCGGCCACCCGTCCTCTCTGTGCACACGGGAAGATGTCCACTGCCTTTCAAATAGTTTCTTCCCATCTGGAACACTCTCCCCTTCCGACCCACCTGCCCTGAGCACCTCCTACCACTGAACTCACCACCTTTAGACCGAAGGTGACAGGTCCGCTTCTTCCCCGGCCTCCCTGAAGAATCCCATCGCCCAGATACCCGTCAGTGTACGTGATTCATTCATACTGATTAATCATATTAATCTACATCACTAGGTAACATGGCTAGTTAATGTGATTAACATCCACTAGTTACACAAGTTAACAGCCACTAACAGAGTGCCCTGTGCTTTCATTATTTCAAGTTGCTGTCAGCACTAAGAGCTCAGGGCCACAAAGACTCTCGGACATCACTGGGTTTTGCCCACGGTCTCTCCCCGGGTGAGGCGATGTCAGTATGCAGGTGCCTCCTCAGAAGGACTCCAGGAGACGCTGGCATCTCCTATGAAATAAGAAATATATAGAAAGATGGCTGCTGTCACGGAAATACGAATGGACTTCGGTGCCTGGCCCCAGTCAGTGTGGCCCCGGGCAAGCCACGTAACCCCAGACAGCTCCGGCAACCCGCTGGGAAGTTCTGTAAGGAAGAACCCAGAGCAGCTCTGGCGAGAGAGAGGGAGAGACGGCCCCGAAGGAAAGAGGTGTGTGGCCCGGGGCTGGGGGTCCCCACACCCCGCTTGGTGCTCACGGGAATGGAGACCGGGTGCAACCACCACTCAGCCTTGGTTTCGGGTGGGAGCAGGAACCCTTTCTAACAAGATCCACAACCTGACTAAATGAACCAGTTCCACCTCCTACAGGCCTGTGGACCACACAAACACATCCAGGTGTGAGATGCTGCAGTCGGTGTGGGCCACCATGCTGCTGCCCTTGGCCCGGGTCATCTCGCCTGTGAAGAGGGCCAGCGTCATCCTTGGGGGTCACAGCCAGGCTGTTCACAGGCCCCTGCTGTTCACAGCCACCGTCTGGCTTCAAGTGTCAGAGTGAAGCAGTTATGCCTGAAGACGAACGGGGTCAGCTGTGTGTGCTGGAAGCAGGGCCTCACCCAAGGAGGGCTCAGATGTGAAGAATGTGACACCAGGAGGGCTCAGGTCACCCTGTTCTTCCCACGCCACACATCTCCAAGCCAGAGAGGTCTGCTGGGTGTCCCAGACCCCAGGTGCCCACACACAGCCTCATATACCCACTCACCGTGGGCACCGAAGGACCCGGTTCTGAGGAAAAGACGGAAAAGGACAGAGTTGGCCAGCAGTGAGCACTCTGGGGCTGGCATCAAGGAGGTGAGAACTGTGGGCCCCCACTGCAAGGTAAGGGGCCGGAAGAGCTGAGAGCCCGCACCTGCTCCGGGCCTGGGTCTGCCAGTCCTCGACTCTCCTGGAGGCTTCAGGTGACAGGCAAGGCCACGTCAGCCCTGCAAGTCCCGTCCATCACACACCACCCTCAGGACAGTTTCGCCAGAACTGCCTCCAGCCCAGACTGTTACTTATTTCCCAATTTTCTTCAAGGCCCCTTTTATTTTGAAAGATCTGTTTTTTTAAAAGAAAACTGCAGCCTTGCCCCAGTGGGGACCACGTCTGCCATTAGAAGGAACGTCGGCAGGAGCACGTCGGGGCACAATCCTGCAGTTAGGCGACTGCTGTCTCTGCTGGGCGTGTGGAGGCCGGTGCCTGGGAGACCCCAGGCCTCAGCAGTATGAGCTTTAGCTCCTCGCCTTCCATCAGACGGCTGGGAAGGGAGTTGAGTGCAGACTGAGCTATTGGCCGCCTCCTCCAGGCTCCACCCGAAATCGTCCTTTCCAGGCGGTCATTGTCCTTCTTTCAGGATGACCCACAGTCCCCCAGCCCTGAGGCCATGGGCCTCCAGCTAATCGGGCATCTTCCCTTTTCTCCTCCAGGTCGGCCGAGCCACGCTCTGGGACTGTGACCTGCAGAGGCAGTTGCCACCTGCGGTGGGCAGGATGGGGGGACGGTGACCTTTCTGGAGCTGGTGCTGCCTTCCAAGGAGTTCTGCTCCCAACGGACAGACAGGGTGGCCGTGCCCTCCCGGGCACCTGCAGGCAGCTCCCTCTCGTGGGCTGACCCAGCGGAAGGCCCTTTGTTCCTCGAAGCTCACCGGCCGGTTAGTCCTGGATTCTAGCTAGACCCATTCTTCCCCTTTCGGCAGATCAGTTCGTGTCAAGGACTTTCGTCCCATGGGGTCAGTTTTCCTTGTGCAGGCATGTTCTCCCAACCACAGGCTTTGACCCAATCCGGATGGAGCAATTCTGTATTTCAGTCCAGAAGCTGCCCAAATCCTCACACGCCAGTGGGATGACTTTTTAAAAAAGTAATTCCAAATACAGAGTCGTTTTTTTTTTTTTTGAGACAGAGTCTCGCTCTGTCGCCCAGGCTGGAGTGCAGTGGCCGGATCTCAGCTCACTGCAAGCTCCGCCTCCCGGGTTCACGCCATTCTCCTGCCTCAGCCTCCCGAGTAGCTGGGACTACAGGCGCCCGCCACCTCGCCCGGCTAGTTTTTTGTATTTTTTTTTTTTTTTTTTTTTTTTTTTTTTTTTTTGTTGAGACGGAGTCTTGCTCTGTAGCCCGGGCTGGAGTGCAGTGGCCGGATCTCAGCTCACTGCAAGCTCCGCCTCCCGGGTTTGCGCCATTCTCCTGCCTCAGCCTCCTGAGTAGCTGGGACTACAGGCGCCCGCCACCTCGCCCGGCTAGTTTTTTTTGTATTTTTAGTAGAGACGGGGTTTCACCGTGTTAACCAGGATGGTCTCGATCTCCTGACCTCGTGATCCGCCCGTCTCGGCCTCCCAAAGTGCTGGGATTACAGGCTTGAGCCACCGCGCCCGGCCATTTTTTGTATTTTTTAGTAGAGATGGGGTTTCACCGTGTTAGCCAGGATGGTCTCCATCTCCTGACCTCGTGATCCGCCCGTCTCGGCCTCCCAAAGTGCTGGGATTACAGGCTTGAGCCACCGCGCCCAGCTCAGAGTCGTTAATTATGTCATTTATTATTTGCATCCATAATTGTGCATGATGGCAGTTTAATTATCACCAGCGCCAGCCGAAGGCACCGCATGCCGGATTTCAAGCTGAATAGAGGTAGATAATATCCCAAGATTCTTTAAAGGTGGCAGTGGCCCGTTACCAGGCAGCCAGGAGCCCGGCTATAAATAAACCTCTGCTGGCTCTAACCAGCCGTCCTGCAGGCCACGTGGAGCACCATGAATTCGACTGGGTGGTTCTGAGCAGGGGAGATTTCACGCAACCATTCTGAGGGACTCTCAGGCCTCGTTCTCCATTACAACAATATTTCTGGGCTCATGTTTAATAGCAAGATGAGTGACTTGAAATGAAAGCGAGCACCCAGGGGCCAGACAGCTGAGGGGACAGAACTCGGAGCCTGGAGCACGCAGGTGCTAATCTTGGACAAACCTCCTGCTTTTAGAGCCTGGGTTTCCCTCGTTGTGGAGCGGTGGTTGGAAGGCAGGGCTGGCCTTTGAAGGCTACCCCTGTTCTTGGTTGCAGGACCTGTCTAGGGGCATCAGGCTCTACACCTGCCTGACTGGCTTGGCGATGCCAAGGGCCCAGCCAGAGGCTGCTATCTCAAGCAGCTGGGTCTTCACCCAGAACCTCCAACTGGGAGTTCGTACTCAGAAGGGCCCTCAGAACAGCTGTGGCTGAGTCAGGTCAGCCAGGCAGCAGCAAGCGGGGTCAGCAAGCAGGTCAGGCCCCTTCTGGGACAGAGTACATCCTCCAGGGACACTTGGCCTGGCCTAGGCCAGCCCCCTTGTGCCGTGCCCTGCAGACCAGGAGACCTGGGCCTGGGCATGGAGCAACTCCAGCGGGACGCTTGGTTCCCAGGTGAGGGATCTCTGCTTCCTAGGAAGACAGACCTCTTCAAAAATGAGAACTCACCTGTGAGCATCTCCAAGCCCAAGGCAGGGGGAGTACAGGGCCCAGCATCCAGTCCGAGACCCTCACGAGGCTCAGGCACCTGCCCAGCTCTGGCTTCCCCAGAGAAGAAGGATCAGCCCGCCTTGAAATGCTGCTGCCATACAAAGACCCCACCCAGCAGGTGAGCTGCCCCCAAATACTACTGCAATGTTGGAGACCCCACCCAGCAGGTGAGCTGCCCCCAAATACTACTGCAGTGTTGGAGACCCCACCCAGCAGGTGAGCTGCCCCCAAATACTACTGCCTCCAAATACCCACCCAGCAGATGAGCTGCCCCCAAATACTACTGCAGTGTTGGAGACCCCACCCAGCAGGTGAGCTGCCCCCAAATACTACTGCAGTGTTGGAGACCCCACCCAGCAGGTGAGCTGCCCCGAAATGCTGCTGCCACACAGAGACCCCACCCAGCAGGTGAGCTGTCAGGCTCTGCTCTCATGTCTTTACTCGTATTTGCACATTTAAGCCTGAACAACCTCGTGAAGCCGGCACCACAGGTCCGGGCTCTCCTTCAACATCTTTGGGGGCAGAAGTATTTGGGGACTGCAAGTATTTCGATGACGAAAGCACAGGCGGTACGTGGCTGCTGCTCGTGGCATGCCCACACGGCTCTGGGGCAGAACCCCACAATCAAACACACTCGTGTTCCTCAGAGGAACACGTGAATATTCACCGTAAGAGAGAAAAATAAGGATTTTTAACTAGCCTCGGCGTTCTGCCCCCAAATCCGTTCAGCTTGAGTCAGGTTTTGCTAATGAATGGGTTTTGTTTGGCATTCAGATTTGTAAGTCAGAGGTTACGGGGTCCGGATTATAACTGTCTCTCTGTTTTCAGCGAGAAGCCAGGTGCTGGAGGGGTTAATCCATTTGCCCAGTTCCGCTCTGGCTAGTGGCCGGCAGAGCCAGGATTCACCCCCAGATCTCCTGAGCCAGAGCCTGCTGTCCTGCCTGGGTGACAGGGCTGTGTCCACTCGCCATCCTTGCAGGCCCTGCAGAATGACTGTCAGCACCAAGCCTGTCCTCGGATGGGCCCCCACCCAAGAAGACAGGATTAGAACCAGTGTGGCCAATGTGGCCTAGGAGGCGGGTGAGCGAGATCAGCTCGGGCAGCCCTTCAGTAGGCACAGGACTTACCAGGGCACACCCAGGCAGAGGCCACACCAGAACCCTGGGGCAGGGATTCCCTGGCAAAGGCTTTGTCCACACTACCGCAATGTCAGGCAGCCTGGGCACCACTGCCCTGGGGCAGCTGGACCAAAGGGGGTGGCAGTGACCCAGGGCTAGCCTGTCCAGATGGACAAAGGGCTCCTAAGGTGGGCAAAGCTGCCCCAGGTCCCAGAGGCCCCGCACTCTCCCTGAAGCCGCTCTAGGAGCTCCTGGGCACAGAACTCCCGCACCTCTGCAGTGTTGGTGTTGGAAAGCTGACTGGTCCCTGAGGGATGCGGCGAGCTGCAGTGCCCGCCAAGGGCGTAGTGGCCTTTGGAATCCACCAAGCACTCCCTCTGCCCAGACCCTGCCTGTGCATACGAGGGGGCTGTTGTGGAAGGCCACGCACGAAGTACTAGTTAATGTTTTACAAGCTTGCTCACATGCACCATCTCATCCTATCCTTGCATCGATCCTACGTGGGGAGACCCCGCTGGACAGACGGGGAAAATGAGCTGGAGAGAGGCTCACACGGACAGCGGCATGGGAGGCTTCCAAATGTGAGTGCTGCGCCTCCCGAACGCCCTGGCTGGTGTGCAATGCTCTCACATTCCTCTTCCTGCCACGACGGACCCCACCTGGAAGGTGAGCTGCCTGACGGACCCCGTGGAAGGTCCTCAGCCCCTCCCAGTGGAGCCCCCTCCTCTCCACACGCCCTGCCTGGCGTGCGTGGCTCTGAAGTGCTCGTTCCTTCTCAGGACCGGGCACTGCGTGTGCGTCTCTTCCGGAGGCCGTCCAGTCCACAGAGGCAGCGGATCTCCTTGAGGCTGAACTCATCCTCAACTCCCCACCACCCAGAAACGGGGCCTGACATGCAAGAGGTGCCGGTAAAATCTGCTGGATGGACCCACACATTGATCAATGCATCGGATAGTTCCTTAATGGCCACGCTCACTTTCGGGGGCAGAAGGGACGTTCCGGCTGTGGCTGTCTGCAGGACTGCTCCCCAGCGCAGCTCGAAGCCCTCAGACCCCTGCAGGGCAGGAGAAAGGCAGAGTTTTCAAGGAGGGGGGCCTCGAGGGAGGGGGAGGTGTTCAGGTTCCTCCCAGGCATGGAGGGAAGAGGACCCCCAGCTTGTCCAGCTGATCTCTCTTATGAGGTGAGCTGATCACGGAGTGGGGAGAAAGCTGCAAGTTCTCTTCCCATGACCAGGTGAATGCCCAGCAAACAACTCGGCACCGGGCAGAGACAGTCAGGAACAGCCCTGCAGGGCTCTGGAAAACCCACCTGCCAGCCTGAAAGGCGACACCTAAGTCCTGTGTCAGCAACTGGACAGAACCCCAGGCTGCCAGGACCCTTTCAGCCCCAGGGCTGTTTCTGAGACACACACGCAGCTAATGCGGGGACGGCTGGCCTCATCACACAGCGCTAAGAAAGCCCTGCCTTCAGGCTCTCCCAGCCTCTGCACCTGCCCACTGTGTGCACCCAGGCCCACTCCCTGCAATCCCCGGGGAGCAGCCGCTCCCACCAAAGGGCCTCAGCCCTGCCCTCACTGCCTCTCCAAGCCCTGATGACAAACGGGAGCTTCACAAACAATTGCCTACAAGCTGAGAACAACGGCACCAAACCTCCACGCTCAGAAGCTGCAGTGGTACATTTTCCTGAAATCAGCAACCCGATGCCCTTTTTTGTCCAATTCAGCAGATCCCAAACTACCTGGAGACATTGCCTTCAAACTCCTCCATCCGGGAGGCCCAGGCCTCCATCCTGAGCCCTGCCTACGTCTCCTCAGTATGAAACCGCACAGCGCCTTGCTGAGCTCTGACGAAGGACGGCTTCAAAACCACAAGAAGCAGGCTCAAGGCTATCTCCCCACCCAGCCAGGGTCGTGTGCAGAAAAGCAGGAGAGTCCCACGCACACGATCTCAGTGGAGGGGTCACCGCCGCCGAGGATGCCCCTCTAGTCTTCTACCCCAGGAGGGAAAGACGCTGTCGTTCAGTTGGCACCCCAAGGACCACCCAGGTGAGGAGGCAGAGCACAGCGGACAGGCTGTCCAGGCATCTCCCAGCTCATCGTGCAGCAGATCAGGGGCACATCCGGTGTGAGAGCACACGAGACGTGAGCCTTCTGTCCCTCCGCGCTTCCCGTGCAGATCGCTGCAGGAGGTTAATGCTGCCATAACGAACAACGAACAACGGCCTCCCAGACCTCTCTAACGCACAGCCTGCCCCAGCAGCCCTGACGCCAGCCCCAGCCGGCACACAGATGGCCCTCAAGTGCGCCCAAGGACACCTACCCACGCTGGTGATCCTCTGGGAGCTGAGGTCGTGCAGCAGGGCCTCGATGGCTGGGTTGTGTCTGGAGTACAGCTCGTACCGGTTGATGCCAATGTGGAACTTGAGCCAGTTGGGATAGGAGTCCGCGGCTGCCTCCCCGGTGGAGAGGAATTCTGCACCTTCAGCACCCACATGCGGCCTGCAGGGAGCAGCGGGGATGAACATCAGCACAGAAGGAACAGGCCCGTGAGCCGGATGACGGGGGAGAGGCCACCGACGCCAATGTTTTTAACTCTGGGTTCAAGTCAGTGCAGATGTTGTGGAAGGTGCCTCTGCTTAAAGAGGGCCCTGCAATGTCTGCACTTTCTTCTGTGGCTGCTCTGCTGCCAGCTAATAACACGGTGAAAGGCCTGTAATTCTTATTCACCCTCTGGAGATGCCACAGACAGCTATAACTACAGCAAGACTAATCCCAGGACGTCAGCACTGCCCTGCCGTCCCCGCCACGTCTGTCCCGGGGTCACCGAAATGGCCCCACCATGATGTCAGCTGGGGGTACCAGGGGCTGCTGGCTCTCCCTTGGAGTAGAGGGGAGAACCTACCATTGACTGCAGACTGCATGAAAATCACAGACACGCCCAGTCTGTCAGGAACCTTCCCTGGCTCTCTGCTTTTGTTCCAACAACCAGGGGCAGAATGATGCAAGAGGCTAAATTTGATTTTAATGAGAGCAGTTTGGGTGGGGAGAGAGGAAAGAGGCAGCACTCTCTCCAGCCCAGGCTCCCATGGATGACCCGCCGCCCACGCAGCCTGTCCTCACATCTCTGGGGTCAAGGGACGGTACTGGAGGAAGGACAGACCCTCCGTCTGCCTGCTGGGCTGGAGGGAAATGTGGAACTTGTCCTAGCTCGAATTCACCTAAAGTGGAGAAGGTTTCTGCCCAAGCTCTGTCCTGCGGTGGACGTGGGAGGGGGGCTAGGATCCACTTCCTGGCCACTCACTGCTCTGGGTGGCCGTCTCTCCCTGCCCTGCCGAGAGCCACAGCCCAGGCCGCTGCTCTGGTTCTCAAATTTCCAAGCATTTCCTTGAACCTGACCAGCAGGCAGGGCTCAGAGGCTTCCAAACAGCCAGTGTGTTCAGACAGAAGGCACTGGGCCTGGTCACACTTCAGGGGAGAAGGGATTTGCAGTGAGATCTTTTGGGAGGCTGGTCTCCCCTCTGCCGCTGGGGTAACCTTCTGCAGGGAGTTACTTATCCGGCCTTGCCGTGGTTAATGTTCCACTGCCTCGGGTTGTAGCATCTGCTTGTTTTGATCTGTGTGGCGGAGGGAAGGGCTGGGGGGTGGGGAAAGGACTCAGCCAGGACAGTTTAAAGAGATGTTCCCTGCGTGGCTTCTCGCCCTTTATCCAGCCATCCTCTCTTTGCAGCCAGCACACCCCCGCCCTTGTTGGGTGGGCCCCTTTGTTGCACCTCATGGCTGCCAGCAAACCCCTCTGATCATTCTGCCCCAGCCACTGGGTTTAAAAGACTCAATAGGCACATCCAGACCTTCTCCAAGGTGCCCACCCAGAGCACCCTCGCCAAGTGTCTGAAAGCCGAGCGGCAGCCTGGCCCCTTCCCTGGGAAAGGCCATTCTCCTTCCCTCACCAACCCATTCATTCATTGCCTGACCCCCATTTCCCAAGCGGATGGCCAGGACTCGCTTCTAAAGGGCGCAGGGTCTGGCTTCCTCACCAGCAGCCACAGGGGCACAGCTCCCACCACCCGGCAGCCCCTCCCAAGGAGAAGGTTATTTTGGAGACAAAGGCAGTGCCCTGAGCTGGGCGGCTGCCTCCTCCCACACCACACTCCCTGCCTGGCCTCTTCCCTGGGGGGCGGCCTCTCGGGGCCCCTGAACCTCTCTCCGCCGTGCCTTGGGCTCACGGCTCCCGTGCTGGTGGTGGGCACCTGCCAGCCCCCACTCACCAGTCCGGGCTTTCCACCGCTTTGGGGCTGAGCCTGCTGTCGCTGTTCACATTGAACAGGACGTCGTCCTCCGTGAGCGGCGGAACCGCCACCCGGTAAAGCGGGTGCTCGAACAGCCTGGCCAGGAGCGAGGTGTCTCCGCCGGGGCCGGGCGGCGGCTCGGACTGACGCGGGCCGGGGTCTCGCAGCAGCGGCCGGTGCGCGGGGTCGTGGGGTCTCCGGGCGCCGGGGTCCCGCCCCCGCAAGGCGCGCTCGGCCGGCTCCGCCGCGGGCGGCAGTTTCTCCAGCGAGTGGGACGAGAGGTTGGAGGAGGGGTCGGAGCTGAAGTCCTGCAGGATGCGGAGCGTGTGCTTGTTGGGCCAGCCCGCGTCGGCGGCGGCGGAGGAGGCGGCTGGGGGCTCCCCGGGGCGGCCCCGAACCTGGGCCCAGCCGGGCGCGGCCACCTCGGCCGCGGGCTGCGCGCACGAACAGCCGGGCTCCCCCGAGGGCCGCGCGCCGCGCCGCTCCAGCCGGGGCAGCAGGTCCAGGGCGATGTGCAGCGCGCAGGCCACCAGGAAGACCATGAGGATGAGCACGCGGAACCGGCGCACCAGGATCATTTTCATGGCCGCGCGGCCGGCCCGGGCCTGGAGCGCGTTCCCCTCGCGCCCCTCTAGCTGCGGCTGGGCACGAGCGCGGCGCCGCCTCGCGGGTCAAGGTCCATCGGCGCCGGGCGGCTACCAGCTCCGGGGCTGTGCCCGGGCCCAGACCGCGTGCAGGGCGCCCGCCGCCAAAGCGCTGGGTCCCCGCGCCATCTCGGGGCCGTCCCCGCTCGGCCTCTCCGGAGCGGCCGCGCCCTCAGCCGGGGAGCGCAGGGGTCCTGGTCCGCGGGGCCGGGCGCGCGGGGGGCGGCGGGGGCCGCAGCAGGGGGAGGCTCGGCGCTCGCAGCGGCCGGCGCGGGGCTCATCGGGCGCGCGGGTCCATCCCGGCCGGGGCGCGACGGGCCTGGGCGGTGGCGGCGGCCGCAGGCGACCCGATCCTCAGCGCGGTCCGCTCCAGGCGCCGGGCGGGCGGGGAAGGGGCGGCTCCTCCGGGCCGGGCTCTGCCTTCACGCCGCGCCCGGGAGACCGGGGCTGGGAGGGCGAAGGGCGGAAGGGTGGGCGCGGAGCGGCCGGCAGGGTCCCGGGCAGGTGCAGCGTCCGCCCCGAGCGCAGCTCCCGCCTGGCCGAGCCTCTCGGCGCCCCGCGCCCCGGGCGGGCAGATATCGAGCGCCGCGGAGCCGCCCCCCGCGTCAGCGCCCGCAGATTGGCGGAGCCGCCGCCCCGCGAGTCACTGCTGGGCCCGGGCCGGCTGCGCTGCGCTCTCCTTCCTCCTCCCCTCGGCCGCGCCCCGCGACGCCGCTGCAGCTCCGGGCCCGCTGAGGGAGGGCGCCTCCGGCCCGCGGTTTGCAGAGGGAAGCGGCGGAGGCCGGGTGGGGGCGCGCTCGGTTCCGGCCGGGCCAGCAGCTGCGGCCCAGTGGGGGGCTCCGGCCTGGCCGCTTCCCGGGACCCCCGCCCGCCCAGGGCCGCCGCCGCCGCCAGCTGCAGCCTCTCGGCTCCTCCCCGGAGGAGCCCGGGGCCGGGGCCCGGGCCAAGTCCCTCCCTGGAGCCGCGGGGCGTCTGCGCCGCCGGATGAGCTCCCCGCCGGGCGGCGACCCCGTGCCCCACGCCAGTCTCGGCAAGAGGAGGCGGAGGCGGCCCCGCGGGAGACCCGGGGAGCGACTCGGCCCGGACCCAGGGGACGCCAGGGCAGTGGAGCTCCCGGCACCGGCCCCGCCCGGGGGACGCGCCCGCCTTAACCCTCCGGACTCCGGGCCCGCTGGGGGCGCAGAGAGGGGCTGGTGTGCGGGGGGCGCCTTCCTGCTTGGGGCCGACGGGGTGTGTGAGTGCAGGCGTGTGCGTGTGTGTGCGTGTGTGTGTTTGTGCGTGTGCATGAGTGTGTGTGTACATGAGTGTGTGTGTGTGCGCGTGTGTGTGTGCATGTGCATGAGTGTGTGTGTGTGTGTGCGTGCGTGTGTGTTTGTATGTGCGTGCACATGCATGTGTGTGCACGCGAGTGCATCTCATCTGTCACCCACACCCAGGGCAGCGGTGCTTGCACAACGTGGCTTCTGCAAGCAGCAGCTTCTGGCCCCCCAGCCCCCAGTAGGGAATATAAGGGGAGGTGGATGTCAGCCTAAGATCCTAGTCAGGGAGGTAAGTGTGTGGGAGGAGGCCACACCCCCTGTCCCCCAAGCCAGCTGCTTCCCCAGTGCCCAGATTGCCTGGGCCAGCAGCCTCTGCAGCAAGTCCAGGCCTGTGGGCTGGGAGCAGGGCCTGGGCCCCCCTTCTTTCTTTCACTCGCTGGCTTGTTACCTGGGCCCACCCTGCCCTCTCTGAGCCTCAGTTTCCTTTATGTGAATTCAGGACATTGAGCTCGTTGTTCCTGAGGACTCACTCATCTCTGAGCCTGGCCCAATGCCTGGCATTCCGTGGGCACCCACTAGATACTTATAAGGGGAGAAGTGGGGCTGGTCAGTGGAATCCATGTCTCTCGGGCCATCTGAAGTGAGTGAAGGGCTGGGTGCGGCCCACCTGGAGCTGGACTGGCGGCTGTGTTGGATGGGGTGGTGTGACCTGGAGGTGGGCCGCCCCCCCGGGAGACAGCCTCATCCCTGTGAGTGGACTTCATCCTTCCTTCCACTCACATGGACAGCACATCTGTGTGTAGACAGGGTCACCGAGAGAGGCCAAGGAGGGTGAGGGTGAAGATCCCGGGTGCAGGGAGAGTCCCAGGGGAGCGGACAGCAGGGACAGAAGCCTGTGGCAGGAAGGAAGGTCTTGGCCTGTGTTCTCCCAGCCCAGCAAGGGTCTCCCTTGGACTTGGGGTTCTGTAGGCTCCTGCCCCCCATCTCTCCCGTGGCCTGCAGGACCTCGACACAGAGCTGTGGCTAGTGTCTCGGGCCGATATGGGGGTGACCAGACCCCATGGAACACCATTATCCAGTGTGGGGCCTCGTGGAGATTCCCTGGGCACTTACTTCCACTCGCCTCCTGCCCCCCACCCCTCCCCAGAGTAGGTTCTTCAGGAGCCCGGCTGTTATCTGGACCCGTGTGCACCACTGGACGCCTCCCTCCCTTGCACAGGATCCTAGTTCAGCTCGTCTGTCGCCCCCTCAGAACAGTGACCTTGACCTCGCCAGATCCTTCAGAAGCACCCCTCCCTGCCCCACCACTGTTTTCCCAACAGCACCCGCCGTGGTCTGAAGACACTTTCTTCTGTTCCTGTTTATTGTTTATCTCCCCAAAACATAAGCACTCGAGTAAGACAGGAGCCTCGTTCAAAGTTCGGCCCGGGGCCGGGCACAAAGCAGGCTCTCAGAGGAGGGACCACAAGCCTGTCTCCACGTGGGGACCAGGCGTCCACAGGCTGCGGCAGCACGTGACAAAAGTCAGAAGACAGGACCCCACTGAGGAGTGAGGAGACAGCGGCCAGCCCTCAGCCGGACCCTTCTGCCTGGTGCCTTTACTGGGCTCTGAGGAGGAATTTGGTGCTTCAGTCTGCCCGTCTGTGGACACTGTGAAAACAAAGAGAAAACAGACACACACTGATACACACATAGATACATACAGAAACACACACAGATACACACATAGATACAGAAACACACACAGATACACACATAGATACAGAAACACAGATATACACATGTGGACACACAGATACACACATAGACACACAGAAACACAGATACATAGATACGCACAGAAACACAGATACACACATAGAAATACACAGAAACACAGATATACACATGTGGACACACAGATACAGACATAGACACACACAGAAACACAGATACACACAGATACATGTGGACACAGATGATACACACATAGACACAGATACGTAGACACAGATACGTAGATACAGAAACACATGGACACACACATAGACATACACATAGATACAGATATATGCATGGACACACAATACACATAGACACACAGATGATACCTGCATAGACACAGATACATGGACACACACACACGGACACACAGATACACGCGTAGACACACATGGACATACAATATGCAGATGGACACACAGATAATCTACACATAGACACCGATCTATAGATACACAAAGACATACACGCAGATACATATAGATGCACACAAAAACACAGATACACATCAATGCATGACAGACACAGACACACACCAATACGCACATAAACATACAAAGACACAGGTACACACAGATATACACACATATACACAGATATACACACAGACACATATACACACAGACACACACACATAGACACAGATATACGCATAGATACATGGACAGATACACACACATTCAGATACACACATAGATACACAGAAACACACAGACACACAGACACTCACGTAGACACACACAGCCACACAGGTCCTGAGCCTCCCTGGGCCCTCCCTTGTGCGGAGGCAGAGGGGCTGGCTGTCGGGGAGGGCACCTGGGGAGGACACGTGGCCCCGTCAGAGACCAGGGAGTGGCTCTGGGAACACTTTTCTTCCAAAGGGGCTGGAGCTCCGGTTAGCCAAGGTGAGTGCCAGGTGGTGACAGGAGTGACGTAGGTAAATAACACTGGGGCTGGGCAGGGAGGGCCGCCTGCCCTGGGCGTGAGGGGATTGCTGTCTTAGACCGTGTGGTCTGGGAAGGCCTCCGGGCATGGCTTTGCACAGAAGCTTGTACCTGAGGGCTCAGCCCCTTGGAGGCCTGTGGGGCTGGAGGTGCCAAGGCTGGGGCAGGGGCATGTTTGGCCCTCTGCGGGGAGAGAAGTCTTGTGAGGTGGGTATTGGGTGAGGGCCCAAGTAGCCTCTGTAAGGTCCGCAGGTGGGGCCAGGATGTGGGTTGTGTCCCGACTGAGGGGCCGTGGGGGGGGCTGGGGACAGAGGGATGACCCTGGGGCTTGGGTCGGGAGAGGCTCACCTAGGGTCCGGGTGGGTGGGTCTGAGGAGGGCTGAGGGTGGGGCAGGGAGAGCAGCTGTGTGGTGAGGATGGAGGGAGGTCCAGCCGGAGTCCCGGACGGGCTGCTGTCATGTGGATGTGTTGGGAATTAGGAAAAAGCTTGTGGATTCCGAGGCCTCAGTGTGCAAAGCTCTGGGACAGATGGGCTCCCCAGGATGAGGGGGGGACAGATGGGGTCCCCAGGAATGAGGGGACGGACGGGGTCCCCAGGAATGAGGGGGGACAGATGGGGTCCCCAGGGATGAGGGGGGACAGATGGGTCCCCAGGAATGAGGGGATGGACGGGGTCCCCAGGAATGAGGGGGGGCGGATGGGGTCCCCAGGGATGAGGGGGACAGATGGGGTCCCCAGGGATGAGGGGACAGATGGGAGGGTCTCCCCAGGAATGAGGGGACAGATGGGGTCCCCAGGAATGAGGGGGACAGACGGGGTCCCCAGGAATGAGGGGTCAGACGAGCTCCCCAGGAATGAGAGAGACAGATGGGGTCCCCAGGAATGAGAAAGACAGACGAGCTCCCCAGGGATGAGAGGGACAGACAGGGTCCCCAGGGATGAGAGGGACAGACGGGGTCCCCAGGAATGAGAGAGACAGACGAGCTCCCCAGGGATGAGGGGGACAGACGGGGTCCCCAGGGATGAGGGGGACGGATGGGGTCCTCAGGGATGAGGGGGACAGATGGGGTCCCCAGGAATGAGGGGGGACAGATGGGGTCCCCAGGAATAAGAGAGGCAGACGGGGTCCCCAGGAATGAGGGGGACAGACAGGGTCCCCAGGAATGAGAGAGACAGATGGGCTCCCCAAGAATGAGAGGGACAGATGGGCTCCCCAGGAATGAGGGGGACAGATGGGGTTCTCAGGGATGAGGGGACAGACGGGGTCTCCCAGGAATGAGGGGGACAGACGGAG
The DNA here is from genome assembly GCF_043159975.1 of Macaca nemestrina. Lineage (NCBI taxonomy): Eukaryota > Metazoa > Chordata > Mammalia > Primates > Cercopithecidae > Macaca > Macaca nemestrina. Next base: position 156,303,650 of record NC_092128.1, read on the forward strand.
CCCCCAGAAATGAGGGGGACAGACGGGGTCCCCAGGGATGAGAGGTCAGACGAGCTCCCCAGGAATGAGGGGACAGACAGGTTCCCCAGGAATGAGGGGGACAGACAGGCTCCCCAGGAATGAAGGGCCAGAAGACCCGAGGGCTGAGGACCAGGCCCGCCCCTCCCGCACCGCCAGACTCCAGGAGGGCACAGGTGCTCATAATTGAAAGTCTTGGAGCAGCTGGGGGCGTGGAGGATTCTGGGGGGAGGCTTCGTGCTGCAAGGTGGAAAAGCAATTCTCTCTGCAGCCTTCACAGGCCTTGAAGTTGGGACAGACCCCTGTAACGCAAGACAGATAAGAGGAGAAAAACAAACAGAAGCTTAATAGCATGTACACCTTGGTCTGCACGGGACGTACTCAGGGGACAGACTATGTCTCAGAGACGTGGCTTGGAGCTCAGGCTTAAATACCATGTTCAACGGAAACAGAGAAAGGGTGTGGGGAGGGGCCCAAGAAATTACCCCAAACTGGGGTCAGGCCTTCTCCGTGGATGAGCATCTCTGGTGACTTCAGCCGGCCTTGTGGCTCAGGGAGGGAGGCACCTCCTGTACGGATGTGACTTTCTCTCACAGAAGAGCAGCTTCCATGCTTGCTTGCAGAGTTTCTCCTGTGGCTGCAGTTTCTCAAAATAAGCAGCTCAAAATAATGCTTATGCCAAAGAGGCATATTTTGGGGTGGCATATTCTGGTCTGCTCTACATGGAAGCGAACAAAAAAATGGGGCAGAGGCTGGGGAGGGGAGCAGGACCGGCTTCCAGTTCCCAGACCCGAGTGAGGGAACCTGAGGCTGAGCTCTGGACTTTGGGGTCTGGAAGGGGTTCTCTGAGGACACTTGGGGGGTGGGGGAAACAGCTGCCTCCTCAGGTTTCCCCCAAGGGATCCTGCCTGGGGAGACCTGGACTGGGTGAGGCTTGGCAGCTGCCCTGCGAGGACGAGGGAGACAGGGCTGCAGTGGGAGGTGCAGGGTTGCTAGGGTCCCACCTGGGGGTGCTGGGACTGGCCAGAGGACACATGGCGATTTTCCAATGGGCCAGGAAGGAAGGAGGAGCTTTCCAGGCAGAGCATGACCCCGCACAGAGGCAGAGGCAGAGTGTCCCCGTCGGGTCCCTGGGGCTGTGGCAGGGGAAGAAGCCGCAGTACCTCCTGCCCTTTAAGACAGGAGAGGCTGTCGTCCCGGCGTTGCCCAACAGCTGGTCGGAGCCCAGGACTCCTCAGAGGAGCCAACGCCTGAGCCCTGAGCAGCCAGCTGGCCTGGCTGACCCAGGAAAAGGAGGCCGCTGTGCGTAAGTAGTGAGGTGTGAGAGGAAGCGCAGAGCCGTGCCACGCGGGTAAGAAGGGGAGAGAAGGAAGCCTGTCTGAATGGCTGCGCAGGGGATGTTGGAAGAGAACTGAAGGAACTCACGCAGTGCTCGTCTGCGAAGGGTGCACCACAATGTATGGACAAGGGTGGGAGAGAGATGCTGGGCCACGAAGTTTGGGGTGTGTGATGGCGTGGAGGAGAAAGCCTCCTGGGGGCTGTGGCCAGAGGGGTGTGCAGTCCACCCGCAGATGGAGTTTTATGTGCCTCCCACCTCCTCCCAGGGGCCCCCCACAACGCCCTGAGGCCCCATCAGCAACCGGATGGCGGGTTTTCCTTCCCACATGGATGGGGGACGTCCCAGCCTCCTGGATGCCCTCCTGGGATGGGACAGAGGGGAGCACCACCTGTGCCTCTACTCACGCCTGGCCTGGAGTGGCCCAGCGGAGGGTCCGGGTGGGGGCACTGGAGGGGCCCACACAGCTCAGGCCTGGCACCTGCACCTTTCTGGATCCCACGATGTTTTGCTAAGGATTACTCATCCAAGACCTACCCAGAGGCTCTGGAGCTGTTTACCACAGGCCAGCTCTGGCCGCAGGCTATTCTGGGAGCCTGGGGGGGCTGGGAGGAGGCTGGGGCTCTGGGTGGCAGGAGGAGGAGGGCCGTCTCGTCCTTCCTGAGCGTCCAGCGAGCGTCAGATGCTGCTCTGCATGCAGTTCTAATCCTGGCCTGGCGAAGCCAGAACAGGACAATATTCCTCCGTCCCCAGGCCTCCCGCTTGGCTGCAGGTGCTGACAGGGAATGGGCCTGGCTATCGGGGCTCACAGGGGAGCCGGGAGAGCCGCTAGCAGGAGAAATGTGAGCTCTGCATCTGCTGGGCTGGGTTCGAGGGACGCGGGGTGGCGGGGCAGGGTGGCGCTGGTCCCTCTGGCTGCTGTCACTGGCCAGCCGGCCAGTCCGCCCCGACGCTGGACTCCTGGGCTACCCATTCCCCATCCACAGTCTGAGGGTCTCTGAAAAGATAACTCATTTGTTTTCATTAAAAGCAACAGATCAAGAAGCTGAAAACACAAGAATAAAACAATGTAAATCTTGACTTTATTTGGTATCCCTCACATACAGGATTCACATTCTATTATACACGGAGTATCCACAAAAACTGACTACATTTTGCTCGTCATAAAAATATCAAGAAATTCCAAGAGGCAGATAATCTAGAGGCTGTCACGGCGTCTACACACACACGCACAGTCTACAGCTTGTTCGTAGACACAGTGTGGTATAACGAAACAAAAACTGACTTTAAAAATATTTCTACCTGGGCCGGGCGCGGTGGCTCACGCCTGTAATCCCAGGACTTCAGGAGGCCGAGGTGGGCGGATCACGAGGTCAGGAGTCTGAGACCAGCCTGACCAACATGGTGAAACCCTGTCTCTACTAAAATTCCAAAAAATTAGCCAGGCGTGGTGACGGGCACCTGTAATCCCAGCTACTTGGGAGGCTGAGGCAGGAGAATGGCTTGAACCAGGGAGGCCGAGGTTGCAGTGAGCCGAGATCGCACCACTGCACTCCAGCCTGGGTGACAAGAGTGAGACTCCATCTCAAAAAAAAAAAAAAAAAAAAGTCTACTTGGAAATTAATATCACAAATAAAAACACTCATATGTAATTTCTGGGTTTTGAAGGAGCAAAAGGGGCATCATAGTTTGTGTTAAGCGAACACGGATGGGAACAGCACCTGCCGAAATCCGCAGGACGCCCGCGGCGGCGCTCGGAGGAACGGCAACCACGTTCATTAGAAAATGATAATGACTGAACATCAGTGAGGCCAGCACCGTGGCTCACGCCTCGTGGAGGCGTGGAATCCCAGCACTTCGGGAGGCCGAGGCAGGTTTATCACCTGAGGTCAGGAGCTTGAGACCAGCCTGGCCCACATGGTGAAACCCCGTCTCGACTAAAAATCCAAAGATTAGCCGGGCGTGGCGGCGGGCGCCTATAGTCCCAGCGACTCGGGAGGTTGAGGCAGTCGAATCGCTTGAGCCCAGGAGGTGGAGGTCGCACCGAGCCGAGATCACACCACCGCACTCCAGCCTGGGCCACAGTGTGAGACTCTGCCTAAAAGGGAAGGGAAGTGGAGGGTAGGGGAAAGGAACGAAAAGGAAGGGGAGGGGAGGGAAGGGGAGGGGAGGGGAGGGAAGGGGAGGGGAGGGGAAAGGAAGGAAAGGGAAGGGGAGGGGAGGGAAGTGGAGGGAAGGGGAGGGGAGGGGAGGGAAGCGGAGGGAAAGGGAGGGGAGGGGAGGGAAGCGGAGGGAAGGGAAGGGGAGGGGAGGGAAGCGGAGGGAAGGGAAGGGGGGGAAGGGAGGGAAGCGGAGGGGAGGGGAGGGAAGCGGAGGGAAGGGGAGGGGAGGGGAGGGAAGCGGAGGGAAGGGGAGGGGAGGAGAAAAGAAGGAAAGGGAAGGGAAGGGGAAGGGAGGGGAGGGGAAAGGAAGGAAAGGGAAGGGAAGGGGAGGGAAGCGGAGGGAAGGGAAGGAAAGGAGAGGGGAGGGGAGGGAAGGGAAGGGGAGGGAAGCAGAGGGAAGGGAGGGGAGGGAAGGGCATGGCCAGGCTTTCAGTTAAAGAAACTGGAAAAAACAATAAAACAGGCCAAACAAGGAAGGAACAAATTCTTACAGAACAAACCAAAAATCAGTGCGAAGGAGAACCAAACGGAGCTGATGAAGGAACAAAGACCCTTCCTCAAAAGACGCAGAAGCCAGTTTGTGAGATTAAGGAGAGAAGAGAAAATCAGTGCCGTTAGGGGTGAGAAGGGACGTGAAGCGAGACTTCGTCGGAGTCCCGGAGAACCGTGCCACCCGCCACCGTCGTATTCGATAATGCAAATGGAATGGTTATTTTTAAAGAAAAATTCAGATTGCCAAAACGGACTCAAGAAATCGAGGGAGCATCTCTAATCCGAAAATCCAGAATTCACAATACTCCAAAACAGGAAACCTTTTGAGCGTCACGAGGCCACCAGTGGAAGACTCCTCAGGTGGGTCACAGTCCAAATCTCGTTTCATGCATGAAATCTTTAAAAATAGTGAACAAATTACCTTCTCTGTGTCTAAGGTGTGCATGAAACATAAATAAATTTCATGTTCAGACTTGGATCCTATCCTCCAGATATCTCATTACGTATGTGCCAATATTGCAAAATCTGAAACATCTGAAACTTGAAACACTTCTGGTCCTAGTACTTTCTGCGCTGGAAAATAGAGCTAGGCCAGGCACACAGGCTCACACCTGTAATCCCAGAGGGAGGCCATAGTGGAGGATCGCTTGAGGCCGGGAGTTCAAGACCAGCCTGGGCAACATAGCAAGACCCCATCTCCATAAACATTTTAAGAAATAGCTGTGTGTGGTGGTGTGCACCTGCAGTCCCAGCGACTTGGGCGACTGAAGCAGGAGGGTCACCTGAAGCCAGGAGTTTGAGGCTGCAGTGAGCGATGATCGTGCCACTGCACTCCAGCCTGGGTGACAGAGCAGGACCCCGACTCAAAAAAAAAAAAAAAGAAAACCATGGATCTCAGGGTACACCAATCACCGTCAGAGAACCAGGGCAGTCCAATATTTACCCCTAAAACAGAAGCCAGGCCAGACAATTTCACCTGACGGGGACGTGTGGGGCGGCCCTGAGGAGGGACTGTGGCCTGGTGAGCGGCGGGCAGGGAGGTGTGGGGTGGGCCCGCAGGTGTGGAACTGCCTGTCGGAAGAGCCTCGTGGGCCACGGGGCCGGAAGACCAGGCTGGTCTCAGCTGTGGGCAAAATGACTTCCTCCTCCCTGGCTGAGGTTCACTCTGGCTCCGCGGCCTCTGCTCTGTCTGGGGTGCACACATCTTTCTCCTCTTTTTGGGCTACTTTCTCCTTCTCTTCAGGACCCCGTTTAAACCTCACCTTCTCCAGAGCCCGTCCTTGTCCTGCACCGTCTGGCACCAGTTTTATCCTCCATGGAAACCTCTGCCTGCTTCTCCAGCCCTTGCTAGCTGAGCCTGCGGGAGGCTGGGCAGTGACGTCAGCCCCGTGACCACGGTGACCTGTGGCCGGTGAAGAGAAGACGCGCAAACTTGGATTTTTTTGTTGTTGTTGTTGAGACAGAGTCTCGCTCTGTCACGCAGGCTGGAGTGCAGTGGCCGGATCTCAGCTCACTGCAAGCTCCGCCTCCCGGGTTTACGCCATTCTCCTGCCTCAGCCTCCCGAGTAGCTGGGACTACAGGCGCCCGCCACCTCGCCCGGCTAGTTTTTTGTATTTTTTAGTAGAGATGGGGTTTCACCGTTTAGCCAGGATGGTCTCGATCTCCTGACCTCGTGATCCGCCCGTCTTGGCCTCCCAAAGTGCTGGGATTACAGGCTTGAGCCACCGCGCCCGGCCAAAACTTGGATTTTGCATTTGGTGAGCAGCTGCTGTGCGCCAGACCCTGCCTCTGCCAGGGACAGAGGGGAGAGAAGGGAGTGGGTCAGATGTGGCCCCTACAGTCGTCAAACACAGAATTCTTAGTTCTCTACCGAGAAGCTACTTAGAGCAATGACCAAACTTCTAGGCCTACAGATTAGTTACATGAAAGATTCCAAAAAATGTTCAGGGGCCGGGCTCACGGGGGCTCACACCTGTCATCCCAGCACTTCAGAGGCCTAGGTGGGCGGATTGATTGAGCTAGTTCGAGAGCAGCTGAGGGAACACAGGGAGACCCCATCTCTACAAAAAACACAGACATCAGCCGGGTGTGGTGGTGCATGCCTGTAGTCCCAGCTACTCAGGCGGCTGAGGTCGGAGGATCACCTGAACCCAGGAAATCCAGGCTGCAGTGAGTGGCGATCACACCACTACACTCCGGCCTGAGCAACAGCTGGACCCTGTCTCAAAAAAAAAAAAAACCCAAAAAACAAAACAGCCAGAACTCTGCTTTTTGACCCTCATGGGCCCTGCAAGGCCACAGTCTGAGGGAGAAGATGCCCAGGGCTGGGACAGCCAAACCAAGCTCCTGCCGGAGTTGGGGGGCCGATCCTGACCGGGGCGCTGGAGAAGGCAGAGCAGAGGGTGCAGCACCCAGGGGCACAGCCGGCCCTGCATCCCAGAGATGCTACTCGGAGGGGCGCTCTGTGCCCTAAGGGGCCCTTGAAGGTAAGGGGATGGGCTGCAGGCCACCGAGCCCCAGAGGCCCCAAAGCCACAGCCCCAGACCAGACAGCCTGAGGAGCTGGAGGAGGAGGGAGGAGCTGGCCCCACAGCAGACGGCACCTGGTGTGGCTGCAGCTGGGCCAGCCTCAGGGGTTTGCACGCAGGGAGTCTTTGCTACAAAGCATATGTTGCTATTATTGTGGTCACTATTTTTATAGAGAAACTTGACCTTTCCACCAGCCTCACCCACTCAGCCCTAAGCCGTCTTGGAATTCTGGACACTTAGGAACAAGATGCCCACATCTGCCTCCCGGGCTCCTGCCCTTCCCTGGGGCTCCCCGTGCTGGAGGCAGCAGGAGGGGTGTGGGAGGGACAGGCCAGCGCTGGGGGAGGGACAGGCTGAGGGTGGGCTTGGAGCCAGCACACAGGGGTTAGGTCTGGCTTGTCCCTCGCCAGCCGGACGGCCCTGGGCATGTCGGGGAATCTCTCAGAGCTGGTTTCCCACGGCGGGAGGGAGCTGTTGGCTCTCACCTTGTCGTGAGGACTAAGCCAGCTGCCGTCTGTGGCCGGGTCATGGGGTTCTGAGTCCTCTCATCACTGGGGCTTGGCCCTGACCTCCCCTTCTGTCTCGTGAAGCTGTCAGCTGTGTGGAGACACAGCCACTTCAGTCCTCTCACAAGCCAGGGGCCAGGTCCCAGGCTAGAAACCAGAGCTGGGAGCCCAGGCCCCGCTCTCATCCTGGGGAAGCTCCAGCCTTGGGAAAAGCAGGTGAGAGACGCAGGTTCTCAGCACCTGACGGAGGTATGCCTCAGGGGGGTGAGGGAGGCCGGGCAGCGTCCGCAGAGGGGCCCTGTGAGTGGGCCCAGCGGATAGGCAGGGAGCACCTCCATGGAGGGGATGGAGACCCCCGTGTGGGCGCTGTGGCTTCTGCGGCTCCCCATGCTGGCTGTGGGCTGTTTGCCGGTCGGCCTGGCTGTCGCTCTCAGCGGCTGCTTGGAAGCACGTCCTTTCTCATGAAGTCACAGATGTCACAGCACCGAGTTGAAAGGAATCTGAAGAGGATTTGGGGGCTGCTCTGTGGGCCTAGATCATTGCGAGGCCACAGCCCCCCAGTACAGAGGGGCCCAGGGAGGATGGGGACGGGAACCAAAGATGTCATCAATTAAATCGTCCCCTTCCTCCAACAGGTAGAGTGTGACTCTGTGTCCATCAACACTCGCCCACTTGCTTGTAGAAAGCCAACATTGTTAAGATTTGCGGCCGGGCGCGGTGGCTCAAGCCTGTAATCCTAGCACTTTGGGAGGCTGAGGCGGGCAGATCACGAGGTCAGGAGATCGAGACCATCCTGGCTAACACGGTGAAACCCCGTCTCTACTAAAAATACAAAAAATCAGCCGGGTGTGGTGGCGGGCGCCTGTAGTCCCAGCTACTTGGGAGGCTGAGGCAGGAGAATGGCGTAAACCCAGGAGGCGGAGCTTGCAGTGAGCTGAGATCCGGCTACTGCACTCCAGCCTGGGCGACAGAGCAAGGCTCTGTCTCAAAAAAAAAAGATTTGCAAAATACTTGTACCTCCAAGCTGGCCGTGACGTGATGTCATTCTGTGTTTTCCCGGGTACGGAGGGGTAATTTCAGAAGGAGGCATTTTGTAAAATTAAAAGGTATTCACCAAATATTTCATGCATGAGTGTAATCTACAGGCTTGGTGATTCGAGATGAAAACGCATATATCAGACAAACAAGATTGGATATTTAGAAGCAAATTTCAGACTCAAGAGAGAATAAATTACAGGGAACTTCTTATCAGAGCCGGTACATGTCTGGGTCTGGAGTGAAAGCCTCGGGCTATGGCCTCAGGTGTGGAGGATGTGGGGTTCTCTGTCCCATTCAGCATCCCCTTCCCCCTGGGGGGGCGGCTGTGCTGTCGCTGGGGCTGGGGCCATTGACTCCCTGTACCCCGCCACCCCCACCGCCAAAGGGGCCAGTTCTGGCTCCAGCTCCCCCTCCCTCCCCGGCTTTCCGTGCAAGCCCAGCTGTGCCCGCTTTTGGTACCCACAGGTTCTGTCCTCCGAACACCAGGCTCTGTGTGGGCCCTGGGAGTCCTGTCCGGAGGGGTCTCCTGGGGGGCCCTTGGGAGTCCCATCCCGAGGGGTCTCCTGGGGGGCCCTGGGAGTCCTGGCCCGAGGGGTCTCCTGGGGGGCCCTTGGGAGGGGAATTCCTGCTCTCAGGGCCTTTGAGTCCAATCAAGACAAAACCTGCTCTTCTCAACAGAGGCATGAGTTCCTCCTTCCTGGCAACCTGGGGGATCACAAAGACAGACGGCACCTCCCCAGGCACCTGTGCTCATGTCCGATGGCAAAGTCATTAGCAAGCGAACCCGAGGCAGTCACTCGTCACCCGGAGCCCATCCGCATTAAGAAGGCACTTTCTCGCCGTCACAGGGGAGGAACTGCTAAAGAGACCACCAGACGTGGAACACAGCCATAGTTTTAGGTGTACAATTATTGCACACAGATAAATTCTGGAAACAGCTGCCTAGAAAATTCTTTATATTGGAAAGTATGCTTTGAGGCCATGACGCCGGATTTTACAGCCGTTTCTTGGCTGAGCCCCGGGCTGGCTTATGGCTTTGCAGAAAGGCATCATCACATTTTATGAACGACAGACGGTTTTTATCACACTTCTGCATTATCGCTTATGGTAACAGGGACCGCGATGCCCTGCGACTCGGGGATCTGCGTGAGGGCCCCGGGCAAAGGCTGCTCTTCGGGACCCCCGGTGAGGTCTGAGGATTTTATTTCTTCCTCTGATCTCCCTGCCGGCCGGGCCACTGTGGCAGAACAATTCCAGGCCCCCGCCCCCTGCATGTGCAGGTGCAGGCCGGTCTTGGGGGGATCGGTGGCTCCCGGGGGCTGGGGGATGGTGCCCCCGTCCCAGGGCTCCCGCACAGGAGGGCTCTGCACTTCCACCCTCCTTCCCTTGGCTGAAGCCTGTTCTCTTTACTAGAAGGTGAAATGAAGACGATTCCTTTTGTTCAGTCCCCTCCACTCCTAAACCCTGTCTAGAGCATGGGTGGGTTCCCTCCTTGTCGGCGCTGCCCACTCACCTCCTCACCTCCTGTCCCCTCCGCTCCTGACCTCCATCTGGAACGTGGGACGCTGTGTTGCCCATGACCACGGGGAGCCCTAAGGTGAGGGAACTGAGCCGGAGACCTGGGCTTGTAGCCAAACCGTGAGCCTGTTTTTGAAGCTACTGAATGGGTGGAACACGACTGCTTAGACGGCCCTGGAGGACTTACTCCTTTCCATGGGTGCCTCTGCTGGGCCCCACCGGTGCCCCTGGCAAGCCCCAGCTCTGCGGTTGCCACTGTACCCTGCCCGTGGCTCCATCCCCACGCGTCCAGGATGTGTGGCCGCTGGTCAGCTGCCGGCAGCACACAGAAGAAGTTGTGGATGGGTCCAAGCGGCTTCCAGGACTCGGCACCCAAAGCAGTCCCTGTCCTGGCAGTGACAATCCTGCCCATGGGGCAAGGCCCTCTCCCGGGTTCCTCAGATTTACCCGGTTCTCTCTGCCAAGAGCAGGCTTGAGGAACAATCAAGCTGGAGTCCTCTTGGCCTTTCTTGGACTTCTGTCCCGAGGCTGCTTTCATTTAAGCCTGGCATAGGAAACCCAGGTTTCTGCAGCAGGAGAGGGGCGTGGCCTCAGGGACAGTGGGGGAAGACCGTGTAGGACCAGCCGTCACGGAGCCTGATGTCCATCCGGGAGCATCAGCCCATCACCCTCAGAGTGGGCCCGAGGGCCGCACCTGCCACCTGGGTGACAGGTGAGAGGCGACCAAGGACCCCAGACGACGAGGGGCAGCATGTCTGCACTTGTCACCAAAGGCTGCCAGGGAAGACCTGGGATGTGTGGACAGGAAGGGGACCGTGGCATGGACAGGGTGGGATCAGGGCACCGGGCGAGCCGGCTTCTGGTTATGGGGTCTGCGGGCAGGGGAAACTCGGGGGTAGGAAGCCCCTTGGGGCTCCAGCCTTGCCAAGGAGCCTGAGAACTGGGCGGACACACTGCTGTGTGAAGGGAGGACGGTGTGTTTCAGGCCGTGAGGTCACTCTGCCTCCAGTGAAAACACTCACGTCTGCCGCCGTGGCTCAGAGCAGCCTTCGACACACGCGATGAGTGCGTGTGGCTGTGCCCCCCACCTTTCCTTGTTTATGGAGCTAAAATTTGAATTTCCTATAAGTTTCACATGTCACAAAATAGTCTCTTGATTTTCCAACCATTTAAAGATACAAAAATCATTTTTAGCCCCCTGTGCGACAAAAACAGAGGCTGACTTGGGCCCTGGAGCTGTAGCTTCTACCCCTGCCTTAGATGATTCTTTTTAAGGCATTTTAGCTGGGCCTAGTGGTTCCCACCTGTGGTCCCAGCTACTCAGAAGACTGAGGCACGAGGACCCCTGGGTCTGAGAGTTCGCGGCTGCAGTCAGCCACGATTGCACCCAGCCTGGTGACAGAGCGAGACCCTCTCTCGATAACTAAATAAATAAATCTAAAAAAGAGGTAGTTCTGTTTGGATATTGTAAATTTAGACGATTTATGAAGTTTCAGTTCATTCACACTTTGTAAAGACCACTGTGTTGCAGCAGGACTCGTACCCTCTGAGTAGCTCAGAGTTCATGAGTGTCCTCCTGGACTTGGAGCCAGCCGACGTCAGTCCAGCTCCGGCCAGGTGGTGGGCAAGGCCGGCTCTCCCAGGCGGCCCTACTGTCCCACTCCCTCTAGCTCACTCCACTCGAAGCACCCGGGACAGCCCCTCTTGTGGCAGGGGAGCCTCCGGGGAGCCTGAGGCTGAGCGGGGCAGGTCCCAGCTGTTGCCCAGCTCCATGTGTGAGAGGCATGGATTCTCCAGGTCAGACTCCTGTCCGTCAGACCATTCCACAGGGAGCCGGTGTGAACTTGGAACCAAGGGCCTGGCCGGAGGGGTGTCCATGAAGTGCCGGCCCTTCCTGGGGTCCCCCAGATATGGGCACTGCTGGGTCTGGGGAAGTGGCTTTGCCTCCCCCAAGGGATCTGTCCTGCCTCCTCTTCTGCCTCCCTCCCTCCTCAGGGTGGGCTTCGGGCAGCAGTTGGCTGCCCAGGGCCTGCCTGACCTCCACCCCCTGCACCAGGGACCTGCGGCTCCGGGGCCCGCTATGCATAGAGGCTTTCCAGCCTGGGCGTGGCTCCTCCAGTGTGGACCCCCGAGACAGCTCATTCCCCAGCAGGCTCCTCCATTTGGAGGCCCAGGCTGCTCTCTGCAGGGGCACTGGTCTGTGATGCCAATTTTAAAGTACAGGATTACAGAAAGCCTATCATGTGGATTATTTCTGACTGTCAGAAACCATGCAAGCTACATTTGCGGAAATCTTACTGCTCTCAAGGGCTGTGGAAAAGAGACACAGCCCGAACCTTAACCCTGACCTGGAAAGACCCAGCTCCGACCCACACAGGGCTCTGGGCACCCTAGGCCTTTGTTCGTGCCGGCCACTCGCCCAGGGCTCCCTCCAAGCACCCTTCCTGGACACTCTCACACACCCTTCAGGAGCCTCTGCAGATACCACCAGGCCCGTGAGCCCTCCCCGATGGGTTTGCTTCTCCTCCTCCTGGGCGGCCCCACGGCAGCTTGGCCATCTCACACCCCATCCTGGGCCAGAGGCCCTGAGAGCTGGGACTGCCTCACCCTCCCCCGTTGTCCCAGCCCACAGCCAGTGTCGCAGAGGATCTGGCTCTCCCTCCCACTGCTCCCCGCTGCCTCTGGACCGTGTTCCCCGTGTCTCCGGCCCTGTCTCTCCCTCTGCCCCCCCGAAAATCAGCTCAGCACTGCCTAAGCTTTTTCCCTGTCTCTCCCTCTGCCCCCCTGAACATCAGCTCAGCACCGCCTAAGCTCCTTCCCAGGGACAGCTTTGAGACCTCTTGTCCCAGCCAAACAGACCCTGGGAGCAGCCAGCTACCACTTCCTGCCGCTGTGGCTTCATCTAGGACAGAAATCCACAGAAGCAGCTTCTCTTTTCTTGGACTCCTGCAAAGGGGTCACTTGAGGCTGCAGCCGGAGCCCGTGTCCCTGAGGAGTCGCAGGGGAAGGGGCTTCCCGGCAGCTCTTGGGGTCGGTCAGGAGTTTGAGAGGAGCCAACAGTGGCTAAAACAGCGATTTCTACAAACATCACGATTCAGCAACGGGCCTGCTTCTGCCAACACTCGGGCGGCCGCTGGTCTTCCCGCCTGGGTCCGTTTTCCTTTAGATGCATCGTCCGGTCCGCAGGCATCTAACAGCCGTGATGGTGGCTATCTGCCGTGGGAGATGTAGCTTTTCACCTGTAAAATATTAGTGCTTAAAACCCCCGCTGTGGGACTGGTGTGTAATTCTGGCTGCCACTGTCCACCCATAACCACCGAATTTGGAGATCCTGTCTCTCCCTCCGTGTCCGGACTCCACCTCCCGGCTGCCTCTAGTCTGGGGGCCCCGCACGAGGGATCCAGACACGGGGCAGAGGCGAGGTCAGAGAGACTGCCCCTGTGAGACGCCTCTTGGAAGCCTGAAGCCTAGTGGTTCTCAGGCACACGAGGACCCAGGAGTGAGCGCTGGCCGAGTGCCTGCCGTGTGCCCGTGCCGGGCACCTCTACTCACTGTCGTGCAGCAGCAGGACTCCCCGCAGGTGGTGATTGTGTCCCACGTAAGGCAAGGAAACAGGCTGGAGGACACGAATCAGGGGTGCGATGTGGCCCCAGCGCCCGCCCTCTCCCCGACGAGGCCTTGCAGAGCCCACCCGCCCGCATGCAGAGACCACACGGTGGCCGACGCCGCATCCGGGCCGCGAGGAGACAGGCCCAGCTGTGCCATCCTCCTGCACTGCCTCCTCTTGAGTCTGGCCTGCGGGAGGGAGGGTAGCGGACACCAGGCCTCAGCATCTCTCGGTTAAACCAAGGAGACACCACGTGGGGGTTTCTGTCCATTTCTAAAATCCGAGCCGGATGCTGCCTTCCTGAGCTCACACTGAAGTCAGTCCCCTCCTCGCCACTGCAGCTTCAGGGACGTGGTCAGCGTCCCTCCGTGTGGCCTGTTTGTCCTGGTTCCACGTGCGGGTTCCACCCCCGAGCCCGGTACTTCAGGACGCCCCAGGCAGCAGAGGGAAAGGCCAGCGGTCCAGGCACACAGGGAGCCTGGGGTCTCTGCGTTTGCCAGCTCCGGGGCTGGAAGCCTTGGTTTCTTCCTCTGTGCACAGGAGGAGATGCAAATGGTGGAAGATGGGCAACCAGGTCTGCGAAGAGTGGCTGCCTCTAAGATGCTCAGTATCGGGGACCGGCTGAAAGAGGGACGTGGTCGGTGTGGCAGCGCAGGAGCCAGGACACGTCGTGCAGGAGGAGCTCCCCAGGAAGCGGAGAGAAGGTTTAGAAAGTGAGGAAGAGTCGGAGGCAGCAGGTTGAGGGAGTCCAGTAATCACAGGGCCTTGGGCAGGACACTCGTGACGTCCACCAGGCCTCGGTGGTGTCTTTAAGGGAAGGCGCTCCGGAGGCGGTCACAGACCTCTGCCGAAGCGGGAGGCTCTGCTCACCATGAGCTCACACACACATGTGCATTTGGGTTGGATTGTCCAGCGCACAGAGAGCAGCCAAGCCGAGGACAGCACTTCCCACCCCCCAGATCCCCTGATCTGGCCCCAGGGTGAGGCACTGGTTTCCTACCACAGGCACCAGCGGACTTCTTTCCCCAGTAGAGCTTGGATGTGGCCAGCAAACTGCTCAGCCCACACGCTGGGCCCTCAGCCCAGCACTCATCCCACTGCTGCTGCGGACAGACCCTATCTGGGGCGATAGCTGGAGCCAACCTACATGTCAGACGCAGCCCCGAGCCCACACCCATCCACCCCGAACAGCTGACAGCAGTTCTCAAAGCAGGATTCACTGCCCCCAACCTCCCTCCACCTCAGGGCACCGTTTCAGACCCTGGTGGGACCTACCCCGGGGCCACAGCCTCACACCCATCCTGGGGCCAGGAGCTGGCAGCATCTCCTGGACACCGAGAAGCTCTGGATGTGGATGTGGATGAACGTCAGCAGAAAGAGGCGTCCCCAGGGCCGGCCACGTCACCCAACTGAGCCGTCGACGTGTGGGGCCGTGGCTGACTTCGTGGTGCTGAGTTGCTGTGGAACCCTTCAAACTTTCTGTGCTACGATTTTCAATATTTTGAAGGACATGAACGATTATGCAATGTGAGGTATCATTATTGTAAGAAATTGCGTCGTGATTGCCCTCCTCCGGGCTGACAGAGGAAACCTGGAGAAGGCCCAGATATGCTGTTCCCACTCCTGCCCACCTGGGCAGCAGGACATGCCCGCCAGCCTGGACCTTTTCAACAAGCAGCGGTGATGGAGACCCCAAAGGCGGGATGGAGGGCAGGGAGGTGTGCAGGTCTGTATCTGGGCAAGTGTGCGTGCACGTGTGTACACATACCTGTATCCGTGTGTGGCCACATATACGTAACAAATACGCACACGCCAAACACACATACATGCACACATGCCTGTAAATGGACGCACACGTGTGTTCATATAATATACATGCACACCCACGTGTGCATACATGCCTGTACATATATGTGCCCAAACGTGCATACATGCCTGCATATACATGTGCCCATATACATATGTGTGCACACGCTTGCCAATCGCACATGTGTAGTACGTGCACACACACATGTACGTGTAGGCGAATGCACACATGCATGTACCTCAGTGCACACACGTGTTCATGCGTATACACATGCACTTGCTCATATGTGTTCACGTAAACACAGGTGTGTGCATGCCTGTGCACACACACATACACAGCCACACACTCCCTTCTTCAGCAGGAACCATGATGCAGAACTTCCATGTACCCAAAAGCTAAGTGGGCAGCACTGGCAGAATCAGATGCCGCAGGCAGTGCCGGGACTGGTGCAGAGCCTGCCATGGGAATAACATGTAAGCGACAAAGTCTAAACACACCCCCATCTCCAAAGCACCCCACACACTCACAGAGGCCGGGTCTTCCTGCTGGCCCCGCTGCTCGGATTGGAGCTGACACCAGGCTCCCCGGGCTCCCAGCCTCACCCACATGTCCTTCTTTATGACTGCAGCTTGCAACAAAGTCCTTTATTCTGTTTCTTCATGATTCTCTCCCTGAAACATGGAACTCAAGAAGGAAATGCAGTTTTGGCACCCGAAGACAGAAATGTCACCGCAAGCTTTGAGCTGTATCTTGCATTAAGAAAGTCAAGGCCCAAACGCTAGGAGACTTCAGCTCTGAGGATGGGGGTAGTTGGCAGCTCCATCCCAGGTGCTGCAGGCGGTGGCCCTTAGCCACACTGAAGACCCCTGCCCCTCTCTGTGGTCCTGGGGGCTGGGAATGCCTCTCGGGTGGGGAGAGGCTACAGCAGGAAGCCGCGGTGGCGGTGCATGTAAGGTAAAAATAAAGAGAGATGCCGAGGCTTTTGTCGGTGCAAACCTCCCTGCATCTTCAAGGCCTGTTCCTCTGAGAGCTGGGACTCGCGGCCACCACGCGCTGGAGTCCTGCTCACCCTGCCCTGTCCCCGCCCTGCCGTGCCTTTCTTGCTGACACTCACGGCCTCCCAGGGGTGCTCCTTGGCCCCTCTGCAGGGGAAAGACAGCTCAGGGGAGCAGTGAGGTGGGGTCGTGCCAGGCACACCCAGACATCTGATCGCCACGCTGGCTCCGGCCAGCACAGGCGGCACGAGGCCCGTAGAGCGCCTGGAACAAGCCCCACACGGCATTGCCAGGTGGAAAATACAGGGCCCAGTGCCCAAAAAAGAGACCAAGCAAAGATATTAGGCCTGAAGCACCTTTCCAGCTTTCCTCTTAAAAAAAAAAAAAAAGGCAGAAACTTTCTCTCTAGGCCGAGGATAAATTAGCTAAGGACAAATGCAGCCCAATGATCATTTATCATCACGAGCTCGGAGAGAATCCTGGGAGCCCTGTCCTGGCCTCAGGACTCAAGGGCAGAAGCTGCTGCTTTCCCTCATTATTTCTATTTTTAACACTTGCGTTCAGGCCTCCTGCAAAAATAGCAAGAGGTAAGGCCATTTCAAGCACTAACATGCTCCTCTTTTGTCAGAAAACCCCGGGATGCAGGAAAAAGCGGCCAGGACTTCAGCAAGGTGGCACCGGCAGAGCTGAAATGGTCCTTTGCTATGCCCTGATCCGCCGCCCAGCAGTACAGGGGTAGACTGAGGCCGGAGAGGGCAGGCAGGTGCCCAGGCTCATTCAGTGACTAAGACCCCAGAGCACTGGGTGCTGGCCCCTCTGAAATGCAGGGCCGGGTGGCCAGGGCCTGGCTTCCCTTGGTTGACAGTGGGACCTGGTCCCTCCCTAGCAGAGGAGCTATGAGGGCAGAGTCCCTGCCGCCAGGCATCCCGCTTCTCTGCTGTCCACCGTCGCCAGTGCACCTGCCTCAGCAGACCCTGAGTTGGTGTGCATCACCTGGCCCCGCAGAGCCGGGCACGCTCGGGGTCCCACCACAGGGAAATCAGGACCTGTCCCTTTGGAAGGCAGCTTAGGGGTGCAGAGAAGGGAGCCTCCTTCATGCATCCCTGTGTTCACAGGCCTGTGTGCACGTGTATGTGTGTGTATGTACAAATATCCATGTGTGAGTGTGTGTACACGTGTGCGTATATGTGTGTGCATACTTGGGTTAGTGCCTGTCTGCATGTACACAGCCACTCCCTCGAGGCCCAGGGAATGGGGCCTCTTTTGAAATGGCCAGAGGCGGCCGGGCGCGGTGGCTTAAGCCTGTAATCCCAGCACTTTGGGAGGCCGAGGTGGGCGGATCACAAGGTCAGGAGATCGAGACCACAGTGAAACCCCGTCTCTACTAAAAATACAAAAAATTAGCCGGGCGCGGTAGCGGGCGCCTGTAGTCCCAGCTACTCAGGAGGCTGAGGCAGGAGAATGGCGTGAACCCAGGAGGCGGAGCTTGCAGTGAGCCGAGATCGCGCCACTGCACTCCAGCCTGGGCAACAGCGTGAGACTCCGTCTCAAAAAAAAAAAAAAAAAAAAAAAAAAAAAAAAAAAAAAGAAATGGCCAGAGGCTCCAGCTAGCTGCCTGCTCTTCCCCACCCGGGGTGCTGGGCATGGGCCCCCCATTTTGAGGGGCTGCACTGAGACTGAGACAACCCTGGGACCCAGGCCCTGCGTCTCCACACTGGAGTCACTCAGAGAGGGTGACGGCCAAAATTCGCTCCTTGTCTGCCAGGCACCGGAATGCCCTGGACTGCCGCAGCCTCTCCCGGGCACGAATGGAGCCTGGGCTCCCTGACCCTGACCCTAACCCTGACCCTGACCCTGACCCTCACCCTGACCCTGACCCTCACCCTGACTCTGACCCTGACCCTGACCCTGACCCTGACCCTCACCCTCACCCTGACCCTGACCCTGACTCTGACCCTGACCCTCACCCTGACCCTCACCCTGACCCTCACCCTAACCCCGACCCTGACCCGACACTAACCCCGACCCTGACCCCGACCCTCACCCTGACCCTGACCCTGACCCTCACCCTGACCCTGACCCTGACCCTCCCCTGACCCTGACCCTAACCCTGACCCTCACCCTCACCCTGACCCTGACCCTGACCCTAACCCTGACCCTGACCCTGACCCCAACCCTCACCCTCACCCTGACCCTCACCCAGACCCTGACCCTGACCCTAACCCTGACCCTGACCCTGACCCTCACACTGACCCTGACCCTGACCCTCACCCTGACCCTGACCCTGACCCTAATCCTGACCCTGACCCTAACCCTGACCCTGACGCTCACCCTGACCCTGACCCTGACCCTCACCCTGGCCCTCACCCTAAACCTGACCCTGACCCTGACCCTGACCCTGACTCTGACCCTGACCCTGACCCTGACCCCGATGGTCTTGTTGCGTGTCACCTGCTGAGTGTGGCTCGGGAGCGAGGGTCTCAGAGCAGGAGGAGCTGTCTTTGGAATTCACTCTCTGCAAGGCATCCACGCCGGCCTCCTCTTGGTGGCTGCTGTGCCTGGGCCCCGGGCCCCGCGGTGACCTCATGCCGGGACTGTGGAGCCTCCCTCAGAGCCCCGGGCCCCATGGTGACCTCGTGCTGGGACTTTGGAGCCTCCCTCAGAGCCCCGGGCCCCAGGGACCCTGGAGATGCTGCTGCTCCTCAGTGATGGGTCCTGGAGAGTCCACAGCTCCACTCAGAAACCAGCATCTGGAATCTGAAATCACGGTCACCGGACCAGTGTGTCCAAACTGCCCCTAAATCCCGCGGCCAGGCCCCTTCCCGACAGACCCCCAGTTAGCTCCCACTGCAGGCAGGCAGCCAGCATTCCTGAGGCCTCAGGCTGTCCTCTCCACTCACGGCAGACCCCCCACTCCCTTCCTCACCCCATTGCGGGCAAACCAGGCGGCTCTGCTCATCCTGTCCATTAACTCTGTTCTTTAACTCCCTGGTCTACGGCCCCTGGGGTGGGCTGGCCCAGCCGAGAGAAGGTTCCCTGGGGAGGTCCCTGCCCCATCTGTGGACATGGCTCTGAGACCCCCTTACAGTCCTCAGAGAACCCAAACTTCAGCACTGGCAGCCTGGGGCGGCCCCTGTCCTCCGAGAGCCCCAGCTGGACGCGGCCGACCTGGGCCCTCTCCCCAGCTCCTCTGACCCGTCCTCCGGGAGCCCCAGCTGGACGCGGCCGACCTGGGCCCTCTCCCCAGCTCCTCTGACCCGTCCTCCGGGAGCCCCAGCTGGACGGGGCCGACCTGGGCTCTCCCTCCAGCTCCTCTGACCCGTCCTCCGGGAGCCCCAGCTGGATGGGGCCGGCCTGGGCTCTCTCCCCAGCTCCTCTGACCCGCTCTTGTTAATAGTTATTTTTCAGGCTTCTTGGTTTCCCGATGGCCCACATCCCTTTCCTCACTCCTCTCAAGAAGCCAGTGTCACAGACAGGCTGGAGTGGGCTACCTGAGAGGAGCAGCCCCCCTTCTCCGAATGTACTTCCAGCTTGCCCCGGGGACCCTCATGGCAGCGGGATGTTCCCGTGAACACCAGGTGCCCCCCACTCTCCAGGAAGGGCCCAGGTACCCTCTGGCCTCCAAATCTCACCGGCTCTGCTCCCCCCGGAGGGAGCTTACAGAGAGCAGAGTCTGAGACCCTTGATGCCAGGATGGTGGGGGTCCCGGGGCGGCCGCGGCTCCTCCAGCCCCAGAGCTGTGTCTGGTGTGGTGTTCCACTGAGCAGGGTTTGCAGACCAGTATGGAATTCCAGGAGCACAACCCTGGCCTCCCAGCCCCCGCACCCTGCCCGATACCTCCCGCTGGTCCCCACGTGCGTCTCAACCTTGCATCCAGGCTGGACCCTCAGGAGGGAGCTGAGCCCTCCGGGGGCCCTCCGCCTATCTGCACGTGCAGGTGCTGCGCCCGGCTCTCTGCTCTCCTTGGTGTCCAATACAGAATTGAAGCATGCCCCAGCTGAAAAAGCAGATGGCTGCATATTGAGATTTTTTTAAATTTCTGTGAATGTAATTTTTAAAAGTCACTTGAAAGTAAAATGATCATTTCTCAACATAATATTACACAAAGAAGTTACTAAGTGCTTTCTTGGAATTTGAAATATCCTCCTGAAGACAGGAAGCCAGAGACAGGAGAGGAGGTGTGAGCCGTGGGGCTCTGGCCAACACCCCCCGGACCTGAGGGAGCCCCTCCTGGAAAGCACTGAGAGGAGGGTGCAGGCTTTCAGTGAGAAAAGGGCTGCCCTGCAGTGCCATGGCCCTGGGCTTGTCTCCACACACAGGCACTCCAGGAGCCCTTCGTGGGGTGGAGACACAGCCTTTCGTGGGGGTGTCGGGAGGAGCCCGGGGTGGCCGCGGGTGGGTGTGCGCTGCTGCTCTGAGACCAGCCGTGTTGAGTGGCTGCGCTGGAGAGAGCTGCTTTCCAGACGAGGGGAGCTGGGAGAGGGGTCTGGATTCGACGCGGCTCCACTTCGGCTTCCGGCAGCCTCCGGACAGCCAATGCCTGACTGGGAAGGAGGTGGTTACATGGGCCCTTGCTGGGGACAGCTTTAGATGCCGCTGTGTCACACGCACAGAGCTCAGACTTGATGTAAATTGCAGGACGGCAGAGGTGCCAGTAGCAGCCAGCGTTCCTCGTCTGTTGCTGCTCAGCAGACGACCCTGGCCTGGCGTCCTGAACAACAGGACGACTTGTCTCCGTATTTTCTGTGCCGGGCGGCCTCTCTCGGCTGCGTGGTCTCCAAGCTCACTCACGTGGCTGCTGGTGGGATTATCTCCTGGGGCTGCCATCGCCATCCCTCACTTCTGGATACTCCCCAGAGGACGCCAGCAGGAAGGTAAGAGAGGCTGCAGTTGTTCCAGCCTCAGCCCAAGGGAGGCAAGGCAGCCTCAGGCCACCCCAGGGACGGACTGCACGGGGCGGACACCAGGACACGGGCTCACGCGGGCTGACCTGCACGTGGTCTACCATGCGCCCCAGATGCCCACTGATGGCACGGCGGGTGCACAGCCTGTGGGGTACGCACAGGAGAACCTGGACAGCAGTGAGAAGCAAGGACCCTGCCACTCTGACGTAGCTATGACTGGACTCGTCTCAGCCATGATGCTGAGACCAAAGGGAGGACCCACCTACAGGACCTGTCCACGTTCCGTTTATGGAAAATCCTTCGGCAGAGTGCCCCGCTCTGTCTCTCGCCCTCCTGAGAGACCCCAAACGTCTCACCTGAAGCAGGTGCTTGTGGCCTTGCAAATCTGCCCTGCATCTTCGGAAATCAAGACCCACAAGTGGTTCACTCTCACCAACCCAACAAGGCTGTTATTTGATAGAAGAAACAAGTGACAAAAATAACAAGAAAAAGAAGACAAACTTCCATTTCTAAAGACGTTTGTGGTGTTGCATGTCAACGTGTTTAAACTGGGAAACAAGAGAGCGTCTCCAGCATTTGAAGGACGGACGGTGAATCGTGACTTAGGAAATTGTCGCAATACGTACAATTATTGGCAATGACAATTTCAAAATGACAGATCTCGAGAAGACAGTGCTGACGTTCCACGTACACTAAGACGGAAACCACGCAGGATACGGCCCCGTGAGCACTTCAAGGGAATGTAGATCTGTATGAAATAAAAAGTATGTGTCAAAGTAACAGACAGTAGGTGTGTGGCTTCTGCAAGTCTCTTTAACAAGAGAGCTTTCGCCCACAGAGGAGACGTAGAGCGTCAGGGCCCTGCCGAGTGGGCAGAAGCCGCAGGGCCGCGTGTGCAGGATCCAGGCAGACCGTGGTGCAGGGCGGCAGAGCCCAGTCTGGGAGGAAAACAGAGTCCAGGGCTGGAGGGAGCCGAGATCGGGCGCCCGGGCTGAGGAGCGGCTAACAGGCTCCACTCCAGCCCCCTGCCCAGATTCATCACCACCCGAGAAACAAAGATTGGTGACGTCAACATTCTCCCAAGACGATGATGGAGAAACTAATGATGGAGAAAAAAATGTTAAGAGACTGGAAAACCAGGTGTGTGCACAAACCTAGTTTTACCTTTGAATTGATTGTGATCAGAGAGCCTGATGTCCGGAGTGCTGTCCGGGGGACAGGACGCCCGGCCTTCCTTCCGTCGTCCTGGCTGTTACTTAACCAGGGTCTTGACGGCAAGAAACAAATCACCCACTGGTTCGTTTTACAGCTCATTAGGCAGGCACAGCAGACGCCCATTACTGCCTTTGGCATTAAGGAGATTTGGAGACGTAGGCACCACTAATGACGCTGGAATTAGCAAAGGTCAGAGCGAACATTAATGGAATTCTCATCCGCACAGAGTAAGTGGATCCATTTCCTGGTAATGGTGTGGGAGCTATTAAAGCAAGGCTGGAACCCACACAATGAGGAGGTGGCGGATCCGGGCAGGACTGAGACCTCTGCCTAATGCACTATTCTCTAGCGCCTGGGGCAGGCCCTCCGGGAGGGAGGGGAGGGGCGGGGAGGGGCAGGGAGGGGCGGGAGGGGAGCGGAGGGGCATGTCTGTGTTCCCCGGGCGCGGGGGCACAGGCCGACCTGACGGCGCTGTTTCCAGCAAAGGCTCCACTTAACCATTTCCCCAGCAGGGTCTTGAGCGGAGGCCCAGCGTCGCTCAGGTCCATTTTTCCTTTGAAATGATCCTTGTGACTTTTACCGTGGAAGGGTTTTAGATTCTCTGGATTATATACGTAGATAGAGAGAGAGAGAAACGGACTCACCGTCACCCAGGCTGGAGTGCGGTGGGGCAATCACGTCTCACCGCGGCCTTGACTTCCTGGGCACAAGCGGTCCTGCCGCGGCGCCTCGCCACCTTTTAATTTTTGTAGAGATGAGGTCTCGCCGTGTTGCCCAGGCTGGCCGTAAGGACCTGGACTCGGCAATCTGCTCAACTCGATCTCCAAAACTGCTGGGATGACAGGATCAGCTCCCACCACACCTGGCCTAGTGTATATATATTTTTTCATTTTGAGGATCTGCAAATAAAATTGAACAAAACCTCCAAATGTGACTGCTGTGCGAGGTTTGAGGTGGGGGTTGGCCGAATCCTCCATCAAGCCTCTCACCAGACCTCGGGCAGCAGGCACATCCCTGCAGCTGTGTGGGATCTGAGGGGCCCTGGTGAGACCTTGGACTGTGGGGAGTTCCCCCTCTCCCTTTAGACAGAGACACCAGCCAATGAGGGGACCCACACAGGCATCTCCTCAAAGTGGATGCTCACCTGGGGAGGGCGACTTGGCACCAGCACCTCCTTCCATGGTGAAGAGCAGCGTGCGGCTTCAGAGACGGACCTGCCAGAGACACGCACCTGCCAGGGACACCGGCCCTCCAGGGACACCGACCCTCCAGGAGATGGACCCGCCAGAGACACGCACCTGCCAGGGACGCTGACCCTCCAGGGACACCAACCCTTCAGGGACACTGACCCTCCAGGAGATGGACCCGCCAGAGACACGCACCTGCCAGGGACGCTGACCCTCCAGGGACACCAACCCTTCAGGGACACTGACCCTCCAGGAGACGGACCCGCCAGAGACACACACCTGCCAGGGACACCGACCCTCCAGGGACACTGACCCTCCAGGAGATGGACCCACCAGAGACACGCACCTGCCAGGGACACTGACCCTCCAGGGACACTGACCCTCCAGGAGACGGACCCACCAGGGACACCGACCCTCCAGGGACACTGACCCTCCAGGAGACGGACCCACCAGGGACACCGACCCTCCAGGGACACTGACCCTCCAGGAGACGGACCCACCAGGGACACCGACCCTCCAGGGACACCGACCCTCCAGGAGATGGACCGGCCAGGAGATGGACCCGCCAGGGACATGCACCTGCCAGGGACACCGACCCTCCAGGGACACTGACCCTCCAGGGACACCGATCCTTCAGGAGACGGACCCACCAGGGACACCCCAACCCCAGCCGGACTGAAGATGCCCATGGCCAGGGCCTCTGCAGCAGCTGCCCCGAGGTCAGGACGTGGTCTACACCACCAGTGTCTCTGGTTTGTGACCACCACCCTCCCCGCCATCACTCCCACCTCAGGCCCCGCCAGAGAAGCCACGGACGCTCCTCCAGCCTGACGTGTAGGACAGCCTGCTGCCGGCAGCCTGGAGCCCCCACCCACTGGACACAGTGACGTGCCGCCCCGAGGCCACCAGCGGCTCCTGAGCCTGCGTTTGTTCCCATCACAGGCTTCTGTGTGTCTCCGTGTGCCCCGTGGGTCTGGTCATAGATGACGGAGACTCCATACGTCAGAGGCGGCACCACCCTCAGACTTAGACGAGGCGCTCAGGGAGGGCAGAGCCGAGGCTCCCTTTCTGTTTGCTTGTGTTCTCCTTTCTCAGGGGCTGTCCTGGAGTCGCCGTAGACCTGGACACAGTACAATCGAGAGGTGGGGTCCTTGGGCTCGATGTCCTGGTGGGGACACTGTGAAGCATCTGGCTGCCGATCACACGGAAGTGCACAGCTGGTGAGGAAGCTCCCAGCCTCACAGGAAGCTCATTCCCCCACGTCGTGAGACGTGACAGCGACTGAACAAACAGAGAGCCTGTTCCTCACACAGGTGCTGACTTGGACCCTGTGACGTGTGTGGTCACGATGCAGCACCTGCCGCTGGGCCCACCCAAACGTGTAACCAGCGGATCTGCCGCCCACTGCCGGCCGCCGCAGCCCCCGCGAGGTCCCTCCCGTGATGAGCTTCGCGTCTGCCTTGGGCCTCGGGCTCTGACGCAGGGACAGGAGGGCTGGCCTCGCGCTGTCTTGAGTGGAAAAGAAGGGAAATGTCCTTGGAAGGGAAGGTTAGGGAACAACTTCTGGGGCAGCTGGGAGAAGAAAAGGGCTCTGAGGCTGGCCTGAGGGTCCTGCCTGTACAAAAAGAGGAAGAAGGGGAAGCTGATGGGATGCCGGGAACACCAGCTCCCACTGGGGAGGAGACCAGCCTGCAGGCAGAGCCTCCAGCCAGCACCAAAGGGGACGCCAGGGGCCAGGTCTCGGGAGGAAGGCAGGGTGGGCGAACACCAGGAACCTCCACCCGGTGCCTCGGCTAAGCTCCCTTCTCAGGGGACACCCTCACTCCAAGACGTCTCGGCACAGGGGCCTCCCCAGGGCAGCTGCAGCCTCAGGAAGGGGCTGTGAGCCCCACACCCCACTTCCTTCCAAGCCCACGCCTTCCCACAGACCAGGTCCGGGGTCGGGGCCCAGATGGCTGGGAAGGGCTGGGCCTCATGGGCTCACCAGAGACGCTGTGGGGTAAGCAGCCAGCTGGAGGCTTAATTTTATAGCCCTGAGGAACACGGCTCCTCTCGGGTCCCTGGTAGGTCTGGGAGAGAGGGGCTGTGTCTACACAGATACCCCCGTTTTGGGGTTGATTCGGGGAATTGATTCAGACGCCACACTCGGACGTGGATCTGCACAGAACTAGGGCACCCCACCTGTGTGGAGGACTCGCCATCCTGTCATGGGCCGGGCACCCCCCTGTGTGGAGGACTCGTCATCCTGTCATGGGCCGGGCACCCCACCTGTGTGGAGGACTCGCCATCCTGTTGTGGGCCAGGGGGCAGCAGTGGCCTGGCATGGACATGGGCACACTGACCCCGCCCCGCAGCCCCCACAGCGGCCAGGCCTTTGCTGAAGCCACAGGGTCCTGCCACATGCCCCATGCAGGGAGGCCCACATCCCCCAGGGAAAAGCAGGTGTTGTCAACACCGAGCCACAGGTGGCAGGGCCCTACAGGACTTTCAGACACCACCCACTGGAAGGTCAGACTCTTGGTCTCCCTCGAGCCCCAGCACGAGGTCCGTGCAGAGAGGGAGGGCGCTGCCTCCCTGGCAGACCTCCTTGTCTGGCCACGCGTGCCCTTTCCCCAGCTGTCCCTGTGCCTCCAGCCACTCCTGGGCCTTCCTCACACCGTTTCCTTGGGAAACACACAAGCATTTGCTCCTTCCCTGTCTCCACTCATTAAAGGCCTTTCATTCCCCAAACACTCACAGCTACTTCCTCTGAGCAGACCTCTCCGGGCACCCGGTGGCCCCACACCCACTGCCTGCGTCCTGCTGCGTACCCCAAGGCTGGGGTGAGACTCTCACATGTGAGGACATGATACATAAGGAAGGAGAGAAGAAGGGAGGGACAGAGAAAGGGGAGGAAGGGAAGAAAGAAAGGAGGGAGAGTGGGAGGGAAGGAAGGAGGGACAGAGAAAAGGAAGGAAGAAGGGAGGGAAGGAAGAAGGAGGGAAGCAGGGAGGGAGGGAACAAGGGAGGGAACGGAGGAAAAAGAGAGGGATGGAAATAAGGAAGGAGGGAGGGAAGAAAGGAGGGAGAGAAGGAAAGAAGGAGGAAGGGAGGGAAGGAAGGAGGGAAGAAAGGAAGGAGAGGGAGGGAAAGAGGAAGGGAGGGAAGGAGGGAAGCAGGGAGGGAGGGAACGAGGGAGGGAAGGGAGGAAGAAGGAAGGGAGGGAGGGAAGAAAGGAGAAAGAGAGGGAGGGAAGGAGAGAGGAAGGGAAGCAGGGAGGGAGGGAGAGAGGGAAGAAGAGAAGGAAGGAAGGAGGGAGGGAAGGGGGAAGAAGAGAAGGAAGGAAGAAGGAAGGGAGGGAGAGAGGGAAGAAAGGAGAAAGGGAGGGAAGGAGAGAGGAAGGGAAGCAGGGAGGGAGGGAAGAAGGGAGGGAAGGGGGAAGAAGAGAAGGAAGGAAAGAAGGAAGAAGGGAGGGAAGGGGGAAGAAGAGAAGGAAGGAAAGAAGGAAGCGGGGACGGAGGGAGGGGAAGTTCCTCCACAAACCAGCCACCTGCCCCCATCACAGCCCTGTCAGGATGGCCCAGCCTTTAGCCCACAGGGGGATCTTTAGCTGCTACCTGTATGTACTCAGAACTGTTTACAGGTGCTAACAGATAATTTTCAAAGGGGTAAAATCGTGATTCTCCAGCAAACGGAAAACGGGCACACGTCGAAGATTTTGTTTAATCCATTGACAAATGAGGGGCGACGTGATGGCAGATGCTGTGACTGGCTGCTGAGCGCACTTCACGAGCGAGGTGCAGACAGGCAGTCTGACAAGAAAGGCCAAGACCAGACCTCTGGGTTACCGGCTGGTTAATGTCCGACCGGCCTTCATTCTGCGGATTATCTGTCTCCCTGGACAGAGATCACTGCGTCTGCGTTGGGTTAAAATCCAGATAACGGGGGACGTCTCTGAGTCTGGAACCTTTGAACTAAGTCCCCCCCAGCACAGGCCTCGGGAACTGCCCCCCAACCCTGCCCATTTTAGGGGCTTCATTCCAGGTTTCAGATAACTTTTTCTGACAATGATTAACTTTCAATGTATACGAAGAGAAATGATTATGAAACATCGAATCTGTGGCAGAAAGTCTCCCGTGTAAATACGTTTATCTAAGTGAGACGTTGGTTATTTTAAAGGAAGGTATGTTCTTAAGGAAACATGGCGTAGATACCTCCCCTCCCACGGTGCCACAGGCTGTGAGTGACATCGTTTTAAACTGCCAGACAAACCAAATCCCAGCTCCATAATAAACAACGTATTTAATTCAGTGATGCTATCTTTTCGTTGCAATCAAGTTTCTAAATATTTGGGAGGAAGTCCTGGCTAGTCCTGGCGCCTGTTCCCTCCCCAGGGCGGGGCTGCCTTCTTCCCAGGTTTGGAGAGGATGTGTCCTCCGAGGCAGTGGCGCGCTAAGGCTGCCGTCAGCAGACGTTATGCTGAGGCGTCCCGGCCTGGACACGGGAGCCCCCACAGTGGCCAGTCCCCCCGCCTTCTGGGCACGTCCTGTGGTGGGGGGTGGGTGTGGGGTGGAGCTTCCTCTCCCGGACAGGCCAACCACTCAGGAGGGGGCCCCGTGCCCTGCCCGCATGGGCTGTGCTGGTCTTCAAACGGGCCTGAGGGTCCGCAGAACATTGGCAGGTGGAGAGGGAAGGAGAGACAGCATCCAGTCAGCACACACCGTAAACAGCAGGTGCACGGCGTGGAGTTGGAGCCACAGGTCTCTGTGAGGGGGGAATAGGGGTGTGAGGGGAACATGGGGAGGGGGGCTCAAGACACCTGGATTTAATCTTAGAGACCAAGCGGCGGGGAGGGAGTGTCCACGTAGGGTCTGTGCCCCTGAGTGCTGCCGTGGCTCTGTGCACGTGGATAGGGCCTGCACTGAGAGGAGACTCCCTGGCAGAAATCGGGCAGACGTGAGCCCTGCCCGCGATGGCCAGCTCTGCTCCCCTGACGGCCGTGGAAGGGACATTTTTCTCCGCCCCGCTAAGGTGGGCTTTGGCCATGTGGGCACTGGTGGATGTCCGCAGGCCCTGCCATGTGTTCCAGGAAATTGGCTTCGGGAGGAACATGCCTGGGGCTCAGCAGAGTGAGGGGTGCGCAGAGCAGACCCGACCCGAGCCGCAGCCTGGACCCCACCCGACAGTCAGGGCCACGAGCAAGAGACTCGCCTGTGCCCACTGGGGGCCGAGGCCATGGAACCACCCGGCAGCCCCACTGCCTCGACACCTGCCAACACGGAAATGGGCACGTTTCGGTCAGAGAGGAGGCTGGGGCACACTCCTCCCTCGCCCCCAACCACCCACCCTCCAAGCCTCAGTTTAGACGTTCCCTCTGCAGACCAGCGTTCTCTGCCCTGAGCCATGGTGGCGCCTCCCTCCAAGGCCTGTGTGCCTCCTGCCTGTCTGAGTCCGACCTCGGCTTCCAGCCAGCAGCTCGGGAACCCCCCAGGTCGTGCAGCTGCTGAGCCGAAAAACAAATGAGCAACTCCCAGGTGCAGGTCGGCCAGGTGGCATGTATGGCTGCATGGCGAGGCATCTAGAGTAGGGGAGCTCGCTTCTCCTGAGGGGACCTTGCTTTGTGTGGCTGGACAGGCACCGTCCACATGGCCGCCTGGGACTTGGGCCTCTCTCCACCATCACAGTCCAGGAAGAGGGGTGGCCAGTCCTAGCACTCGAGCTGAGCTGCCCTTGGTGGCTGCAGGGATGAGGCACTGATGTTGCTGGTGCAGTCGGGAAGGGGGATGTGACGGACGAAAAGGAGACCCCGATTTAGCAGGAAGCGTGGAATTCTGTGATCCTGTGCTGCTGGTCCATGCAGAGCTTTGGGTGGTCCCCAGACCCTGCTGTCTTGAGAGGAAGAGGAGTCCTGGTGGCCGCAGCAGAGCACTGACCCCTCAGTGGTCTGCCGACCACACAGCAGGGCCCTGGTGTCCAGACTGGCCACCTGGAGTCCTCAACCAGCCCCAAAGGGAAAGGAAGTTTGCCAGAAGGACCTTGGAGTCACACGTGTGGCCCCAGGATGGCAAGGACAAGGCCGCTGTCGAGGTGATGCTCATTCCATAAGGGCTGGTTAGAGTCACTCAGCAAACTGCCCCACACCTGCCACGGGCTTCCCCTCCCCTGGGCACCAGCGGCCACCCTGAGCTCAGAGACGTGGTGGAACCCCTCCCGTGTGGCGTGGTGCCGAGACTGATGGAGGTGCAAGCTGTGAGGAGTTGGTGGCCACAGCCAGGCCTGAAGACAGCACCTCCGAACCAAGCAGACTGTGGGAAACTTGTGGCTGCTGTGATTCAGAGACCGGGGTACGACTTGCTCTGCTTTCGAGAAGAGAGACTTTGGAGAACTGTCATCAAAAACGGCTGCTGTGTTGCAGGATGACACGGGAACTCTGCTGTCAATATTTCTGCGCCAAGGCATCACAGGGTCGCACGGGGGCCTGAGGGCCTGTGGGCTTGATTATCATTTCTAGGATGTCTGCAACATTTCTTGGATGCGAAGGTCTGTTCTGAGCACGACAGTTGGAAAACCGCCATCCGTGTCCTCTGAGCTGGGATCCATCTGCTGCAGGGAAGGATCTTAGCTTAGGAGACCACGCCACACTCCCAGGATGATGACGAGGGCATCTCCTGCAGGGTCCTGGGTACAAACCCTGCTGGCATCTGGCCATGGGGGAAAGACGGGGTGGGGGGCCCAGTGAACTGTGTGGATCTCTAGATCCACCGTCAGCAGCAATCCGGTCTTTAATATGTTTTAAATGCCATTTTGTCTGATTTAGTCTGGCCTTGGTTTTTATTATGCCCTGCTGGCATCTGGCCTCTGGGGTGAAGGGGATGACAACAGTCACCACAGTGGCTGGAGATGGGCCCACACGGTCGTCTTCCCCAGCGGGGACCTTCCCTCCCGTAGGAGGGTGGGTCATAAGACACAGAAGGTGCTGGCAGTGACCAGAAGCCATGTCCAGCCTCCTCTCCCGCAGCTCCTGGAAGCAGATTCCGTCTGGGCACAGGAAGCTTTTCTGGTAATTGGCCAACGTGCCACATGACTGCCGTCTGCCAGCCTCTAGGAGGTGAGAATTCCTCCACAAATTAACCTCACGCCCAGAAACCCATCATCGCCGCTTACCAGGATGGGGAAGCACAGTTTCCTCCAAAGAAACCTACATTCGAGCTGACGATTATATTCAGACGGCTAATTAAGAACTAGTTATTCCCAACTGATCAAAGAACTGCGCATGCACCCAGCTTTCCCCGGAGACTCGGGTCCCCGGCACTGGCATTTGAGTCCAGAAAGAATCCTCGGCCACATCAGGGAGGACACACGTTCGCCAAGAAACCCCCAAGTCTCCATTCACAGTGGTGTCTACTCAGAAGACACACACACACACACACACGGGATTCCTCGCAAAAGGTCCCAGGCTTCATGAGAAGTCCACGCTGGTGACCGTTGGAACGTGTTACTCTGGGGATGGCCCGATCACTATGAAGTTAATTTTCTGAGCTTCTGAGAAACCTGCCTTCCTAACAACCGAGATGGATGCAAACGAACAAGGGCTCAGCAGCCCGCAGCAGGTCCACGGGGGGTGGCGGCGGCACCCCTAACTCGGGCTGGGTGAGGGGCCCTGTCCGGGCAGCCTCAGGCCAGGCTCTAAGCAAACGCCGTGGCCCACAGGTGCTGCTTCTTGGGATGGCGTCGGGACCCTCCTGCAGGGGTAGCGGAGAGCTCGGCCGCCGCCACACAGCTCCGCACGCCCACCTGAGTGCTTCTCCAGCCTCCACAGGGGACGTTCACCTCTGGACCTTCCTTCATGTCATGTTCCGTTCTCACACAAGAAGTCAAGGAAAACACTAGCTGAGTGAAAAGCCCTTGAAAATGCTTCCATCAGAAAACAGACACCTAAATATACACTTTGTGTCAAGTTTAATGAGCACTTTGCTACTTCTGATGACTATGATTTCTTTATCTACCTGGTAAACAGAGACCAGGAGCCTTTTAGTTCTATTTCACAGAAAACACGTCGCCCGGTGGCCGCTCTCCAGCCGCTTCCCGTGCAGTCACCGCGGGTTGCAGGGATGGGCCATGCACCACCCTCGTGGGAGGTCCCTGCCTCACCGCTCAGGTGTCCACCGCCTGCCCCAGCCAGGACGGACGCCCCTGAGTTGCTGGTGGAATCGGGTGTGAACAGGAACGCTTCTGCTCCAGCACCTGTCCAGGTCTCTGGGTCCTGGAAGCAGCCAGGGCCGCACAGTTCTATGAATGTGACACCAGGACCTGTCCCCTGGGGCCTGGAGGGCCTAGAGGGAGGGGCCCTGAGAAGTCCCCATTCTCAGAAATGCAGGCTGTGTTCCCATGTGCACAAACTCCTCGAACTCATCTTGTGCAGAGGACGCTGCTGCGTTGGTCTGAAGCCCGGGGATGTGCCCCTCACGGGTGTGACCTGGGGCACCTCCTCAGAGCTTCTGGTCCCTCAGAGGTGTGACTGCCCCGGGCGAGCACACCGCCTGGCCTTGGAGCCACTTCTGGAAGGCTGTGAACTCAAGTCTGAGGAACAGAGAGAGCTGTTTGTCCAGGACCGTCAGCTCTGACGGCAGAGGAGCCGAGCTGACGGCGGCTGCCCTGCTGCCCCATGTAGAGGAGCTGCCTGCGAGTGAAGCCACACAGAGGGGAGACTTCTGAGCGATGGGCGGGGTGGGGGCCCAGTGAACTGTGTGGATCTCTAGATCCACCGTTAGCTGCAATCCGGTCTTTATTATGTTTTAAATGTCATTTTGTCTGATGTAGTCTGGCCTTGGTTTTTATTACCTGGAACCCAAAGAACCTTTAGTTCTATGCCATGTAAAGGAGATATCATTCCAGTCATTCCAGTTTACACCAGAGAAGTTCCAGGCGTAGACAGGCAAAGTGACCGAGCGCACCCAGCCAGGAGCAGGTGCGGCCTTGTGAGCCCCAGTGACCCTAATCCCTGATCAAATGTGTGACTCAGCCTCGAACCGGCATGGGACTCTCGATGCCAGCTTGCCAAATGCAGACTGCAGGGCCCCCACCAGCAAGGATACGGTTCAACAGGTTAGGGCAGGTTCCAGGAACCTTCATTTTTATCAAATGTTCCTGGTGATTCTGAGGCAGGCCACATTTTACTGAAGCCAAATCCACTGTGTGAGGCTGGCTGCATTTGGCCGCTGGGTTTAACATCTGCACTCAGGATCCTTGCTGGCCGGGGACGGTGGCTCACACCTGTCATCCCAGCACTTTGGGAGGCCGAGGCGGGCGGATCATGAAGTCAGGAGATCGAGAACATTCTGGCAAACACGCTAAAACCCCGTCTCTACTAAAAATTCTAAAAATTAGCCGGGCGTGGTGGTGAGCACCTGTAGTCCCAGCTACTCGGGAGGCTGAGGTAGAATAGCTTGAATCTGGGAGGTGGAGGTTGCAGTGAGCCGAGATTGTGCCACTGCACTCCAGCCTGGGCGACAGAGCGAGACTCTGTCTCAAAAAAAAAAAAAAAAAGGTGTCTTGCCAGGATCAAAGCCTTGAATATTTCCATGGACTCTCCACTGACCACAGAGGAGCTGGGGAGATGCTGGAGAAGACGTTGTCCCTCCCTGGGTCTCTCCACTGGCTCCAGGCAGGTGTGCACAGGGCAGTGTGTCAGCCTCAGTGTTTGGGATCCACTGGGCCCGGGAGAGTCAGTGTTAGAGTCGGTGTTTGGGACCCGCCGGGCCCGGGAGGGTCAATGTTACAGTCGGTGTTCGGGACCCGCCGGGCCCGGGAGGGTCAGTGTTGGAATCGGTGTTTGGGACCCGCCGGGCCCGGGAGGGTCAGTGTTGGAATCGGTGTTTGGGACCCGCCGGGCCCGGGAGTGTCAGTGTTAGAGTCAGTGTTCGGGACCCGCCGGGCCCGGGAGGGTCAGTGTTACAGTCGGTGTTCGGGACCCGCCGGGACCGGGGAGGGTCAGTGTTAGGGTTGGTGTTCGGGACCTGCCGGGCCCGGGTGGATCAGTGTTGAGAGTCAGTGTTTGGGATCCGCTGGGCCTGACAGGGTCAGTGTTATAGTCGGTGTTTGGGACCCGCCGGGCCCGGGAGGGTCAGTGTTTGTAGAAGGGATGTGTGTGCCGTGGACCGGTGGCACCCATGCCTTCTTCAATGTCCTCTTCCTCTTCCTTGGTGGCAGGGGGCTCAGGCCCAAGTGTCCTCTGCACTGTGTCACGTTCACTCTGGGACATCACAGACCTCAGTTGCCTTTTTGCGCTGGTCTCTAGAAGCTACCGGCAAACGTGTGGCCCACGCTGGTGCCTGGACGGGAACTAACTGACTTCATTCTGTAGCTGCTACCTAGGGCCGCAGGGTTCATCTACCTCTACTTCCCTCACCCGGATTCCCGCAGGTTGTGCAGCTTTGCTTCGTATCACATGCCTTTCTCCCAGGGACAGACCCATTTGGAACGAGGTGGGGCACCCAACAGACCAGCTCAGTTCCCTCCCCAGAAAGAAGGGCTGCTGCTGAGACCTGAAAGGTCTGCTGGAAGGGAACGGCGCTGATGATAAAAACCTTCACACCAAAACTCATATTTCATAGGCTCTTCCTGAAGAAAAGTGAAACAAAGTAGGTTTAACTGGATCCACGCCTACTGGATCCGATGCACACAGCAGCTGTATTTATGTTACCAAAAGGGGGCTGGCGAGGGAAGGTGGTCTAGTGGGAGGAGGGAAGCCGTTATGACTGGGAATGTCAATGAATCCGCAGTGTCACAGAATTTTCTAAGAGATATGGACCAATTTGGTGGCTGGGCTCAGAAGTGGCAAAAGGCAACAGCCATCGACTACCTCCCGCCAGCACTGCACCTCCCTGCCGTGGCCACAGCTACCCTGTCTGGAAATCCTGGGGCCTCTGCACTGCCAGGCCCTTCTCCACCTGCTCCAGCTTTGCTCGGTGCACGTGGGTAAGTGCGTTAGGGTCAGTGACATGCATGCGGGAATACCGGCCCAGAGCTCCCGGAAGCCTCCGCGCACATGAGGTGATGAGAAGGCTGGAGGTCCAGCAGCCACGCCGGCCGGAAGTGTGGAAGCTGTGAGCAGGGATGTGCGGCCCAGAAGCAGAAGAGCTCCTGGCCCTGGAGCCCCTGCGAGCTTCACGCTGGCTGCAAGTGCCAGCCGCCATGTTTCTTGTGCGTGGAAGACGACACACTCCGTCTTGTTTTACCCACTGCGAGCTTCACGCTGGCTGCAAGTGCCAGCCACCACGTTTCCTGTGCCTGGAAGACGACGCGCCCCGTCTTGTTTTACCCACCGCGATTTGGGTTTCTGCTGAGGCAGCTGAACATAATCACAGAGAATACGCCGAACACCACTGCCAAGTGCCCCAGTGATGACACAGCAGCTCCCGCAGTGCAGCGTCTCACGGCCCACGTCAGCTCCCTCTGTGATGTCCCAGGGTTCGCCGTGGCTGCCGGTCCCCAGGCCGCTGTTTCAGGAGAGAGTGGCTGAGGACGTCGACTCTGCATGTCCAAGAGGCAGCTCTCATGGCCCAGTAAAATCCACAACAGGTATCTTTGGTCTCTCAACATTCCCTAGCTTGTCACCGTTGCCCCCAACCCTGTGAACTGAAGTGGAATGTTATTCCCATCGTATCAGTTGCAGACAAGTCAGTTGCACAGCATGGCACCACATCCGTCCCTCCCCTGCTGGTGTCTGGGAAACCGCGGTCTGTGCTCGCCATGTAAGAGCTCCTGGCCCAAGCCTTTCGAGCATGGCCCTTCCAGGCTGCTTGTCACACGGAGATGTGAACAGAAACAGACCTGGGTAGGCAGGCGTCTCCAGGGACACCTGGCAGAGGGACGGTGTGGCTGCCATCTGGCCGGGTTTGCAAGAGGCTCTTCCCCTGCAGCGTCTCACATGTGCCTTGCAGGAGCCCCTGGAGGTGGGCATCCTCGCCCCAGCTTTGCAGATAAAAAGGAGGCAGCCTGCCATGGTCACCCAACAGGTGCTCTGCCCGTCGGATGTGAATTCGTGTCTGCCTGAGCCTAAGCCTCTGCCTGTTCTCTGGAACGTCACTCTGTGTGGACAGGCTGTGACCAGGAGCCACTACAGCCCGGCCCAGGTGTGCCGTAAACCCAGCTGGGCCTTCCATTTCCAGGCTCTCTGAGTGATGTGCCATTGGCCTCTGAGGCCCTGAGCTCCACGTGGGGAGACCTCCGCCCCAGGCTGGCACCTGCCAGAAGCAACCACGGCCCCCAAAGACAAGATGCCCTGCACAGCAGGCAGGTCCGCAGGCCCTGAGGCCTGGCCACATATATGAAGGAAAAAGAAACGAAGCACTGCCCAGAAAATCCATGCCCTTGGGCTAACATTTACTGGAAGAGGCCAGGCAATCCTTCCGGACCGTTTGTGCCACAACAATTAAGCAGTTGGCTTAGAAAGCATCAAGCCCGGGATCTCGGTGATAGCCTCGCTTTCACTGAAATGCATAAGCTGGTCCGTCGCTCGTAATAATCTAACGATGAGTCTTCTGTCATGTTTACGGCTTGAGAAAGACAGGACAGCAAGTGACAGGTCTTGGTAACGTCTCCAGTAACGTTTCTTTCTTCCGTTGCATCCCTGTGGAGGGTGCAGAGTCGGTGGGGAAGAGGCGAAGCGCTCCTTCAGCTGCTGATGGACGCAAATGGGAGCCTGTAGAGGCTGTTTTTTCATTCCAAGGGAAAAGGTAAAAGAAGAATCAGAAAGGCCCCTGTCCCCTCCCTCCCTCCAGGCCCGACTGTGTCCCAAAAGGAGGCTGGCCACGGCCCCTTGGCTTGTGGGATGGCCACTGGTTGCCTTCCGGGAGCTCTTCATCTGCGGTCTCCCCCTCTGACGTCTCCAGGTGTTCTAGGACCCTGCAAGCCAAATCCACTCCCGGAAAACAGCTCCTGTGTTTGCAGGGGGCTCTATTCAGAGACAGCTCCGGCAAATCCCTCCTGCACCGTGAGGCTCTCCAGGCTGATTTCGCCACCTCTGTTCCGGGGGAGGGAGGCCTCTGAGGCAGCGAACAGCCCAGCCCAGGCGTTTGCAGAGGTGACCACTGGGTCCTGTGTAGGGCCAACCTTCTGCCACCTTCAGGAGTGCCCCAAGTCCACGTCCTCCAGCCCAGACAACCCCACACGTCCCATGAAAAAAAGCGCCCCACCGAGGTGCGGGCTGGAAGCCTGTTCAACACTGTCCAGCTCCTGCTACAGAAACCTCTCAGGTCCGGCGGAGCGCAGTGCGGAGCGGAAAAGGTCCGGGACCAGGGCAGGGCGGAGGGTACAGATGGGCCACGGCCGCCCTGGATGGCGGCTGCAGGTGGAGTTCTGGAAAATTATCAGGATGATGACAGACCAGGGCCGGTGGCCACGGTTGAGGACCAGCCCCCAGAGAATGCTGAGGAGAAAGAAACTGTGACGTCGACTGTATTTTACTCTCAGTCACTGCAGCCTCCTGTTCTTCCCACTTCAACGGCCTTATTAACTGGCTAATTCCCAGGTTAAGCCAAGTAACCCGGCAGGTGATGGGAGAGCTGAAGGTTCCACGCCTGCTCCAATTAATGTCTTCTTAGGATGGACTGGAGAGTTCAGATTCACTCTCTAAAGTGACTTGGGGACAGAAAATTCACTGACTTACAAAAAGGTGGGTCTCCATGACTGACAGCTTCGTATCACAAAGAAAGGCATTTGCAGAGCAGAGACACTTGATCACTGGGAATTACTGACTCCCAAGCCCAGAAAATGCCACTTGATACACCGGCAAAGGACCTCCATCAGAGCAAAGGGAATCAGACGGCACTGGTGGGATTAGCAGTTCCAGTGGCTCCCAGAGCTCAGAGCTCCCAGCCAGGGCAGCCACGCGTGAGGGACTTCTCACCAAACGCAAGTGAGCTTTCTGCTAAGGCTTCAGAAACAAACCAGCTTTACAGGCAGGCTTTAGGTTAATGGTACACTTTTAAAAATGAAATAAAACATGAAACTACTTTGTATTGGCTCGTATGAGGGATCTGGAGTCATCAACCTCTTGCATTGGTTTTACGTCTGCAAACATAAAATGGCATGGTTATCTCAGGGTCAAGCTTAAATTGGTAATTGTGGGTCAGTCCCTCTGGCCTTTCTAGAAGTATTTGAAAATACCGATGTGATCCTCACAGGACTTCTCAGATCTCCTGAGGGCAGCGTCCTCGGCTAGGACGTGCTCAGGGAAGACCACACCAGCATCTGTCGAATAAATCAGTGATTTCCCACAATTAGCCTAAGAGTAAACTATAATCCAACTACACAAACCAGGTGTACCACGAAGTAAGTAAACCTCCTTAGAAAGCAGCTGAACATGATGACCAATATTTGAAACTGTGGTATCTGTATAATTGCAGTAATACTGCAATAGTCAATATCTGTATAATTGCAATACACAACCTACAATAATTTGATGTAATCAATGAAGATTTTACCTAGTGGGTAAAAAGCAGCATGTGCTGGTAATATATGGGCTGGTAAACATTTCACAGCTGGATCTCAGGAACAAAAACACATGCATGTGTGTACATGGATAAGTTTATTATAAATTTTAGTGAAATAAAGCGTCTGCAGCGTACAGTTTACAAATGTAGTATACGGTACTCATTTTTGTAAATGGTATGTGACCAATTGATTCTCGCAGAAAACGTCTGTTCATGTCTGGCAAACCTGTATCTGCAGGGAGCCTATAGCCGTATTTGACCAGGGAGGGCAGGCCCTACGCAAATGTTGGTGAATGTTCTCATTTGCATTAATGAGTAAGACAAACCAAAACAACAAAACAGTCAGTGTGAGCTCTTGTTTGTCAGTGACTTCTCTGCTGAATTGAGTCACTGTGTTTAAACGCCTGAAGATTTCCTTAATTTTTTCGCTCTCACAGCGTAATGGCTTCAACACTTTCAAGTCTCATCTGCATCATTAACGTCTTCTCCACCACTCTGAGTTAAAGGCCAGCTCTGGTTTGCAGCACTTGCTGACGTCTGCAGCGTCAATGCACCCACCGCGACCCACTCCAAGCTTCCACCTCGGCAGGGCCGAACAGGAGCAGGTGGCCTGGGACGCCTAAGAAAGGAGATGTCTCCTGTGGACCGTCCAGGCTGCTCTCAGGGAGGCTGGCCTGTGGACTTCATCCATGGGCTTCCACGGCCTCTGGCTTCCAGTCCTGTTCTGCCATTGGCGATCCCTGGCAGGGACTGGCAGGAGGCAGGAGGATGAGGTCCAGGTCTTATTCTCCTATGGGGTCGTCTTAGTATCTCTCTGGCCCTCGGTGAAGGTCATGGCATCTTTCGAGGTGACTCTGTGCCACCTGACTTCCAGAATCCATTAACTGCTCCTCCCTCTTCCCTTCAGACCAGGGTGAGAAGAGCTCTGCTATTATTAGGCCCAGAACACGGCACTTTTCTGGTAGTTTTCCAGCACTCTGCCTATGTCTCTGCAAACAGTCCCCTTACCAAGCCCTCTGGGGATGATGCTAAAGTGCCCGGCATTCCCGCTGGGACACCGACACAGACAGAACTCAGAGAACAGCAGAACTCCCCAGAGGACAGCCTCACGGCGCGCACAGTGAACAGCCCGTTCAGGTGCTCCAAGACATCAGAGGGGTCCCAGACAGAGTTCTCCAGAAAAAAATAACAATTCCACGTAGCTGCTAGCGTGAGACGCCGGATCAGCCCGAGCGCATGGGGGACGGCACCTCATGCTTTGCCACGGTGTGAATGTTTGCAGCCCCCGAATTCCTGTGTTGAAATCCTCACCCACAAGGTGATGGTCTTAAGGGGTGGGGGCTTTCCGAGGTGAGTAAGTCGGGTCCTCGCGATGGGATGAGTGCCCTTATAAATGGGGCCCGAGCTGGAGGGCACTGTGAGGCATGGGCCCTCCCCAGATGGCACCTTGGTCTTGGACTTCCCAGTCCCCAGAAATGTGACAGATGAATGTCTGTTATTTTAAGCTTCCCAGTCAGTTACAGCAGCCAGACAAACTTCTACCAAAAAGAATAAAAGAACAGCAATTAGAAGTTTAAGAAATAAAAGATTTTAGTTTAAATACAAATACACTTCAATGTGGCAGGATTTTTAAAGAAATAATAGAGTACAAGGAAAAAGCACATCTGACCTTAAGGCTGGGAATGATTCCTTTGAGTGGCTCAGGGAGGGACATATTCTCCCAGCAGATGGCTCAGCCCTGGTGCACACTCTTCACACAGACGTGCACCAGGGGAAATTCAGTTACGGTCACAGGGCTAAATACATACTTCATCAGCTATAAAAGTAATCCTCTGATAGGATCTGGGAGATGAAAGAGGGAGTGCGGAGGGAAGGGTGGGGTTGGAACCTCCTGGCATTAGAGGGTAGTGACCATCGGCCACTGTCAGAAACGATGCAACAAGAAATGGCCTAGAGTACATTCATCTAAAGCAACAAAGGCAACCACAGACAAGCCAGGCCTACTCCCACCACTGCCACTGCTGGCCGCGAGGGAGGAGGCCAGCAGAGCCCGAGTCCCTGGTGTGGCAGTGCCCCTGTGCTGCTGGTCCCTGCTCACCTCTGCCTCGTTTTCCGGCTGTTTGTCCTAACACCTGTGCCTCTCACTTGGTGGTCTTTCCTCCAACCCTTCTTGTTTGCCAAGCCTCTCTTACAATGTAGCACTTTAAAACAGCTTTTCATTGTGGAAATCTGTTTATTCCAAAGCTCTTGGGCAGTCTCATAAATATTGGTTTAAAACATTAGCCAACGGATTATTGATAAAATATAAAACAGAAACTATTTCCCAAGGAAACTTCATCTAAAAATACACCAGTTTCCCCTCACCTCACTTGAGTAGAGGGACCAGAGGGCGCGCCTGAAGGTCACTTCCTCACGCCTCTTCCACATGCTTCCCAGGAATCCCCCTGAGAATGGCTTGAAAAAAAAAAATCTGTGACAATGGAGAAGAGTTGCCCCCAAAGAAATGTGCATATAAACAGGTCTTCCAGGTAGAGAAAAAAAGTTCTGCATAAATAATTCAGATTGCTGAGCTTGGTGGCTCATGCCTGTAATCCCAGCACCTTGGGAGGCTGAGGCAGCAGTTTGAGACCAACCTGGACAAGACAGAGAAACCTGGTCTCTACAAAAAATACAAAAAAATTAGCCAGGCATGGTGGCGCCTGCCTGTGGTCCCAGCTACTCAGGAGGCTGAGGTGGGAGGATCGCCTGCGCCTGGGAGGTCAAGTGAGCCATGATCACACCATTGCACTCCAGTCTTGGCAATGGACTGAGACCCTGTCTCAGTGATCAATAATAATAATAACTCAGACAAACCAGGTCGAAAGGTGTCCTGAGATGGGGAACTCAGGACCCAGCTACCTGGGGTGGACACTGTGGCTGATGGATCCGGAAAGGGCAACACCAAAGGACTCTGAGAGGTGTCTTATATCTTGCTGTTGTTACTCCCCTTGACCGCTGAAAGCCTTTCCGCTCCCCAGAATCGAGTAAGGAGCTCCCGGACAGAAGTGGGGAAGGAGCCCCAGTGACCGGGTCTTCCTGCCCAGGGCCATGTTACTTAACTCCGTTTAAGTGAGGGAGCATGAACAGGTCACGTTACTGTCACATGCACCCGATTTCATTCTCCATCTGCAACAATGAAAACTGCGTAACGACACCGTTAAATACCCCAGAATTATAATTAATTCTTACTAGCCAACAGATTCTGAGTGCACTAAAATCTCTATTAGCCGGGACTGATGTAGCCACAATGGCCGTGCTGTAGAGGCCGGGTGCAGTGGCTCACGCCTGTAATCCCAGCATTTTGGGAGGCCGAGGTGGGCGGATCACGACGTCAGGAGTTTGAGACTAGCCTGGCCAACATGATGAAACCCTGTCTCTACCAAAAATACAAAAATTAGCTGGGTGTGGTGGCACGCACCTGTAATCCCAGCTATTTGGGAGGCTGAGGCAGGAGAATTGTTTGAACCCGGGAGGCAGAGGTTGCAGGGAGCCGAGATTGTGCCACCACACTCCAGCCTGGGTGACAGAGCCAGACTCCATCTTGGGCCGGGATGGTGGTGGGGGGGGAGCGAGGAGGAAGAGAAGGAGAGAGACCAAGACGCAGTATCATCTATAACAAATTAAATATCATCTATAATAAATTACAATCCAAATTCTAGGTGGTGTTCTGGGACTGGTTCACATCCAGCTTGGTCTGGCTTTGCCACTCCCATAGGGCAGGACACACTGAGGTCTGCCCAGGGGGTCCTGCTCTGAGTGCCGGGCTCCCACCTTTCTGCAGGCCCAGGTGCCCCTATTCCTGCAGCCCCTTCTAGACCCAGCCTGTCCTCATCTGAAATTCGGGGCTGCTGGCCTGGGCATGATCCCTTCACTGTTTCTCACTAATACATCACTCTCGCCTCTTAAAAGATGACAAAGACCCTCTCCTTTCACACACTCAAGTCAGGCTCCTCTGAGCCCTCCCTGTGACCAGTCCCTGACCTTGGCCGGTTTAGGCCGATTTAGCAAGAATCCTGCTGAGTTGGTTTAGTGAAAATCCCCTACCCTTTGTCCCTGATCAAAGTCCTCAACTCCCACCCTTGGTCTGTGACCACGCTGCCTGCCTTCGGCAAAACTCCTGTCTATGCAGCCAGAACCCGCCTTGCCTCTGACCCTTCCTCTTAGTAATTTTCTCTCCATCCCCCGACCCTACGCCTGGGATGTCAAGTCCCACTTTTTCCATTTGGAGTTGAGCTGGATCTGCCTCTCCTAACCCAACATCTCGCTTTAGAAGCCCCCCTTGAATAAAGGCGGCCTTGCCCTCTTGAACAAGTGCAGTCTGGGACAGGACATCCCCCTTCATTCCAGCGCCCATGCACCCTCAGCCACAGTCCTCAGACCTCAAGAAACCCAGCGGGTGACAGGCATGGGTGTCACCGGGGCCGGGACTGCTGGTGGGAGCACAGCAGCCCGGGAGCACTTTGCAGGTGAGCAGGGCCTGGACAGGGGCTTCTCTGCCGCCCGTCCCTGGGGAGGACTCTAGGCCCCCGCCCTGGACCGAATAACTCGTTTTGCTGTTGCCCTGCGGTCTCCGCGACCTTGGGGTTCCACTTAGCACCCCCAGGCCAACACCTTGCCTCTCCATGCACCCACACCTGGCCTCTCCTAGTCCGGGTTCCACTTAGCACCCCCAGGCCAACACCTGGCCTCTCCTAGTCCCCGGCCTGCCAGTGTCTGGACTGTCGGTCACCTAGCGTGCACGTGGGCCTCGGAGGCTGCCCTGTGGAGCCCGAGGGCCCAGGGAGGAGAAAAGGGGGCCAAGTTCACACTCAGCTTCCTCTGCCCCAGCGTCCCTGTCCCCTTCTCCCCTCCACGGCCCCCAGGGCCTGCGTCCCCATCTGCAAAGGGCAGGGGTGCCCGCGCCCTCCGAAGCGCGCTCTCCAGGCCGCTCTCCGGGAGCCCCCGTCCTGCTCCCTCCCCCTGCACAGCCCGAGTCCAGCCCGCTCGCTGCCCTCAGGACCGCCAGTGGGGACCGGCCAGGGCGGTCAGGCCCGGTCCGGGGGGGGGGGGCCAGGTCCCGCGTCCCCGCCGAGGCCAGGCAGGGAGCCCCGAGATGACCGGCGGTGCCCACGCGCCGGGAGAAAACCTAAAGGACGAACCTTCCCGATTACATATAAGGACGGTTACTATTTATTGCACAACTTGCTCTTTTTTTTTTACTTGCTAAAGAGGGAAACCTTACGCTAAACATAAAACGACTAACAGCCCTTGTCCCTGCGTGGGTGGTGCGCGCGCCTTTAAACCTAAGGCCACGGGTGCACAGCCCCGCACCCGCGCAGGGCGGGTCCTGCGCATGCGTAGGGTCCTGCGCATGCGTAAACAGAAGGGGTAGACGCCAGGCCCAAGACGGCGTCAAGGGAGCGGACGGGCGGGGGACGAGGGGGCCTCTGCGCAGGCGCAGAGAGGAGCGAGCGACTCCTGCGCACGCGCGGAGTGAAGCGCCGGGAACAGCGGAGCGTGTGAGGAAGCCGTTGGGGGAGGACCCCGAGGCGGCCTCTGGGAGCCGACAGGAACACGTGGTCGACCAGAGAGAGACTCCCATGTGCACCGAGCAGATGAGGTGACTGGGGCGTTGCGCAGGCGTGCTGCAGAGGCGGGTTGTCATCGGCGCAGGCGCGGTGTGGAGGAAGCCCCCCGCCGGCGCAATGTGGAGGCGGCCGGACTCGGC
This sequence comes from Macaca nemestrina, assembly GCF_043159975.1. Taxonomy (NCBI): domain Eukaryota; kingdom Metazoa; phylum Chordata; class Mammalia; order Primates; family Cercopithecidae; genus Macaca; species Macaca nemestrina. The sequence continues at coordinate 156,347,184 of NC_092128.1, forward strand.
GCAAGCGCGGTGCGGAGGAGGCGCCGGCGCAGGTGCAGACGCAGGCGGGGCAATGGCCGCCGAGTCCGTAGGGCTTCCCTGCGCTCCTCTCCCGCGTCTCGTGGGCCGCCCTGCGCTCTTCCCCGGCGTGTCGTGGGCCGCCCTGCGCTCCTCCCCGGCGTGTCGTGGGTCGCCCTGCGCTCCTCCCCCGCGTCTCAACGGCTGGGCCTGCGGGTCTCTTTCTGGCAGGTGCCATCTCTGGCAGGTGCCCTCGCGTCGCTTGGGGGCCTGGCCATGTCCTCCCGCCTGGCCACGCCCTTCTGCGCCTCTTTTTTTATTGAGATTTCCATCCCCTGCACAGAAAGTGTCCTTTAATTACTCCAGTGTTTTTTTACTTTTTAAGAAACAGTTTGCACTTTTTGAAACAGAAGAGTGTCAAAAAAAAAAAAAGTTTAACCTTCTTCAGGTTATATTTTAGTGACTGATATTAATATATATTCCAAAGTTGTATGAGATTTCTAAAATTCTAATTTGAGTATATGCTACCAATCGTAATTATGGTTATTAAGTTGTTATTGTGAACCACAGAAATAACCAAATTTCCTTGTCAAGTGTGTCTTTATGAGTATTTACAGTCATTTCCACAGTTAATTGCTTCATGCTGATATAGTTTCTGAAAATTTCACAAGCACACGAAATCCTAGAACATGGTGTCTTTTAGGAGGTTCATGAAAGGATGGGAAGGACTCTGAAAAGCACTGTTGAATACAGGTTTCTAATAACTTCAGAATCCCATCATTTGGACTGGGTGAGAATTGCTGAAACTTTAATGAAAAGACTGACTGGCTTATAAAACTGCTAACCCAAATAGAATAAAAGTTAATTGAATACCGAGGAAATACTTCACCAGGTTTGCATACTAAATCAGCCAATACTGAAGTTGTTTAGATATACAATTTGAGTGAACTCCGTGGTCTAAGTCAAATTACCTGTGGTAACCCATCAGTTATCCACGGTATGCACCCAATTTGGAGAAACAGCTGGCACCCAAGAGCACATAAGTCTGATGTTAGTCATGGACTCATGGAGAACCAGAACGGCCACCTTGTCCTTCCTGAGTCCTTAAAGCTTTTGTTATTAGAAGTTATACATTCCATGACTCATCCTGGAAAAGATAAAATGATCCAAATTAAATGCATTGGTGTGGTGACTTATAAATGGTTAAAATAGTTTATAACCAATGTTCAGTTTGTCAAACCCGTATTCCTGGGAAGACAAAGCTTCATGTACATTTGGCTACCTGGTGAGCCATTTAAACATTTATAAAGGGATTTCGTTCAGTTGTCATTTTAAATGTATGTGTTCTGGTTGTATGAAAGCTTTCCCATGCTTCAGTGTATTTCACCAGGTAAAGAGCTTTTTTTTTTTTTTTTTTTGAGACAGAGTCTCGCTCTCTTGCCCAGGCTGGGGTGCAGTGGCATGATCTCAGCTCACTGCAAGCTCTGCCTCCCAGTTTCACACCGTTCTTCTGCCTCAGCCTCCTGAGTAGATGGGAGTACAGGTGCCTGCCACCACGCCCAGCTAATTTTTTGTAATTTTAGTAGAGACGGGATTTCACCGTGTTAGCCAGGATGGTCTCCATCTCCCGACCTCGTGATCCACCCGCCTCGGCCTCCGAAAGTGCTGGGACTACAGGCCTGAGCCACCGTGCTCGGCATAAAGAGCTTTTTATGGTTCACTGAGGACAATCAACCCCTTTACAGTCTAGAACCCAAAGATGGGATCTTCTGAGAACATCAGAAAAACTGCCCTTGGCATCCACACTGCAACAAAACCTCAGGATCTTGAAACTTGGGGTCATAATCTCACAACTGAGCAGGGTCGCTCCACACTCTTGGAACTGTTCATCCATTGAAACCATTAAGGTAGCGTTAACCAGGGAAGTTTCTCCCAGAAGAAGATGGCATCCTCGATGTGAGCAGCTCTTTCCGAAGGTCATGGATCAAGACTTCTTACTGTCATGAGAACAATAGAAGTGAGAAGGGTGTCTGTTGTGTGCACCTATGGGTTATGCTTTTATTTGTGAAGGATTTTGCAGCCAGCTCTATACATGGATAATCTTATAACTTGATAGATAAAAGATGAAGGCCCAATGTGTCATAGGTGAGAAATTTAAATGGTACATACGGTGCCTCATAATCATTCAGAAACAGAACATTGGTCCGCTCCTCTTAACCCACGCCATGGGTTACAGAGAACATTGAATCATTCAGAAACAGAACATTGGTCCGCTCCTCTTAACCCACGCCATGGGTTAAAGAGAACATTGCCAGGAGGCCTTCCCTCTTGTAGAAGGGCATCATTTGTTAGGTCCTTTTTCCATGGTTTGGAACACAAAAGGCAATGACTAGAAACGTGTCCCTCAAGATAGACTCTGTAGCAGATTCTACTGCAACGGCTACACAACAGATGTTAAATTCTCTTGTGAAAGTTACGCTAAATAATAGAATTGGCGAAACAGGAAAGTATCTGTGCAGCTGCTGGCACTTAGGACCTATGGAGAAAACATCAGGTATTACAGAGATTCTGTTGTAGGGAATTAACGAAAAGATCACTGAGTTAAGTCAAAGAATGAGCTTTATCTAGCTCATTCATTGGTCTATTTGAGTTGAGGTGGTTTGGTTTACGGGGACCCTGGGTAAGGAGCATCCTCCAAATCCTTGGTGTTGCCCTCTCAGTAGTCATAATAATGGTCTCCCTGGTGCACTGGATTCTCTCAAAGGTTTTAAATGTTAGTGTGAAGCCATCTTTAGAATGTCAAATGGTGTCTCTTCCACTGGAATGACAAGAGCTGAAAGAAATGTGTGACCACGAGGACACCATAACCCGTGAGTGACATGCTGAGACCGGAAACCCAAAATGATAGTAACGGAGAGTGGTGCTGATGACCTAAGTTTTGGTCACTCTCTTGCCTAAGTGAGAACCTGACCAAAAGGGGGGAATTTTTAAAACAAAATGGTGGGAGGCCATTGTTTCGGACTGAGCACTAGGTCCCAGCAGACCAAACCAAACCAAAATGGCGTCATTCGTGCTAAATGTGACATAATTTAATTAAGACTTTAAGGAAACACGTGGGTCCTAGAACAGACCAGGTTTTGTTTTTCTGTTGCAAACAGGACTTTCCAGCATAAGGTGGTATCCTCCACTCAGTCCTTGTTCCTACCTTTGCAAAACTCATTGTTCTGCTGCTTCCTAGTGAGTTTCAAGACCAATGGTGATAGTGACATCAATAACTCACGTTATGGTCAATCTCTCAAAACTGAGAAAATGACCAAAAAGGGGGAATTGTTAAAGCGAACTAAATATGGCCCGAGAAGGACTCCGTACTTCTGTATTGGAGTCCTTGTGGACAAACTGAGGCTAACTTAAAAGGCAGACAAGATTGAAAACCTAAATTAGGAATACGCACCTGTCACAATTGCTGAGTCTTGGCCAGTCCCAGCAGCCATACTTCAGTCACTCACACACTGCTGAATGTTCAAACTGTGTTTAAATGAGGCACATGCCAACCTGTATCCGATCCAGGTGCTTCTGTACCTCCCTTCCCTTTCTTTGTCTATAAATCTTCCACCACGTGGCTGCACTGGAGTCTCGCTGAGTCTGCTGTAATTCTGGGGGCTGCCCGATTTACAAATCATTCATTGCTCAATTAAACGCCTTTACATTTAATTCAGCTGAAGTTTTCTTTTAACAAGAGTAAGATAAGAACGTGTGTTCTTATCGCCCAGAATGGACAGATCAGTAGCGTTCCTCGTCATTCTTTTGTGGCCGGTTTTACGTAAACATTTTGTGTGTATTATAATAGAATTCGATTTTAATGAATATACTTTAAAAGCAACTTTTTTTTACTCTTCCTCACCATGAAGATGGAGAAAAGTAAGAAGGGCTGTCTTGTGGTTCCTTTTCTGGACAGTAAGAAGGGCTGTTTTCTGGTTCCGTTTCTTTTCTGGATAGTAAGAAGGGCTGTCTTGTGGTTCCGTTTCTTTTCTGGATAGTAAGAAGGGCTGTCTTCTGGTTCCGTTTCTTTTCTGGATAGTAAGAAGGGCTGTCTTCTGGTTCCGTTTCTTTTCTGGATAGTAAGAAGGGCGGTCTTCTGGTTCCATTTCTTTTCTGGATAGTAAGAAGGGCTGTCTTCTGGTTCTGTTTCTTTTCTGGATAGTAAGGATGTTTATCTTACTGTGTCTTCATTGTCCTCAAACCTCAAGTAGTCACTGATATCCTGGGGATGACAGTTTTAATCGTAGTGTTAAAAGGCAGATTTATTTACTTGGCAAACATTGTCAAGTCTCAAAAAAATTACCCCATGGTCTTGCCTTCTTTCCTCGTGAATTGCCTTCCTCTGATGGAGAGGATTTGATCTGTCCCCTGCTCGTCAGTGTTTCTAGCTTCTTTGGGATGTCCACTCTGCATATCTCCCAGGGAATTAAGAAATAATGGCTTCAGCAAGAAGCAAGGCAGGAAAGTGCAGTACCTGGGAACCATCCAGGGAAGGGGCTGTCCCCAATGAGAATGGCCCTGAGCAGGCGTTCTCGCTGTGACTTCACTCAGACCAGACCACCCTGACCTTTTCATCACCGTGCCTCAGTGAAGTCAGTCGTTGATCCTCTGATCTGTTACTGAATCATCATGAAATCTCCCTTGTACGAGAGTTGCAGAACTCTGCCGTGTGAATCATGCAGGGTTTGGGAGAGAGGACTTTCTACCTCCCTGCTTTTCCTGTACCTAAATGGAACGAAAATCAGAACTGTTGCTTATTCTTTAAATTCAAATTCCTGTATCCAAACCAGTGTTACAAAAGGACTCCAGTTTGCCCCCCAAATTGGTCTACTGAGAATATAATGATGACTTTTCCTCCAAATCCCACAATATGAGCTTTTCTAAAATAACTCTAGAAACAAGTATGATGATATTCCAGAATTCCTGCGCGTGGGCTTTATTTTGAATTAGAATTATTTGTGTATCCAATTTGTATCCCCTGAAGGATGATGAGCCACTTGAGGCCAGGTCCAGCCATGGCGTGTATGCCAGAGCACCTGCGAGAATGTCTCACGGGCAGTCCGTCTCTCCTGAATGTGAAGGGATGAGCACCCACTGTGAGCCACCATCCGTGTGACCGGCCCGTGACTGCCTCCAGCTCACAGAACCTCTGCACACAACGGAGAAAGGCCTCCCCTGGGTGAATGGGGTGGGAAACGTGTGCCCTTCCAGGCGGCTGGTGAGCAAAGTGCTCCGCTCGGCAGGGTATGACTTGTTCAGCTCCACCAGGGGCCCTGTGATGAGACAGGCTTCGACCCTGCCCTCTTGCAGCTGGTGTGTACAATGGGTAGCCCAATAAATCAATAAGCAAATCCATGCTGTGATTTCAGGTGTTAGCTAGAGCTTTGGAGGAAAAGCAGGCTGAGGGGAGGGAATGACACAGACAGCAGGCCAGGGAGGGGCCGAGTAGGGGCCTGGGTAATAGGCAGTGCCATGTGTGAAACATTGAAAAGTGTGGGCCGGGCGCGGTGGCTCAAGCCTGTAATCCCAGCACTTTGGGAGGCCGAGACGGGTGGATCACGAGGTCAGGAGATCGAGACCATCCTGACTAACACGGTGAAACCCCGTCTCTACTAAAAATACAAAAAACTAGCCGGGCGAGGTGGCAGGCGCCTGTAGTCCCAGCTACTCGGGAGGCGGAGGCAGGAGAATGGCGTAAACCTGGGAGGCGGAGCTTGCAGTGAGCTGAGATCCGGCCACTGCACTCCAGCCTGGGCGACAGAGCGAGACTCTGTCTCAAAAAAAAAAAAAAAAAAAAAAAAAGTGTGAAAACCAATTTTACATACCGAGTAGTTAATATTTCCACTTGTTCCCCATTTTGGTTTTAGTTCATTCTAGGTTTCTTTTGAGTTTCTGCATTTCTTTGTCACTAGTTTTGTGCTGGGTCCGACCAGCCCAGGTGAGTCCCACTGCGTGGCTGCTTTGGGTGAAGATTGAAGCCTTCCCTCCAGAGGCTGCAGCACCGGTCTCTGTGTGTGGCCTGACCACAGCACTCAGGCAACTCTGGCCAGCAAGAGTGTCTCGGGGTCGCTGGTTCTTTCCTCAGGCCTCTGACTTGCTGGGCCTGCCTGGGCGGCCGAGGGGCTGCATGTGTTTGCACGTACAGTGTGAACACAGTGTCTGAGGGCACTCCAGGTTCCTCGACAGACTTCAGGAGAAGATTCTCTAAGCAAAGCTCACAAAGAGGTAATCGGACTGAGGCAGGGTAGGGGAAATGAGTTGATACCAAAATACAGGGAGAAGTGCCCTCGTGTGCTGAGGGTGCTTTGGAAAGATTTCAGGTGACGCAGCCGCGGTCAGGCATCTTGTGAAGACGGGATAACTGTGGGCCTTTCTGCAGCGTGGACAGCAGGGTTCCCTCTCCTGGCTGTTCCCTTGCCTTCGGATTTGGGGGGTTTCCCCTGGCAGGACTGGGCCCCCTTGCAGACAGCGGGGACCTTCCAGAGTCTGGGAAAATAAACCAGACCAGGTACTGGGACACAGGTCACCAGGAGCCTGCCGCGTGGGGCCCCACGGTGAGGCCCTTCCTGGGCCTGTGGCCTCCTCAGTACTGTGAGGCAGCCAGGCTGAGAGTTTCTTTCCAATCTGAAGTCCTGCACTACAGAACTCAGGAAAACCTGCACCCGTGTGGTTTCCTGGTCTCCTTGGGTGTGGTGAGGGCAGAGACCCCTCTACAGGCCACAGAGGATTCCACTAAGGCTCACCCAGACCTGTTGCTCCAAGGACCCACCCAGTCCCTAGGGTTTGTCCTTGAAGCAGTCACTGCCCACACGTGCATCCTGCCCACGCTATGCTCACACGTGTCACACGCCTGGCCTTCCACACACGAGTGCTCCCACATGCTGAGAATTAGCCTGTCCTATGAAGGGCCACGAGTTCTCGTCCATCCTCCTGCCGTCGGACATTTGATGCAATTGGGGTTTGGAGATATTGTGAATAAGGCTGATAAACATTCTTTTACAGACATGATTTTTATTTCTCTTAGAGAAATACCCAGGAGCGTGGTCGCTGGGCGCTGTCGGGAGAGTGGCTGTTCCATTTTGCACTCCCAGCCGCGGGGAATGAGAGTTCCAGCCCCTCCGCGTCCTTCCCAACGTGCTGTTGGCAGCCTCTCGCTTTCCAAAATCATGTTGCTAGTGGGTGTGAAATACACCCAATTTCTGTTTATTTTAAGCTCAATTCCTTTGAATGTTTCCTTCATAGTCCCCAGAGTGGCTTCTGTCCCTGAACGCAGGTGTGAACGGTGCCGAGCACTGGACCACCGAATGCAGGTGTGAACGGTGCTGAGCACTGGACCACCGAACGCAGGTGAGAACGGTGCCGAGCACTGGACCACAGGGTTAACTCCTGTAGGAGGGTTTCGACCGTGGAAATGAGTATTTGAATTAGGCCCAGACTGCAGAGTCAGGAATTGCTGGCACAGCCTGTCTGCATTTTGTTTTGACTTCGAACTTTACAACATTCATTTTAAGTTCTGAGGCCTTAGGTCCTAAGAAAAAGTGTTATCTGGAACAAATGCAGCTGCCAAAATCTACGATGCCTTTGCTTTGCGCCAGACCCTGGAATGACCGTTCCTGGTTCACAGATGTCTGTCGGGCTTGCCCAGGGACCGGACCCCGTGCTGTGGACTCTGACCCATGCAGGAAGCCGCAGAACCTGCCTGCCCCGCCTGGCTGGCGTCTGCCCCAGCGCCGTACGGGAGCCCTGCTGCACATGCAAACACAGCACCCTTGGCTCTTGGCAGGCCGGTGTCTGCTCATCACAGACAAACCTCTAGTCCAGATTGAGGAACATGTGGCCCCACTGTCATCTTCCACCCCCAGCACAGGTCTCAGTGACTGATCATGGCCGGTGCTGCTGTGAGCATGGACGCAAGCTCTGATTCCCACAGCAAACCCCAGAAACCCACTTCCAACGGGGAGGGCTCACCCCAACAGGAACACAACCCCAGAAACCCACTTCCAACGGGGAGGGCTCCCCCCCACCACAGAAACACAACCTCAGAAACCCACTTCCACCGGGGAGGGCTCCCCCCCGACAGGAACACAACCCCAGACACCCACTTCCAACGGGGAGGGCTCCCCCCGACAGGAACACAGCCCCAGACACCCACTTCCAATGGGGAGGGCTCCCCCCGACAGGAACACAGCCCCAGACACCCACTTCCAACGGGGAGGGCTCCCCCCTGACAGGAACACAACCTCAGAAACCCACTTCTAACGGGGAGGGCTCCCCCCCCGACAGAAACACAGCCCCAGACACCCACTTCCAACGGGGAGGGCTCCCCCGACAGGAACACAACCCCAGACACCCACTTCCAACGGGGAGGGCTCCCCCCTGACAGGAACACATTTCTATTTCCAGGCTGATGAATACTGAGACAAAAAGCACCACGGTCCTGCAGACATCCCTTTTGCTTTGGGGGCGGTGGCGTGATGCCTTAATAACCAGCCTGTGCTGCCTGAGTGGCCCTTCGGGGTCAGGTCACAGCCAGCGTCAGGCACCAGCTCCTTCCACGCAGCTGCGCAGACTTACGGTGGGTGCGTCTGTGACAAGCATTCTGCCCACGACCTGAAATACATCAAGCCTTCCCTGCATATTCCAAGTCTTTTCTCTGTTGATGGAAAAACCAAACTCTAAAATATTTTGAAGAGGTTTCTTCTGAGCCAATGAGTGACACAGCCAGACAGACACAGTCCCAGCGAATCCTGAGAACGTGCGCCCGAGGAGATGGGATTGCAGTTTGGTTTTGACGTCTCAGGGAGGCAGGAGTTACAGGCAAAGACATACAGCCATGCATGGCAGGTCCAGGCTGGCTCGGCCTGTGGAGGTGGGACATCTTGAAGGGTACTTACAGGATGTAGGTGGATCCAGAGACTCTGAGTTCCTGTTGATGAGAGGAGCAAGGCTCTGTCTAAAACTTGGCACGTTTAGGTTAAGATAAGGGTGTTGTTGGTGAAACCCCGTCTCTACTAAAAAGTACAAAAATTAGCTGGGCGAGGTGGCGGGTGCCTGTAGTCCCAGCTACTCGGGAGGCTGAGGCAGGAGAATGGCATAAACCCGGGAGGTGGAGCTTGCAGTGAGCTGAGATCCGGCCACTGCACTCCAGCCTGGGCAACAGAGCGAGACTCCGTCTCAAAAAAAAAAAAAAAAAAAAGATAAGGGTATTTTCTAGCAGGATCCGTAGCCTACAGGTGCAGCCTCAGGTCCTGTTATAATTTGGTACCTTATCGCCACCAAGAATCTGCTCTGTCAGTCTTAAGATCTCTGTTTTAACATTCCTGCTGGTCAGTTGTGTCTGAACTCCGAAAGGGAGGGAGTGTGATGAGGCGTGTCTGACCCCCCTTCCTGTTAGGGCCTGGAACTCAGCTTTTCAGGTTTCTCTGGGTCTCCTTGACCAAGAAGGGGCCGTTCAGTCGGTGTGGGGGGGGGATTCAGGGGGAACTATTTTTAGTTCACCCTCCAAAACAGGAGGTTACCTTTTAAAACAAAGTAATCACCAGGGATGTGAAAATCGGAGTTGACTTGAAAACCAGACAATGATGGGTGCTTCTGAAAGGCTCAGACCTTTGCATCCCCGCCTGCCTCCCATGCTCAGCACTAAAGAGAAGGAGCGCAGGAGGAGCCTGACGAGCTGCACGGGGCGGGTGGGGGCCCCCGCCTTTCTCTAGGAGATAGTCAGGGATGCATGGCAGGGTGTGGGGGCACCTTCAGAGGACACCTACGCAAGCCTTGCCCGAGAGGCACGGAGGGATGGGGACAGGGCTGCCCATCAGCCCACCAGGCGGCCGTAGCGCCAGGGTTTGTGAAGGGCTTTCTGCCTTCCCTGGGGCTGGGCACTCCCTCCAGGCTGCAGCTGAGTAGGTGGCACAGCTACAGCGAGTGGTCAGATTTCCCCTCCTTATGGACAGGGCTGGGCTCTCAGTCTCCTGCAGGAGCGCTCCAGCCTCAACTCATGCAGCAGGGCTGTCCATCAGATTCCCCTGACCCCCAGTCATGCCCGAATCCCTGCAGGATGGAAGACCCGTGGGAGACTTCGCTGCAGCTGCCGTAAGTCAAGATCAGCCAGGGCCATGAGGGCCCGACCGGCCAGCGTTCTGGCGGAGGCGCCCAGACACCAAGGCCGCCCGGGCCTCCAGAGCAGCAGCCAACTGCCCCTCATCCCGCTGCCTCACTCACAAACAGCCTTCACCCAGACAGCCTTGCCCTGTGCACTACGGCTGGGGCTGGAGCGGAGGCAGTGGCCATCTCCCGTGTGTGCACTGGACGCCCAGACTCTCAACGGCACTCACGCTGGAACTTGGAGGGCTTCCAGGGAAACCCACGGAAACACAGTCGTGCCTCTGGCTGCCTGGAGCCCGCCCCAGTTCCTCCTTGGCAGTCCTCAGTGAGAGAAAGCTGCAATCACCCATTAACAGGCTTTATCACAGAAAACGAAATGTAAATCGGGCCTCCCCTCCCCCTTGGGGGGTCTGGGAGCCCCACTGGGAGGCCTGGGAACAGAAGGTGGGAGGAAGATAAGGGGGAACAAAGAGAAACCCTGCAAATCAGCTGCAGCCAGAGGCTGCAGGTGCAGGACTGAAATTGAATCACCGCCATGCCAACAGGAGGGGCCTGCCTGGAGTTACCCACCCTTCCAGGGAGCACAGGCTGGGTGCCCTCTCCAGGCCCAGGCAGGCCCCTCCTCTGGGGTCCTGGGGCCCCGGTAAGAGCAGGAGTTGGAGAGGGTGGGCTCCTAGCCTCTGCTTTCTCTGTCCTGTTAGATTCTAAAGGGCGGGGCATTTTCTGTAAGTTAGGGAAAGCTCCAGAAGATTTGTGTGACCTTAACTTCAGCTAAATTTCTAATAGGGAAAGTTGGTAAGCTAAACAAAACCCTAAGCCCTTAAACAACCGAAAGGGGTCCCAGAGAAGCCTGAAAAGCTGAGTTCCCAGCCTTGATGGGAAGGGAGGTCTGCCAGGCTTCGTTACACCCCTTCCCTTTTGTAGTTTAGATGCAGCCACGGACCAGCGTTAAAGTTCACGGAGATCTTGAGCCTGACAGACGGACCCTTTGTCGCAATAAGACACCAAATTAGAAACAGGATTCATGCAGGCAAGGGTTAAGTCACAGCTGCAGGTCATCAGTCTTGCTACCCAGCATCCAAGTGTTAGACAGAACCTTCCTCCAACCAAATGCAAATTGAAGAATCTCTGAATCCTGGAAGCCCCTCTTTGAGATGTCCGGCCCTTTCAGGTCAAACCAACGTCGACCTTCTGAGCCTTGCTGTAGGTCTTTGCCTGTGACTCTTGCCTCCCTGAAATGTTAAAACCAAACTGCGGCCGAGCGCAGCGGCTCACACCCCTCATCCCAGCACTTCGGGAGGCCGAGGCAGGTGGATCACAAGGTCAGGAGATCGAGACCATCCTGGCTAACATGGTGAAACCCCGTCTCTACTAAAAATACAAAAAATTAGCCGGGCATGGTGGCGGCGCCTGTGGTCCCAGCTACTTGGGAGGCTGAGGCAGGAGAATGGTGTGAACCCGGGAGGCAGAGGTTGCAGTGAGCCAAGATGGCGCTGCTCACTCCAGCCTGGGGACAGGGCGAGACTCTGTCTCAAAAAATGGATCCCTTGGAGCCTGTCTCCCAGGCTGTGGTCGCTGCTATTGGCTCAGAAATAACCTCTTTAAAATATTTTACAGAGTTCGCTTTTTCCATCAGCAAGTTTTTACTGTAAAGTGGACGTTGTTTTCCTTTCATACGGAGCTGGGGCTTCCCGGATGATAATGACAAAATTAAATTTAAATGTTATTTAAAATACGTTTCTTCTTTCATTATGAAAGTAACAAATGGAAGAACACTTTTCCAAAGACATCATGGTTTGTGAGTTAATTTTTAAAACTGGTGAAAATGGGTTAAAAAGGGAGCAAACGTATTTTACATATATTTTTAACTTGAAAACTTATACGTATCTACTCATTAATTTCTGAAGTAAGCTTATTGAGGTGTAATTTTCATACAGTTGAGAAGAGGAAATCAACTGTGCTGAGGAACGCGAGTCCTTTTAAATCATCGGGCCCAGAGAGGCGCTCAGATGGGGCAGCCGTGACTTCCCACTCCCCGCCTGGGAGCTGCGTTTTGTTTTGGTCTCTGAAATCGCTTGCTGTTGCCTCAGGTTAACCTCCTGCAGACACTGCAGCTCACACCCTATAGCTTAACCATGCAGAGCCAGTCGACAGATTATGTTATTTTAACATAAACTCTTGGTCAACAACTTGGAACTGGCTCTTCTTTCCCTTGAAAAACCCACCTGTAACAGCTGCTAATGGGCGGTGTATTCAGGGCCACTCGAATCTACGTTTCTGGATGGCAGTCCTCAAGCTTCGGCCAAAATCCCTCCGTACATGAATTTTGCCTCAGGTCTTGCCTTTTAGTCCAATTCAACGTAATGTTCAGTTTTCAGTCATACACGTTGACGAGTTGTGACCAATGTAAGCCATGCAGCCACCGTCCTGGCCAAGATGCATGAGGCTTCCACGACTCCAGAGAGGCCCTCCCACCCCTTCGTAGCCAGCTCCCCAGTCCCAGGCCTCCAACCCTCCCTCTGGTCGTCACCATCTGGCCACTTCTGGCTGCATTCATGAATATTCCCACCCTTTCCTAGCCAACGCCCCAGTCCCGGGCCTCCAGCCCTCCCTCTGGTCATCACCGTCTGGCCACTTCTGGCTCCATTCATGAATATTCCCACCCCTTCCTAGCCAATGCCCCAGTCCCGGGCCTCCAGCCCTCCCTCTGGTCATCACCTTCTGGCCACTTCTGACTCCATTCATGAATATTCCCACCCCTTCCTAGCCAATGCCCCAGTCCCGGGCCTCCAGCCCTCCCTCTGGTCATCACCTTCTGGCCACTTCTGACTCCATTCATGAATATTCCCACCCCTTCCTAGCCAATGCCCCAGTCCCGGGCCTCCAGCCCTCCCTCTGGTCGTTACCATCTGGCCACTTCTGGCTCCATTCATGAATATTTCCACCCTTTCCTAGCCAACGCCTCAGTCCCGGGCCTCCAGCCCTCCCTCTGGTCGTCACCATCTGGCCACTTCTGGCTCCATTCATGAATATTCCCACCCCTTCCTAGCCAACGCCCCAGTCCTGGGCCTCCAGCCCTCCCTCTGGTCGTCACCATCTGGCCACTTCTGGCTCCATTCCTGAATCTAGATATTTCCATATAGGGACAAGCTGTATTTAGCATTGGTCTACTGATTGAAGTTCTTCTTCTTTTTTAGTATAAACCCCAGTCTTCACTCTCCTTCCTAGCCACCCAATTTCATATTTTTTAAAGTGGACCAAGAAGTTGGGCACATTTCAAAACAATCTAAGACCAGAATTTCTCCAAACGTTCAGCAATTATTTTTCATTTTTAGGAGTCATCTAGTCTATACCTAATTCAAAAGCAATTTTTAAAGCAGCCTCAACTTGCCTGGATCTTGATTTCCCAAATCATTTATCCAGGTTTATGTAGAAACAACTTTCATTTTGCATTGATGTGTAAAAGGTTACATAATGTTGAATTAAGTTTCACAGTGTTACTGGAACAGGGTCCCGATCCAGACCCCGAGAAAGGGGGTTCTTAAACCTCGTGCAAGAAAGAATTTGGGGTGAGTCCACAAAGTGAAAGCAAGTTTATGAAGAAAGTAAAGGAATGAAAGAACGGCTACTCTGTAGGCAAACCAGTGGTGTGGGCTCCAAACCAAATACACTTACAGTTATTTCTTGATGATATTTCTTGATAACAAGGTCATTCATGAGTTTGCCGGGAAAGTGGTGGGTAATTCCTGTAACTGAGGGCTGCTCCCCTTTTTAGACCACATAGGGTAGCTTCCTGACACTGCCATGCTCGTGCGTTATAATTAGTGTATAATGAGGAGTGAGGGTGACCAGAGGACACTTTCATCACCGTCTTGGTTTCAGCCAGCTTCGTTACCATATTCTGTTTTATCAGCAGGGTCTTTGTGACCTATATCTCCTGCCCACCTCCTACTCATCCTGTGACTAAGAACGCTTAACTTCCCAGGGATGCAGCCCACAGGTCTCAGCCTCATTTCACCCAGCCCCTGTTCAAGATGGAGTCGCTCTGGTTCAAATGCCTCTGACACTAGTAAGGATCACAGGTGGCATCAACAGGTTTGGAGCAAACCTGAGGGTCTTCTGGTCGGTCACATCTCCACTGACGAAATTCACGACCAGCAGAGAGCAGGCTCCTCGCCCTCCTGGGGCTCACTGAGTCATCCAGCCCATTTTGACCAAGATTATGTGAGTTGTGGGAGCAGAGGTTGGTTGACAGAGCTCCCGCTGTTTGTAATCACAGTGTCTTGCAAAAAATAAATTAAAAAACACAAGAATACACTCCCGTGCATGATCCTACAGCCCAGAGGCATCCACTTCCTACATTTTGCATATAGTTTTCCAGTTACTGACAAATACTTTAATGTACTTACAGTCAACATCGTTGCAGGGATAGAGGGAACCGTCATCCACAAACTGCCCTCAGTTCTGCACCAGTTACAAGGGTAGGGGTCTCCAAGACCACCCTCAGGTTTGATAATTCACTAGAAAAACTCACTGAAAGCTGATATACTCATAGTCACGGCTTAGCACAGGAGCAGGACACAGACAAAAATCAACCCAGGGGAAGGTGCTCAGGCTGGAGTCCAGGAAGTTCCCACCTGCAGAGCGTCCTGTTGTCCCTTCCCATGGAGCTGTGGACGGTGTCCTTTCTGGCACCCAGGCAGGATTACCTGAGCTTAGTGTCCCAGAGCCTTTACTGGGGCCCCGTGGTTGACTGCCCAGGCGGATGGAGGTCTCCAGCTCACTCGGGAGGGTGAGCCGATTACAACGCCCACCTAGTGAAAGACTAGTGAAAGATTAGTGAAAGACTAACGTGGCAAAGACCAAAAATAAAAATGAAAGCAGTCTCCGGTTGTCCCGTTGGCTCACCGTGTCCTGGCCCTCTCCCCGGCTTGGCAGAGTCTGTGAGGCCTTCCGTTGTCCCTAAACTGTGTCACTTCTTCAGTTGTGGAAGACACAGAGTGTACATGGTCCTCGTCCACTGAAATGCAAGTGAGTGTCGTCTGTTAGGATGCAGCCGGTTATTGCCTTGTAGGTATTGGCCAGTTTTACGTCTGTCTGTAAATCCATCTCAGCATTCTGATTGCCAGTAAGTGAGAGTGTGCCATTCCTTGTTGAACTGACTGTAACATCTGACTGGTTTCCTCGTTCACTCACAAGTAAAACCAAATATTTGGTGTGTGTCCATTTTATATTTGTATGAGAATCACGATGTCAGTTTGAAAAATATTCTTTTCCTGTCCCCGTCAGCCCATTGCCTAGAGTCCCTCGTGAAAAGGCGCAGAGCAGCTTCCCTTGTCTTTATTTTTCCTTCTCCTGAAACGCAGCACATTTTGACGGCTTGTTCACTGGACTCCAGGCTCATGAGAGAAGAATCCTCTCAGTCTGGCTTTCTACTGAATCCTCAACCCCAGAAAAGTTTCTGGCATGAAATGGGGATGTGAAGTGCATTTGCTGAGTGAAGCCTTCGGCCTCAGTCTCGTTTCTGCCTCAGCCCGATCCCAGTGAACCTGGGATCTTCTCTTCCCTTCCCCTCCCTCCCCTTCCCCTTCCCCTTCCCTTCCCCTCCCCTCCCCTCCCCTCCCTTCCCCTCCCCTCCCCTCCCCTCCCCTCCCTTCCCCTCCCCTCCCCTCCCTTCCCCTCCCCTCCCCTCCCTTCCCCTCCCCTCCCCTCCCTTCTCTTCCCTTCCCTTCCCTTCCCTCCCCTTCCCTCCCCTTCCCTTCCCCTCCCTTCTTTTCTCCTCCCTTCCCTTCCCCTGCCCTTCCCCTTCCCTCCCCTTCCTCCTCCCCTCCCCTCCCCTCCCTTCCCCTTCCCTTCCCCTCCTTTCCCTTCCCCTCCCTCCCCTTCCCCTTCCCTTCCCTCCCCTTCCCCTTCCCTTCCCCTCCCTTCCCCTTCCCCTCCCCTCCCTCCCCTTCCCTGTCTTCTTTTCTTCCTGGTGGTCCACATTTGCTCATTTATATTGTTCATTTCACGGAACACTTTCACAAAACACCCACATTCCAGCATTCCTCAATGCTGCCTTTTATCTTGGAATACAACAAAAAGAGAAGACAGGAAGAATTTGTATCTATAACCTCAAGGTTAAAACAGAGCACAGGCAAGCAAACAAAAGACATAGAGCAATGACCTGGTGGGACTGTACAGTCAAGGTTTACATAGAAAGGTTAAATCCTCTTATTTATTGATCGAGACAGGGCCTCACTCTGTCACTCAGGCTGGAGTGCAGTGGTGTGATCCAGGCTCACTGCAGCCTTGATTCCCAGGCTCAAGCAATCCTCCCACCTCAGCCTCCTGAGTAGCTGAGACCACAGGCTTGCACCACACCCCCCTGCTAATTTTATTTATTTATTTATTTATTTATTTATTTATTTATTTATCTATAGAGATGGGGTCTCACTATGTTGCCCAGTCTGGTCTTGAACTCCTGGGCTCAGGCGATCCTCAGGCCTCAGCCTCCCAAAGTTCTGGGATTACAGGTATGAGTCACCATGCACAGCCATGAATATCCTCAATGAGGATCGAAAAACACCTCAGCAGCAGCAAAATGGACAGAATACTTGAACTGATGAGTTGCAAATGAGGACATGGAGGTGACCACTCAACTGGGGAAAAGTGTTCAGCCTCACAAGTCATCGGATAAATGCAAATTAAAACGACGTTTTTTCTCCCATGAGTAGTGATGAACGGCGTCATCACACCCCGTTCGCGGAAAAAATGTAAATGGGCGTTCTGACCGGAGCTTCCGAAGGCTGCCCCCTGTCATTCTGGGTTCCCTGCCTTGGCACAGTCATGACGAGAAACATTACCTGCATCTGAAAGCGTTGCTAGCCCTTGTTACAGTCTTTCAAGAAGCTATCAAAGGGGATTGCATTTGTGGCACATCCCAAAACTTCTTAAAATTGTTTCTCTCTCCTGTCCCCTTGTCTATGGATCTCAGTCCCCATTTCCATTGCCAGCAGAGTGGAAGCTGCCCTCATCTCTCTTCTCCCAACTCCTGTGGGACCTCAGCCACTTCTGGCGACTCTGGCTGGGACTCCAGTGCCTTCTGGGGCCTCAGTGATTTCAAGCATCTGGCTCAGTCTTTGTTGTGCAGATTTGGCTTCTTGGACTTCCTTCTGCTGTCCGGGCCCCCCCACTGCCCAGTTCCTCAAGAAAAAGGGCCCTAGGTCTGAGTCCTTCCCTCGGGGGCGGGATATGTGGCTGGACCTGAGATCAGAAGCGTGGCTGAGGCTGCAGACGTGTGCACAGAGTAAATGTGCTGAAATTCTTTACTGCACGTGTTCTCTTTATGGTTTCTTTTCACACCAATTTCAGGCTGAAGTCTTTGTGCATCTTTGCTTCGAGGATTTTGCTATATTGTAAATCAGAATTACCCTGAAGTTTACAGCTAAGCCAGACTGTTATGGAAGAAAAAGCTAGGTGTCAAAGATGGTGGGGGTGGGGGATGCATGGAGAGGGCTTTTGGGAAGCTCTGCCCTACAAGTCTTTCTAGACACGACCATTTCTTCCTCCACCGTCACTGGTCCACTGGAACCGCTGTCACCTGTGACTTCTGTAGACCTGTTTCGTATGGCTGCCCTGCCCCTCCCACCCACCTCCAGTCTATAGACAGACAGGCACATGGGTAGATGGACCGGCAGATGGATCGATAGACAGACCGGGAGATGGATAGATAGACAGACAGAGACAGATAGATAGATGATAGATGATTGATAGATGATAGATAGATAGAGACAGATAGAGATAGATAGATGATATATAGAGACAGATAGATGATAGATGATAGATAGAGGCAGACAGATGATAGATAGATAGAGACAGATAGATGATAGATAGATAGAGACAAATAGATGATAGAGACAGATAGATGATAGATGATAGATAGATAGAGACCAACTGATAGATGATAGATAGATAGAGACAGATAGATAGATGATAGATAGAGACAGATAGATGATAGATAGATAGAGACAGATAGATACAGATAGATGATAGATGATGGATAGATAGCTGTAGACAGATAGATGATAGACAGAGACAGATAGATAGATGATAGATAGATAGAGACAGATAGATGATAGATGATAGATAGAGGCAGACAGATGATAGATGATAGAGACAGATAGAGACAGACAGATAGATAGATGATAGAGACAGGTGATAGAGACAGATAGATAGATGATAGATGATAGATAGACAGATAGATACAGATAGATGATGATGGATAGATAGCTATAGACAGATAGATGATAGATAGAGACAGATAGATAGATGATAGATAGAGACAGATAGATGATCGATAGAGACAGATAGATGATAGATAGATAGAGACAGATAGATGATAGATAGATAGAGACAGATAGATGATAGAGACAGATAGATGATAGATAGATAGAGACAGATAGATAGATAGATGATAGAGACAGATAGATAGATGATAGATAGATAGATAGAGACAGATAGATGATAGAGACAGATAGATGATAGATGATGGATAGATAGAGACAGATAGATAGATAATAGATGATAGATGATGGATAGATAGATAGATAGAACAATGACACTATAACTATCCTCTCCCCGTTCTTTCAGAGGTAGCAGGTCACATTCAGCCATGCTGGAACGTGGGTGTTTGGTGAAAGTGCTCTGTGAATGAACGACGTACATGAGCTGTATCTATATCCAGTCCAGTCTCAACACAGCAGCCAGAGGTTTCTTTCAAAAATACATGTCAGTTCAGACCCCTCTCAGTGCCCGTCCCTCCAGCAGGTCCTCATCCAGCTCAGACAGGAAAGGCCACCGTCACCATGGCTGTGAAAGCCGAATTTCTAAGAGGCCCCCAAGGATGTCCCGCGCTAGCCCTCGGAAGCTTGAGTGTGGTGAGAGGCCGCCCTGAAGCACATTGTTCCCTGGACAGTTGGCCTTAAACTAGGGAGGTTATCCTGGGTTCTGGGGGAGCCCTGAGGGCAGAGAGCATCCTCTGGCTGCAGGTGGAAGAGGGCGGCAGAGAGGACTCCGCAAGAGGAGGGCTCAGGGTGCCCTTGCTGGCTTTGAGAAGGGGGTGCAGCCAGCCTGGAGCTGACGGCCCTCAGGGGAGTGGGGCCTCTGTCCTTCAGTCACAGGGAGAGTCCTCTAGCCCCCCGTGAGCCTGAAGCACGTTCTTCCCTCCAGCCCCAGACAAGAGCACCATCCACCGGCACCTGGACTTTGGCCTGTGAGAGCAGAGGACCTTGCTGAGCCAACCCTCTCCAACTGTGAATAAATGGGTGTTGTTCAAGCTGCCATGGTGTCAGGGGTCTGTAAGAAACGAATACCGTGGTCTGCAAGCCCCCCGACAGCCTCCCACCCTCCTCCCTGGTCCCTCACACAGCCTTGTTCTTCCTGTCAGAGCCACAGGCCTCATACTCCCTCTGCCAGAGGGCCTTCCCCAGAACAGAGCCAGTGGAGCAGACGGCTGCCGGCTGGGCGTGTTCCAAGCCTTGGCGGATGCTTCAGAATAGAAGCGCCCACGCTGCTTTGCACAGTGACTGCGTGGCTCCCCAACATGCCTGTTTTCTGGGAGTCCAGGCCCTTCCTGG
Organism: Macaca nemestrina; assembly: GCF_043159975.1. Lineage (NCBI taxonomy): Eukaryota > Metazoa > Chordata > Mammalia > Primates > Cercopithecidae > Macaca > Macaca nemestrina. The sequence goes on from NC_092128.1 coordinate 156,366,938, forward strand.
AAGTGGTGGGGAGAGTGGCCTGGCGAGCTGCCCACACGGTGTGTACAGGAGGTGAGCTGATCACTAGGCCACAGGCGGCTGAGGGTGGCAGCCACTGAGTGGGACAGGAATAAGTGACCAGCAACTGCAGTAGTCAGGAACGTTTGGCCAGGGCCTGCCTTTGACTGAGGAAGGAGGCAGATGCCGAGTGTCCAGCAGTTTGGGAGCAAGGAGCGTCCCTTCTCCTCCTCCCCTCCCTGCCCCTTCTGTCCTGGGCGATGCAGTAGCCTGTGAGCAGCACAGGAAATGCACACGGAGGAGCTCAGGACGTCCAGGAGGACCTCGAGGAGTAGCCATGGAGAGGATGTTTGCACCCGAGTCTGCAGTCGGCCAGGGTGCGGCCCTGCCCTGGAAGGAAGGCTGGACCCCTGACGCAGTGGTGGCTTCAGGGCCTAGTGAGGGTCACTTCCAGGCTGGTTAGACCGGCAGCCTCCCCCAGCGGTGTGCTCTGGCAGCGTCTCTGGGCTGTCACAAACAGGAAGGTGCTGAGGGCCCGTCTGTCTGTGGCTCTAAACACTGGCTTCCACCTGCTGGCCTCCGCATCCCCCCCGCCGGCCGCCTGGAGCTCGTTCTGTGAAGCTGGTTGTGTGTGAATTAGTGGAACTCTTGCACGTTCCTTGTGTCATTTTGTCCTTGGCGTTGCGTTCGCCTCGTGCGCCAGCTGCAGACCCTCTCAGGACCGCCCCAGGAAATGCTGGCAGCTAGTGAGTGAGTATCTTCAGGCAGCCTCAAGCTGTGCAAGGTGATTTTACCAGCGGCAGCCTCGTGTCCATGCTCTGAACACGTCGGAGGTGAGAGGGCTCAGCCGTGATGCCCGGAAGATGAGGTGCATTCAATGCATTTTGACCTGGGGTATTTTTTATTATTATACTTTAAGTTCTAGGGTACGTGTGCACAATGTGCAGGTTTGTTACACATGTATACAGTGCCGTGTTGGTGCGCTGCACCCATTAACTCGCCATTTACATTAGGTATATTCCCAATGCTCTCCTTCCCCGACCCCCCAACCCACGACAGGCCCCGGTGTGTGATGTTCCCCACCCTGTGTCCAAGTGTTCTCATTGTTCCGTTCCCACCTGTGAGTGAGAACATGTGGTGTTTGGTTTTCTGTCCTTGCGATAGTTTGCTCAGAATGATGGTTTCCAGCTGCATCCACGTCCCTCGGGTATTTTAAACTTACGATGGGTTTGTCGGAGTGTGAGCCTCTGTGCTACGATTGTTTATTTTGTTCCTAGAATGTCTCCAGCTTGGCCATTGCAAGCTCTTGCAGACCCCCTCGACATTTACTCCCTGAAGTCCCCGAAGCCAGCGCCCTTCCCTGACATCTTGTGCAAGGCAGGAGGTATGGGGCCAGCTTCCACAAGGAAGAGGGACTCGCCCAGGCTGTTGGTCCCCGGAGAAGTAACTTTTGCCACTTTTGTAACTTTTCTGTAAGCCTAAAATTATCTCAGAATACGAAGTTAAAAAATGAGTCAAGCGATTAAACTCTGGAATCTGCAGACCCATGCTAATGAGAGCAAGGATGATAATAACAGAGGCCTTTGTGGAGTGTGGCACGCAGTGTGCCAGCACCTCGCGTGTGTCTTCTCATCAAATCCTCCTTAGGAAGCCAGGATCTTCCCATCAGCATCCTGACCTTGCTCACAAGGCAGCTGGGCCTGGGAGTGCGGCGAGGCCGCCAGGGAAGCGGAGGCGTTCCAGGGACGCCCATCTCCGCCGCTTGCTGGCACCGTTCGCTCTGTTAGCTCAATGTTTGCACCCTTTAGAATCGCACACTCCCCTCCTTGGAGCCTTCAGCAGCTGATAAAAAAAGAAGCCTTCTGTGTACACATTGGCAACGCTGCCACCCTATTCCCAGTGGAGCTCCGGGAGCTAAAAATAACGGCGTGCTTTCTGTTTCGTGCAGAAACGAGGACGTGTGCACTTTATTTCGTAACACTTGCCATTTTTGAGACTCTGATTTTTCCCACATGTATTTTTAAAATGTCCTTGGAGGAAAAGACACACTGCAGATTTTGCCAGCTTCCTCTTTTTTTGTAATCCAGCCCAGGTCTACGGGCAGGTCTGGATCTTCAGGGAAGAGCTCCTGGCCACCAGATGTGAAGAGCAACGGGAGAGAAAACCTGGAGCCAACACACATGGCCACGGGGCGCACTTGCCAAGGAGTGCCGGGAGACAGCTCCCTGGGGGTCCAAGGCCGAGGGCTTGGAGGAATGCCATCCTCAAGGGCCCCCTGTCCTTGGCAGCCCAGGCCGGGGAGGAGCAGTGGCCTGCCAGGGTCTCCGCATGGCCTGTTTCCTCTGCCAGGAGAGGCCACAGACTAAGACAGTCCAGGGCTCTGTGTCCTGAGACAGGAGCAAGGATGGTCATCCAGGGCTCTGCCTTCCCTGAGCTTCCAGCACCGTCCTCACCCCGGCCAAGCATGGTCAACGAAGGGAGGCGTTTGTGCCAGGCTTCCATCTGCGTGACACTCACTTGTTCCATTGTAACTGAGTGGGCCCTACAGAGAGGCATTCTGGGAAATTTCCAGTGAGCACAGAGCAGGTGGGCCATGGGAGGGTCAGGGCTGGGCACGGCATCCGAGGACGACCCTGCCCTCTGCGGAACACCCTCCTCAGAGGCCACTCGGCAAGTTTTCTGGGTCAGCTCCCTCCTGAGGCTGCCAGGCCAGGCCTGCTCCTTCCTGAGGCTGCCAGGCCTGCTCCCATCTTGCTGCACTGGACCAGGGATCCCAGACTTGCCACCTGGCTGATGCTTGGCTGTGAGCAAAATTCCTAGGACACAGAGCCAGGCCAGAGAGCAGTGAGAGTGGTGTCTGTGGCTGGAAAAGACCCATGACTGCCTCCCACAAGGCCACACAGCCAGAAGGTTAGACAGAGAGGTGGGTCATGCCCTTAGACCCCAGTGAATCTGCGCAGTGCTGGAAATACGGCTGGGACCATGCCCAGCACAAACATACACAGGTGGTCAGCCCTAGTCCTCCCAACTGGGATTGAGAGGAGACCCTCCCAACACGCTGCTGGCTGCTACTTCGAGGGGAGCCTCTTGCCTTGTGCACTCACTAGGGCTGGGCTGGCCTCGTCTCCTTCAGTGATGCACCCAGGGGTGCCACTGCAATACGGCAGGAACAGGAAATACATGGTAAGAACAATGACAACATGAATGCATAAAATGAACACATTTCCTCTACAAAGTCAGTAATTAGAAAATGTTATATGGACAAACTTACTTCTGTTCTCAATACTATCAACTCACACATGAACTTGCCAGAGAACCGTATGAAGAAAGGTCCCGTCTTACTGAGGTTAAGAAAATTTACCTGTGTAGAGACACGTCATCACCCTGGAGACAAAGACTGATGAGTGAATAGACTAATCCTCCCCTATTTAAGAACTTATAGAGTCAAAACAAAATTATACTTGAATCTCTTAAGACAGGCTAATGGGATTCAAAAGCTTATCTGGAAAGCAACTGAGCTTGAAGAAGCACGAGCCATCTTCAGAGAAGAATATTAGTAGGGGCATTCCCTGTCCGATATTAAAACATAGTGTGAAGCTATCATCACTGAAAACATGTGGCACAACTGCAATTATCAATTATATTGGGGAAAACATAGATTACTCCTGAAAGAATTGGGATTTATGAAATAATTGTATGTGTTTGCATTATAATATAGTAGAGGCTAATGGTATCACATATCTAGAGAAAGATGTATTCAATCAGTGATACATGATAAAAATAAAATATGTACAATAAGTTAGATCTTCTCATATCACCTTAAAATATGACAAATTCTAAGCAAATTTTATTTTAAAATAAAACCATAAAAAAGCAAGAAGATAAAACAGAACAATGTTCTTTCTTTGGCTCTACACCAAAAATGACATTTTAAGAAAAATGTGCAAGAAAGTGCACAAAAAGATTTGAATTAACGTTAAATTTACAATTTAAGACAATAGCAAAAATAAGGACAAAAACAAAGTATGAGGGAAGTCATAAAAAATCTTTCATAGGCTACTTCCCTTCTATATAATCGTTTCTTGAAAATAATTATTAACGTATCAACTGAAAGATGAACAAGGACACCAGAGGACAAACGTGAAGACTGTCGTCACAGATAAAATAAAGCAAATATAAAAAGAAACTATTACTAATGTTTTAAAAGATAATATGCGACATTGGTGATGAGGCATTTGCAAGCTCTTTGGGTGGTGGCAGAAACACGTGCACATTTTCTGCAGGCGTTAATTAACGTAAGACGTCAAAATGGCTCCCCTTCTGCTTTCTCTGACTTTCACTCTCTTCCTACAAACTCAGTGCTAACCTTATTAGGCTGAGCAAGGTGGGTATCTGAACAGGAGGTCAAAGCAGAAGCCACAGTGGCTCAGAGCTGGGTGCTGGAGCCCGAGCAGGGGGAGGAAGGCGTCCATGTAGGAGCATGGACCTTACATGGAGCACTGTGCACCATTCACATAGCACGGTGGACGCATCATGCGGGACTGTGCACCATTCATGCAGCACTGCGGACGCATCTTGCAGGACTGTGCACCGTTCAGGCAGCACTGAGGACCCTTCATGCAGGACTGTGCACCATTCATATAGCACTGCAGACGCATCATGCAGGACTGTACACCATTCATGCAGCACTGCGGAGGCATCATGCGGGACCGTGCACCATTCATGCAGCACTGAGGACGCATCATGCAGGACTGTTCTCCATCCATGCAGCACTGTGGACCCATCATGCATGTGAGCTATGGTTCCCTGGGGCCCCTCAGGTGGGGCTCTTCATGTATGTGAGCACCTGTCCTCAGGCCACGAGGGAGGCACCATCACTGTGTCCATTTCACAGAGGAGGAGACTGAGGCTCAGAGATGGGAAAAGGATCAGGCCAGGAGATGTGGACGAAGGATCCTGCGACTTGTGGCCCCGCGCTAGAGTCTGCCTGAAACCATCTGCTCTAAGATTTCGCCTCTCCTAACAGTAATAACGATAATAATAGTAACTCGTTGAAAATAACTTTATGGTCCTTTTCCATGTATAGAAATACATACGCTCAACGAAAAAACATCTGTCTTCCCAGCGCTATGTTTTCTAGTCTGAAATCTAAGTCTCCATTTATTACTTTTAAAAAGAGGGTTTTTGCCGTTTCCTTCAACAACTCCGCCTTGCTCACTGAATCCCCACCCATCAGGATTTCGTGTGTCTTTCTGCTATTGTGAACGAGATTCTTCCCGCTTTATTTTCCTGTTTCCTAAGTGGAGATCGGGGAGCATTGGCTAGTATGCGTTTTGTTAGGCTAAGTGCCTCTGTTTCTTGCAGCCTTGCAGTTGATCCTGTCTTTTCCAGATCAACCTCCAACCATCTGCAAAATACGGGAATTTTGCCTCTTTCCCACCTTTGTAGCTCTTATTTCATGATTTTTTTTGGTCTTCTGTGGAAAGGAACAGGCTCAGGGAAGCAGCCAGGCTGGGGCCCCCTCAGGGAAGCAGCCAGGCTGGGGCCCCCTCAGGGCAGCAGCAGATCACCCCATGCTGTCCCTCCACCCCTGGCACCCACCCCTCGGGGAGTGAAGGCTGCCGGCCGAGGTGCACGTTTGTTAGGAAGTGCATGGATGAGGCCCACCCAGGTCCGAGGCATCCCACCCTCCAAGGAGCCGATACTGCGCATCCCCAGTGGGGGAATGCTGGCTGCTGCAGTGGTGGCTGTGGGTGTGTGGTGACCATCCAGGCCTCCCTGAGCGCTGCTGGGAAGGTGGCTGTGGGTGTATGGTGGCCGTCCAGGCCTCCCTGAGCACTGCTGCGATGGTGGCTGTGGGTGTGTGGTGACCGTCCAGGCCTCCCTGAGCACTGCTGGGATGGGGGGCCTGGTGCTGCGATGGTGGCTGTGGGTGTGTGGTGACTGTCCAGGCCTCCCTGAGCGCGGCTGGGATGGTGGGCGGGGGGGGGCCTGGCTGCTGCGATGGTGGCTGTGGGTGTGTGGTGACCGTCCAGGCCTCCCTGAGCGCTGTTGGGATAGGGGGGCCTGGTTTAGGGTTTATTTCTGGGGTTTCGGGGTCCTCCAAAGGCAGAGGTGATGGCACATGGCTCCATCGTGGCCGGCTGCTCCGCGGCTCACGCTGTCTGCCTTTCCTGCCCTGCTGCAGTGGTTGTTTTTGATGTATTATTTTGTCGAATTATTTTGGTAGATGTCCTAATACTGAATTTGTTTTAAGGTGTTTGGAAAACCTCAGCCGAAGCAGAGAGGTGGCCGTTACTGCTTGTGCCTTCAATCCGCCACGTGAAGTAACGTGTGAGGACTTCATCACAGTATCCCGTGTGTCTCATGTCGTGTGTGTGAGACTTTTCAATGTTTTAGTAAAAATACTATGCTGGAATCCTAAAAAGAATGCAGGGTTCTCTTTCTTTATGCTCACGAATAGGAAATGTTAGTCACATTGTGAAGACTGGTGCACCAACATGTTGAAGTAGTGAATTTGTGATTTTTCTGAGCCTGGAAATTTGGAGGTGGGTACGCTGCTTTTTGATAGATATCTCAATTTCTTCTGCAGTTAATAATATTCTGCTTAAATTTCTGTCCCTTTTTGGTCAGTTGGGGCAATTTTGCCTGGGATAATCACCCATATTAGTTAGAATTTAAAGTATTTGCATGGAATTTGTAAGCTGGCGCTTGTGTGTGCTTCTCCATTGTAACTGTTTCCCTTGTTGTTAAACTTGTGAGCATGTGTGTGTCATATGTCCCCATGCGTGCATGTGTGTGTCATGCGTGCATGTGTGTGGCGTGCCATCCCTGTGTTTCCTGAATTAGAGTTTCCTGAATTAGAGGCTTATTCACTGAAGAATTTCAAAGACCCACCACGCTTTTGATTCTACTGTTTCAAATCATACACTTTTCCCATTTTATTGTCTTCTTCTTGGTCCTTACATTTATCCTGTTCTTTTTATTTTCTTGAGTCTAATTTGTGAGTTGAATGAATAATTTACTTGTTTGTATTTAGTTGTGACTGGTATAATTGCTATCACTGTGAATTTTTCTCTGGGACGGTTTTAGTCACATCATTTGGGTTCTGATAGATCCTATTCCGTAATTGCTCTTTGTGATGATTCTGAAATTTGGACTCTGTTGTCCCACTTTACCCAAGAATTGTTCAAGAGGGATTTTGTTTGCTGACTTGTTTTTTGGAATGTTAGTGTTTGCTTCTACGATTACTGTTATTTTCTTCCTTTTGTGGATTTGGGCTGAAGAATATGGTCTAAGTGTTCTTGGGATTTGACGTATGTTCCAGTTAAAGAAGAGATTTCACAGTTCTTTGGAGAGAGCGGCGTTCCCCACTCCAGGTGTGACGTGCCTGTCAGGGTCCACCTCTGGCTCTCCCGATGCAGATTCAGGACCCTGGGTTCCCAGAGGGCCACTGAGGTCCCCACTGCTGCAGGCTGCCTGGTCTTTTTCAAATGATTTTGGAATCTCCTCTCACGTACTTACCTCCATTCCTAAAATAGTATCATGGTTTTTCCTCTTTATTGTTTCTGCTACTGGGGAGGAGCCTATTAACAGGAAATGGATGCATATTGGACACCCTGGTCTGCTTTATCACTCCCTTTCTTATCACCCCCTTTGCCTGCCCTTCCCCTGCCCCTCTCTACCCCTTTCCCTCCCTCCTTCTCCTTCTCTCCTCCCTTTTACTCCGTCATCTCGCCTTCCCTACTCCTTCTCCTTTCTTCCTTCCCTCCCTGCTCCTTCCCTCCTCCCTGTCTTTCCCACCCTCCTCCCTCCCTCTCCTTCCCTCCTCCTTCCCTCTCCTTCCCTCCTCCCTCCTCCCTTCTCCCTTCCTCTCCCCCTCCCTTCCTCTCCCCCTCCCTCTCCCTCCCTACTCCTCCCTCTCCCTCATCCCTCCCTCTTTCCCATCTTCCCTCCTCTGCTCCCTGGCCCTTAGCTGTGGAGATCTGTGGTCCTCTTCCTTAGCACCCGGGAAAGCTGGCCCCACAGAGGCTTGGGTTCCCTCCACCCACCGACTGGTCCCCCTTCCTGCCAGTGCCTCTCTTGGTTCCCACCCTTCCCCATGGGCAGCCAATTTGCTGTGTTTGACGTCTTTTCGTTTGTACATTTTCTCAAAGAACCAGCCTGACTGTTATGGGTGCAGGAGTCACCGTGCTCAGGAGGACCCTCCGTGTGGCTGCGTGCTCGTCCCGGGCTGGGCCTGCCCCACTGCGGAGCCCAGCCTCGAAGCTGCCATCTTTCCACTCACACCGAGGACATTCAGGTTGCCTCCCAGTAATGCTTCGTCCAAGAAGTCCCAGACTGAACAGGAAACTTTAACGCTGATTATACCACATTCATCTTTCTAAAACTTGGTTCTTTCTTGCCTCTGGTTTGTGCTGTTGACGTGCTGTTTAAAAAGCCTGGCCTTGCTCCTTGCCGTGATTATATTCCCTTATCTGAGGTTAAATTTGTGGTTTCACCTGTAGGTGACAGCCGTGCCCGGTGTGGTCTGGTGTGGCCGGCTGTTAAGGTGCAGGGCGCTGCCCTCCAGCAGAGGCTGGTCCAGGAGCAGGGTCCAGAGGCAGCCTGCAGCCCCTGTCCAGAGGCCCTGAGGGGTCCGGGCCAGGGAGGTGGCCTGGCTGCAAGCCCAGCAGGGCATCCAGGTGGGCAGGGCCCACAGTCTCACGGGGCCCCTCCTTCTTCCCCCACGCTCCCCGCTCCCTGCCCACACAGGTGTGCCGGGCTGAGCCCCCGGTGACTGTAGGGTTTCCAGCCTAAGTGCAGGAGCCACCTAGGAACAAACTCCTGCATTTACAGTGGAATGTAGCTGTGGACGTTTTGAAAACACCGTGTAATGTTCTTTCTTCGTTCATCCTTTTGCCAATTTCCTTAACAAATATTGAATTTCCACCATGACTCAGGCACTCCAGAGTGAACCAGGCCAGACCCCGCGCCCAGGTGCCTGTGCCAGAAATAACTAGGTTCTCCTGGGCCTCTAGGTCAGTTTAAAGTCAAGGGTCTGTGCATCTTTGCTGTTAGAAAAATTCCTGGAAAAAGTATTTGCATGTCTTTGGGGAACAGAACCAGAGGAAAGGAATGGGTTTTCTCCCTGGACAGCAAGTGCCCTCCCCTGCGAGTGGCCGGGGCCAACGTTCTGCGGCTGGGGCAGCGGGGCTGAAAGAGGAGGGCAGCTGTGTTTGTCGCAGGCCTGGCTGAGGCACTCTCGTGGCTCCGAGCCCTCGGGCCTGCCTCTTGGGGGCTCCTGGCCCCTCTCCTGTTCAAAGCTGGTTTCCCCAGAGGGTGCAGGCAGCGGGACCTGGGTGTGGGCCGGCCTTCCCTGCCCTGCCAACAATGGGTGGGTGGTGGCAGAGCCCCCTAAGGCCCGAGGAATTCTGCTCAGTGCCAGGCTCATCATCTGGCCACCTCGCAGGTCCGCAGGGGACGAGGCTCTGGGCACAGGAAGACCCAGCTCCCACGGCCTGGCCCCTGAAGGCTCGGCCCCGGGGACAGACTCCGGGAAGCTCTCTCAGCTGGAACCCTTCCATGCAGCTGGAGCACGGGGCACCAGGAAGCCACTATGAAGACTTTAAACAGCCTGAGACTCCCGGCTATCATCTCCACCCAGGATTAGCTGCGAGCCGGAGACTTCCTCCCGCGGACTCCGTGCTGAGGCCGTACCGCTCCCTGCCTCATGCCAGCTCTGTGGTCACAGGACGCTGAGTGGAGAAAATAAAACCCACGCAGGGGCGGCAACCACCGTGGGGGTGCGGGGCTGTGCCCGGGTCCGCAGAGGCCGAGGCCAGACGGGGTGGGGGCCCTGCTTCCCTCGTCAGCAGCAGGAGCCCCGTGACCCCCAGCACGCGGTTCAGAGTTGAGAAATTGCCCAGTGACTGCTGAGAGCCTTGGAAACGCGGAGCTTCCCCTTCCCTCCCTTCATCCAGGCTGGGCAGGGGCTCCGGGCTGACCCCACTCTTCCCACTGGAGAGAGCCGTGGGTGCTGGGGACTCCGGGGGCCTCCTGGCCTCTGGGTGGTGGTGGGCTGCTGGCTTAGGGTGAGGCACCCAGTGGCCCTTCAAGCTGCCCTCCTGGCCCCCGTGGGACCACCAGGATCCGGCTCAGGGACGTCTGTGCCCCCCCGCTCCCGCTTCCCTTCCACCTCCCCCACCTCCCCTCCCTGCCTCTGAGGATCCTTGACCTCTGCTGATCTCCTCTAAACTCAGTGTTGCAGGGTTCACGGAAACTTCCCGATCATCACATGATGACGATGGCAATGGCTTCTCACGTTCTCTGTGGCCAGGCTGAGCTCAACACTCCAACCGTTATCTCGTTTACCTCGGAAACGTCCCTAAGGGGGGCAGCGGCCGTGTCGGGGTGACCGTTCCTCCCTTGTCCAGGCCACTAACCTGGGGCTCCAGAGGTCGGCCCTTCTCTGTCCTCGTGGACGGCCAAGGGCGAGGTGTCCGACTCGGGACCGGGTGTCCCTGTCACAGGAGACTGGCTGACACCGGCATGCAGGTTATTCCTACCAAGACAGCCACGCCAAAGGACTGCGCTGCCGGGAGGAGAGGCGGGTTCAGGTGTGCCGGTCAGGTGAGGCTCAGATGGCAACTCCACAAAACACTGGCGTTAACAGCGTGACTCACACATCCAGAGAGAAGAGGGCAGCCCCCTTGCAGGGTTGGTGGTGGGAAGGGGGTGCTGTCTTGGATGCACACACTCAGCCAGAGGGACAGGGGCTGTGGCCGAAGCCTTCACTGGGTGGTGCACTCAGACCCCAGGGGGTCACGCTGGGACTGGGAGGGGTCTGCAGTGGGATAGCCTCGTGGTCCCACCAGGGTGTGAGGTCTGGGCGAGTCCTGTGGGCTGTCCTGTATGGGGGTGGTTACCAGGAGGAGTCCGCGAAAGGCAGGTGTCTGGAGGGACCACCCTGAGATACTGGGGGTAGGCGGAGAACTGGAAACTGTGTCAAGGGTGACTGAACCCCGACTCTGGGAGGACAAAGCCCCAGAAGGCTGCTGAGGGAGTGCAACGTTGTAAGAATTCTGCACAGACGCCTCAGTGCGGCTGATGGGAGAGGGCGTCAAGCCGTGAGCGTGTCAGAGTCTGGGAGTATAAAATTATTGCACGTAAATAATCAGGAAACAGCTGCTTGGAATAACCTTTATATTGGAAACTGGGCTTTGAGGCCATGACGCCGGATTTTACAGCCGTTTCTTGGCTGAGCCCCGGGCTGGCTTATGGCTTTGCAGAAAGGCATCATCACATTTTATGAACGACAGACGGCTTTTATCACACTTCTGCATTATCGCTTATGGTAATAGGGACTGCGGTGCCCTGCGACGCAGGGATCGGCGTGAGGGCCCCGGGCAAAGGCTGCTCTTCGGGACCCCAGATGAGGTCTGAGGATTTTATTTCTTTCTCTGATCTCCCTGCCGGCCGGGCCACTGTGGCAGAACAATTCCGGGCCCCCGCCCCCCACATGTGCAGGTGCAGGCGGGGGCTGGGGGATGGTGCCCCCGTCCCAGGGCTCCCGCACGGGAGGGCTCTGCACTTCCATCCTCCTTCCCTTGACCAAACCAGTTCTTTTCCAGCCTTGTCTTTTCCTTTCTTTTTTTCTAAGCCCGCATGGCCCAGGCCAGGGCTCTAGGGTGAGGGCTGGATGTTCCGTTCCATGCAGCTGTCTGGACACTGCTGGACGAGGGCCTGTCTCCTGTGGGCTCCCACCCACTGTGGCACCGGTTTTCCCAGCACTGCTTTATCAAAACATGACTTTATAAATAAGAGTTATTTCTCAAACTGGGAGAAATCACTGCATTTGGTCAAACAATTATACACACACACACACGCACACACACACACACACACACACACACACACACACACAGTCTTGCCCTGTGGCCCAGGCTGGAGTACAATGGCATGATCTTGACTCACTGCAACCTCCGCCTCCTGGGTTCAAGCGATTCTCCTGCCTCAGCCTCCTGAGTAGCTGGGATTACAGGCACCTGCCACCACGCCCGGCTAGTTTTTGTTATTTTTAGTAGAGACAGGGTTTCACCATGTAGGTCGGGCTGGTCTCGAACTCCTGACTTCATGATCCACCCAACTCAGCCTCCCGACGTGCTGGGATTACAGGTGTGAGCCACCGCGCCCGGCCGATTTATATTTTTAAAATCAGCTTGCTCTGCTAAACAAATATTTAAAGAAAAGATGAACAAAGACAGTATAGACTGTTCAGGTGGCACCAAGAGAACCCTGGGAAGAAGAACCAGGGCCAGGCGCTGAGCAGGACGGACACGAGGGGTCAAGGCCACAGCCGGGAGGGCCAACGTGGGCGCCAGCTGCTGTGGGTGAGGCCAGGCCGGAGGGGGTCGGGGGCGACACTAACCCCTGCTGGAGAGACAAAGAGGGGGACAGGGGGTCAGGGAGATGGGCTTTGAGGGACTTAGTATCTGATGAAAGGACAGATGAGACAGAGGGGCCTGGTAAGTGCCTGTCGAGGGTGGTGTAGAACAGAGAGGCTCGGATTTCACAGTGGACAGCAGTGCAGCATCTTGGAGACGGCGTGGAGATGGGCCTAGATGCTGAGAGGAGGTGTCCACATGGCTGAGGCAGGCCAGGCAGAGGCCATACTGTGGGTGAAGGACGGGGAACGGGCAAGCTCAGGGAACTGGGGGCCTCTGGGCAGAGCCTGGAGCAGAATGATGGGTGTGGGTGCAGGTGGGGCACGGGCTGGAGGTGTCGGGAAGAAGCCTGTGAGGCTGGTGCTGAGTGGCTGGCCAGGACCGTGTTCACCAGAGAAGTCCCTGAGTGCGGAGGGGAGTGGGGGCTGGATCGGGACACTGGGGAGCCCATTCCTGGATGCCGGGAGCCCATTCCCGGACACTGGTGAGTCCATTCCGGACGTCAGGGAGCCATCAGGAGGCTTCGGTGCTCAGCAGAGGGAGGAAGCGGGGCCTGGGCAGAACTCAGCCACAGAGACCAGTCAGCAAAAGAGTCTCTGCGAAGGCAAGGAGGGCGGGGTAGGGAAAAGGGTCTGCTTTGCTTTTTGCTGAGGACACTGAAGGAAGGGAGAGGGCTTATGGAGAAAAGCAGGCCTCCATGTCCAGAACAGGAATCTGAAAGTGGAATGGGTTTGCCAGATGTTCTCTCTCCTTCTATCTCTCAACTTCTGTCTGCCTCTATCTCCGTCTCCTCTTTGTCTCTCCCTGTCCCTTTCTATCTCTGTTCTCTCTGCAGGAGCCCGTCCATGTCCCACATCCAGCAAACTCCATGGCTGGGCAGGGCTCTTCAGGACACTGCAGTTGTGCCCTGTTTAAAACAATAACTGTGTCTCAAGTTTCTTGGAGTGAAGCCACCATGACCTTTGCAACAGACGAAGCATACGCTTTTTCCAAGTGTGACTCAAAGGACAAAAGGTTCATGCACAAGGCAGTTCTAAAAGTGGACGGGTAATTGCTGGTTCTGCTTCCTGTGAGGGTTTTGTAAGATCACACCAAACCCACTCCCTCACAGAAAACAGCTTCAAAATCTGTACACAATGCAAACAGGCTACTGTGGGCGTTGGAGAGTGAACAGCAAGATGGACCTGGGGTGCACACGGGGGATAAAGGGGTTGCAGGAAGCACGTTCTCATTGACTGCAGCTGTTATCCTGGGCCCTGTGTAGTTAGGATATGAGGAGCTGGGGGTCCTCAGGGAAGACTACAGTCTTCATGGCCTGGAAGAGGAACAGAATGAAATTGGGGAAGCTGTGGCCACTGGAGAGGGGGAGCATCCAGAAGGGGACGGATTACAAAGGGGAAACTTCAGACTCTACTCATGTTTCCGACTGGCCCTGAACTGCACACACACAAAGCAGATGAAAGAAGCCCAGCTAAAAGCAGAAAGTCTGAGTTCAGGCTGCGGCTGTCGTCAGGACATTTGCAGTTCAAGCTCAAACACAATCACTACCTACTACACCAAAAGAAACAGTAGTTGGTGGAAAATCACAGAGTGCAGAACCTCCACATCACATGCATCGTGTCCAGGACCCAATTCAGGATTACTCAGCACACAGAGAGACCAATGGAGTGGAACACATTCTTAGGAGAAAAGAACGTCAACTGCAGTGAGTCCCAGATGACCAGGTGTGCAATAGGAGATGAGGACAGAACGTCAACTGAGGTGGATCCCAGATGACCAGGTGTGCGATAGGAGATGAGGACAGAACGTCAACTGAGGTGGATCCTAAATAACCAGGTGTGCGATAGGAGATGAGGACAGAACGTCAACTGAGGTGGATCCTAAATAACCAGGTGTGCGATAGGAGATGAGGACAGAACGTCAACTGAGGTGGATCCTAAATAACCAGGTGTGCGATAGGAGATGAGGACAGAACGTCAACTGAGGTGGATCCTAAATATCCAGGTGTGCGATAGGAGATGAGGACAGAACGTCAACTGAGGGGGATCCTAAATAACCAGGTGTGCGATAGGAGATGAGGATAGAACGTCAACTGAGGTGGATCCTAAATAACCAGGTGTGCGATAGGAGATGAGGATAGAACGTCAACTGAGGTGGATCCTAAATATCCAGGTGTGCGATAGGAGATGAGGACAGAACGTCAACTGAGGTGGATCCTAAATAACCAGGTGTGTGATAGGAGATGAGGATAGAACGTCAACTGAGATGGATCCTAAATATCCAGGTGTGTGATAGGAGATGAGGACAGAACGTCAACTGAGGTGGATCCCGGATGACCAGGTGTGCGATAGGAGATGAGGACAGAACGTCGACTGAGGTGGATCCAGTGACCAGGTGTGTGATAGGAGATGAGGACAGAACGTCGACTGAGGTGGATCCCAGTGACCAGGTGTGCGATAGGAGATGAGGAAAGAACGTCGACTGAGATGGATCCCAATGACCAGGTGTGCGATAGGAGATGAGGATTTTACTTCAGTGGCTTGCAGCTGGATTCAGGGGATAAACAGTGTTATATCCTCTTGACTAATTGACCCTCTTGGAATTACAAAACGATCTTCTTCATAATGCTGGTTGTGTTCATTGCTCTGAAATCCACCTTGTCCAATATTAATATAGCTGCTCCAGCTTTTTTTCTGACTAGCGTTAGCACAGTGTAGCTTTTAAAATCCCGTTAGTTTTCATGTATTTGTGAATTTACATTTAAAGTGGATTTTGGGTAGGCAGCAATTCATTGGGTCTTGCTTTCTTATTCAATCTGACAAACTGCCGTTGAATTAGACCAATGATTATAGATCATTTTCATCTAACGGTACTGTTGATAATGGTTGGATTTAAACCACCATCTTGCTATTTGTGTTTTATTTATCCTGCCTACTTTTTGTTTCCTGTTCCTCTTAGCCAATCTTCTTCTGGACTGGGTATTTTTAAATTATCCCACTTAGTCACTTTTGTTGGCTTATTCCCCATAACTCTGTTTGTGCATATGTAAGTGTGTGTGTACGTGCATACATTTTAGGGTTTATAGTGTGCACCTTCCACTTATCGCAATCTATCTTCAAATAATATTATACCACGTCATGACAGTTTAATAACCTTACAGAAGCACACTTCCATTCCCCGCCCTCCTTCATGTCCTTGTGGGCACACGTTTTATTTCTCTGTATGTTCTATACCCAGCAAAACATGCTATGCCTTCCTGTGCTTCTATCGGGTCTCCTATAATGTCATTTTCCTCTTGTCCAGAGGACTTTCTTTAACATCTCTTAGTGCTTATCTGCTGGTATGATTAATATTTTAGCTTTTATATGTCTGAAAAAGTTGATATCTCACCCTGTTTCTACCTTTGTTGCCAGGTATGGAATCATGAATCAACAAGCTTCTCCCGGCAGGACTTTGCAGAGCTTGTTCCACTGTCCTCTAGCTCGCCTCATTTTCAAGGAGAAACCTGCCATCATCCTTGTCTTTGTTCCTCTGTACCTAGCATGTCTCTTGTCTTCTGCCTGCTGTTAAGATTGTCTCATTCTCACCCAATTTAAGCAATTTGATTAAGATGTGCCTTCTTCATACTTCGTACTTTTTGGATTGGGATATGTAGCTTTTAAAAAACAAATTTGAAAAGATTTCGATCATTTTATCTTCCTTTTTTTCTTCTTTGTTTTCTTTCTGGGACTCTAAATGTATGAATTTTAGGCCAATTGAAGTTGCCTCCCAACTAGCTTCCTGCTGCTTTCGAAGGGGTCTGTTTTCTGTCTGTGTTTCACTTTGGATGGTTTCTATTACACACCTTCAAGTTCATTGATCTTTCCTTTTGTAGTGTCTCTCTAATCTCATAATCTCATCCAGTGAATTTCCTTTATCTCAAAAATGGTTTCATCTCTAAAAGTTTGACTTGGGGCTTTTTAATGTCTTTCATATCTCTACTTAACATTATCATGTGGAGCAGAGTGATAATAACTACAGTCCATCTTTATCTATGAATTCCTGCATCTGTGCCATTTGTGAGTCAGTTTTCAGTTGTTGATATTCCTCCTCATGACATGATATGTTTTCCTGCCTCTTTGCATACTTGGTAATTTTTTACTGTATGCTAGACATCACGTACTTTTCCTTGTTAGATCCTGGATAGTTTTGCACTCCTAAAATTATTTTAAAACTTTTATGGGATGAAGTTCCTTTACTTGGAAACAATTTGATACATTTGAGGCTTGATTTTAAGCTTTATCGGGTGGGGCCTAAATTAGTCTCGGACTGATTATGCTCCATTACTGGGCTGACACCATGCTGATAAAGCTGAATAAAGAGAAAAATCAATCAATAAGTATTCACACGTATTCACAAACCATAATGAGGAGAAAAATCCATCTAAATATTCACATAATCCTAAAAAAAGAAATGAAGAACAAAGGGGAAAACTGGAGGATATGTATATAGAGAACAAGGCATAAAATTACAGACCCAAACATAACCATGTCAATACTTATTTAAATATTAGTGGACCAAAGATTTCAGCTAAAAGGTGGAAGTTGTCAGAATAGATATGAAAATAAGACCCACACACATGCTATCTTCCAAAACTGCACTTTAAAGACAGAGACACAGGTAACTTTAAATAAAATTACAATTAAAACATAAACATGGGAAAGGAAGAAGAAGAACTGCCTCTTTATGCAGATATCATGAATCACGTATGAGGAAATATCTTAAGAAACCTACAAACAATTAGCATAGGCACTGAGAAAGTGTGGTCGACTCACATGATGGAATATTACTCAGCAGTGAACAGGAATGAAGCACTAACATGCCACAATATGGATGAACCTTGAAATCGAAAACATGATGAGTGAAAGAAGACTGACAGAAAGGGCCACAGGTTATATGATTCCAGGTCTATGAAATGGGCAAATCTAAAGAGGCAGAACGCAGATTAGTGGTGCCAGGAGCCAGGGGAAGGGAGAAAGAGAGAGTTCCTCCCTTGATTGATGTGGTGTCTCCTTTCATGGTGATGCCAATGGCCCAGAACAAGACAGTGGTTATGGCCAACAACATTGTGAACGAACTAGATGCCACTGAATTGTGCACTTCCAAATTGTGAAAATAGTGAATTTTATAATACGTGAATTTTACCACCACAGAAACCAAACTATTAGTACAAATAAATTAGTTTAGCCAAGTTGCAGGATTTAACTTCCATAGAAAAATCGATTGTATGTCTGTATGCTAGCAATGAATACTTAGAAAATGAAGTTAAATTGATTGGAGTAAAAAAAAAAAAAAAAAAAAAAAACCCTAATTAAAGAATTGAAAGACCCTTACACTGAAAACCGTAAGACATTGCAAGGAAAAACACAATAAATGAAGACATATATTCTGTTCATGGATTGGACAGCTCAATACTGTTAAGACAAAAATTCTCTCCATGTTGATACCAAATCGATGTATATATTAAATACAATTTTCATTGGAATCTTAGTGGTCCTTTTGGAAGGAAGCTTTGCTCACCTACCTGTGCCACTTATGGTCCTTTTGAATAGATGAGACAGCTGATGCTAAGATTTATGTGGAAAGACAAAATGCTTAAAATATCCAGAAACAACTTTGAAAAATAAGAACAAGGCTGTGGGGCCCACACTACCTGATTTCAAAAATTCCTCTGCAGGTATGGTAATCACGACCGTGTGGTTTCAGCATCAGGGAAGATGCAGAGGCCAACTGAGCTGAAGGGGAAGTCAGAAAGACCCACATTTATATAGTCCTTTGATTGCTGGTAAAGGTATAAATTTAATTCCTTCAGAACTAGCTGCTTCAATAAATGGTGCTAGAACAAGTTGATATCTACATGAAAAAAAATGACCTTCAGGCCTTACCTCCCACCATATGCAAAATTATCTTGAGATGGATCATGGACTGAAAATTAGTGCTAAGACTTTTAAAGTTCTAGAAGAAAACATAGGGAAGGATTTTTATGACTTGGGCTAGAATAAACATTTTTTAGGAACAAGATGTGAAAAGCACAGATGATAAAAATGATAAAGTAAATTCAGCAAAATTGAAAAGGTTTTCTCAAAATTAAAAATACAGAGTTAAGGAAATGCAAAAGCGGACTACAAACTGGCAGAATAATTTACAAAATACACATCTGATAATGCACTTGTATTCAGAATATATGAAGATATCTTATAAATCAATAATTTGAAAACTGCAATTAAAAATTGCAAAGGACTTGGACACATGCAGGACAAAAAAGATATATGACCCACAGGCACATGACAAAATGACCAGCATCACTTGCCATCAGAGAAGCACACACGAAAACTGGTCTAAAGTTAAAAAGATTGGCAATACTAAGTGTTGGCAAGGATATAGAACAATGGGAATTTACATACAATTTACCTTGGAAAACATGTAAATTTAGCTGGAATTTTAAATGGAAATACTTGGGAAAATGGACTGACACTATCTGAGAAGTAAAACATTCGCTTACCACAAGACCCAGCAATTCCAACCCTAAATATTTACCCCAGGAAAATGAAAGCATATGTCCACACAAAGACGTGGACACAAGTACTCTCACCGGCATTATTTGTAACACATCCAAACTGCAAACAGCCCAAATGCCCATCAACAGGCAAACTGATAACCTGTGGTTCATGTATATTATGAGATTCTACCCATTGATAAAAAATGAACAAAATATTAAGCCCACACGACATGGAAGAGTCTGGAAATCATCAAGTTAAGTGGAAGAGAGAGAAGAGATAGAATACTCTTCCATGTCTATGCGCTTCCAGGAAAGGCAAAGTCACAGGAACAGGAATCCGATCACTGTCTGCCTGGGGCTGGGAGCTGGAGGAGGGAATCTGAAGAGGCATGAGAACACTTGTTAGGAGAATGAAATATTACACATCTTGACTGTGGTGGATATTACATGACTGTATACAACTGTCCCATGAATGGGCTTTACTGTTTGTGAATGAAACCTAAGCAAGCTGGGGAAAGAAACAGAAGGAGCATGGGCCGGCTGAAGCCGTGTCTGCAGGTGGGTGCCGGAGGAGGCCCCAGAGTTGCGTGGCACAAACCCCAAACCTCAGATGTCTCCTATGGGTGCCTGGGATGATTGAGGCAACCCTCAAGGAGCCCACCAAGGCGCCACTCGGGGGCTCCTATCTTGGGGCTTTGTGGGGCCAGCATGGGGAGGCAGGAACCTGGTAAGAGTCCCCTGAAAGCTACTTCATTTCCAAGTAGAGAAGGGGGTGGGGGTGGCGGGCACAACACAGAAGGGTCTTGATGGAGATGGTGTCTGCACAGCACAGTGATCACGGCCCAATCAGTGGTCAGACTTCCTTCGTGGACAGCCTGGTTTTCACCTGTATTTGCTGTGTGACCTGCTGAAAGCAAACTACCGTCTCTGTGCTAGTCTGCTCTTCAATACAAGATGGCTAATGAAGTGGCTGTCTTACTGGGCCCTTGAGAGAGCGAGGTGAGAGAATACAGGTGCGGCACGGAGAGCAGCACCGGGACACAGGAAGTGCTCATAAGTGGCACCTGCTATCATTATTAGTGATATCGGAATGGACCTTAACTTCAACCCCACTCTGGGAAACAGGGAAAACCAGGGAGGAGGGACTTGTCCAAGGCAGCAGTCCCATCTTCCAGACACCAGGCCAAGGGCTCTGGAGCCCGAACACAGGCGTGGCACAGAGCCTTTGCTGCCCTTTCAATGCCCACAGCCGGAAGGGGAGCTCTCGGCCCCACGGCACCTGAGCAGGGCACGGGGGTCATCCTCAGCACTGGCAGTCAGGAATAGGATTGAGCCCAGGTTCCTTTCCTTATCACTCGGAGGCCCATGGCACAGTAGCTGCCTGAAGAACACACAGCCTTGTCTTTGGGCACCAAGAGAACTGTCTTCCTTTCTCCGAGAAGCACTCAAGCTGATGGACAGTGGTGCCACCACTTGCTGCTATTTCTCTTCAAACTTGGGAGCTGCAGCCACACCAGGGATCCAACATCACTGGCCCCATCCCGTAGGGTGGGCTGTGGGCAGGGAACAGCAAAATCACCATGCCACACAAAGACGTGGACACAAGTATTCTCACCAGCGTTATTTGTAACACATCCAAACTGCCAACAGCCCAAATGCCCATCAACAGGCAAGTTGATAACCTGTGGTTCATGCATATTATGAAATTCTACCCATTGATAAAAAACGAACAAAATATTAAGCCCACACGACATGGAAGAGTCTGCAAATCATCAAGTTAAGTGGTTCTGGCTGTTGCTGGAGGGGGAACACAGACTCCACCTGCGTGGAGCGTGCTGCTGCCCATTCTCCATCTCTGTGTTCCCACCCTGTCCCCGCGCTTTCAGCTACCTAAGGGTCGCCGCTTACCGTCCCTGCAGAGCGCAGAGATTTCTCTTTGAAGAAAAGGTTCTGGAGCAATCGGAGGGATGCGTGTGGGTGCAGCCAGCCCCAGTCCCATGCTGCCCCTCAGAGTAATGGTGCTGAAGGCTAAGAGAATGAATAAATGGTAGTGAGTGTTTTTCTCATTAGGGTTTTAAATCCTCCAAGTAACAGACCATTTTGTAGCATTTTTCATGTCCTGCTTATCCTAATAATGTGTTATTATTGAACCTGAATAATTTTAGTGGGGGAAATTCTTTATCTTATAAAAATGTGACGTGGCTATCCATTTTAAAAATGTTACTGAGGTAACTCCACGGGTTTGGATGAACAGGAGGCCCTTAGCTGTGCTGACCTAGTGCCCGCGTGTTTCAGACACCAGCTGAGATCTGCATGCTGGAGCCATGGCCGTGGAGGGAGCAGTGGCCAGGACCTGCCTCCCACAGTCGGGGCCTCTGGTGCTCAGCCCAGGCTTCTGTGAGGGGAGGCAGAGCCAGTCTGTTCACACAGACCGGGATCGGCCCTGGCCGTGTGCACAGACAAACCCCCACAGGGGTTCATTTTATCTGGGGTGTGGCAGGAAATTGTGAGCCGAAAGGAGGAGACGCTGGATGCTGAAAACAGCCTCTGTCGCTGCCTCTTTCTGCCAGGGCTTGCGGTTTGCCTGGAAACAATCGCTCTCCTTCCTTGGCTGCAGTTTTCTCACCCATGAAGACGTGTTCGGTGCAGACATACCGAGTTTCCTCTGGGTCTTCTTGGCTGCCTGGCCTCTCCAAGTGCTCATTCTCTTCCTTGCCCACCCCGCGGGCCCTTCCCCGGTGAGCGAGCGAGCTTCACAGACACACACACAGACACTAGTGGTTTGGGGTCCTTGGTTGAGGCCCTCTGAACTGGTTTCCCTCACCTCCTGAGTGGCAGGCTAGGAGGAAGCAGTGCTTTATTACAGGGACAGATCACACTGCACCAGGGAATGCCAGGAAAATATATTCCCATTTTGCCTCCTCTAATAATCTCCCATTTTCATCGGTGGGTGAATGAACATGGCTTGTTCTTCCCAATGATGGTGCAAATGTATAATTTCTCCCAATGAAATCTGGTTTTAATGAGAGACTAAATCAGAGGAAAGAGTAATTATTTAGATAGTATGCACATGTCCGGTTAATTTAAAATCAGCTTTTAGGTCAATCTATCTTAATTATTCTATTAACTGTTTTTGACTAGCAATTCCAATAATTGTGTTAGCATAATACTTGGCAGTGTAATTGCTTTTTGGATTTTGTTCATTGTTTTGTCAGAGTCTGTTCCTGGGCCTCTCTCCCTGGTGGACAATGCTTGGGATGAGTATGTATGCATGGGTGTGCCTGTATACACGAGTTTGGGTCGAGTATGTGCTTACGTTAAGTGTGTGTGCACATTCGTGCAACTACATGTGTGCTTGGATTGAGTGTGTGTGCAAGTGTGCATGTGTGCACGTGTTTGGGTTGAGCATGTGTGCATGCATGGATTGGGTATGTGCGTGTGTGTGCATGTGTGCACTGTGCTTGAGTTGAATGTGTGTGCAAGTGTGCATGTGTGCACGTGCTTGGGTTGAGCATGTGTGCATGCATGGATTGGGTATGTGCATGTGTGTGCATGTGCAGTGCTTGGATTGAGTGTGTGTGCATGTGTGCATGTGTGCACGTGTTTGGGTTGCGCATGTGTGCATGCATGGATTGGGTATGTGCGTGTGTGTGCATGTGTGCACGTGCTTGGGTTGAGTGTGTGTGCAAGTGTGTATGTGTGCACGTGCTTGGGTTGAGCATGTGTGCATGCATGGATTGGGTATATGCGTGTGTGTGCATGTGCACGTGCTCGGATTGAGTGTGTGTGCAAGTGTGCATGTGTGCACGTGTTTGGGTTGCGCATGTGTGCATGCATGGATTGGGTATGTGCATGTGTGTGCATGTGTGCACGTGCTTGGGTTGAGTGTGTGTGCAAGTGTGCGTGTGTGCACATGCTTGGGTTGAGCATGTGTGCATGCATGGATTGGGTATGTGCATGTGTGTGCATGTGCACGTGCTTGGATTGAGTGTGTGTGCATGTGTGCATGTGTGCACGTGTTTGGGTTGCGCATGTGTGCATGCATGGATTGGGTATTGCGTGTGTGTGCATGTGTGCACTGTGCTTGGGTTGAGTGTGTGTATGAGTGTCCTGGGGGAGGTGCTTCCCTGATTATTCATGAATGTATTTTCATGGGGTTTATTGATATCAAGGAGCCTTGTCTTTATTTTTAAAATAAACTTCATTTTAGAGCAGTGTTAAATATACAGAAAAATGGTGATGATAGCACAGAGTTCCTGTGCACTCCACACCGAGGTTCCCCTACTGTTACCGTGTTACATTATATTGTACCTTGGTCACAGTGAATTAGCCCATGTTGATATAGTAGGAGGAACTAAAGTCCATACCTTATTCAGATTTCCACAGTTTTCCCTTAATATCCATTTCTACCTCAGAATCCCATCCAAAGGATGATGTTAGAGTTGGTCCTCGAGTCTCCTTAGGGCCCTCGTTGTAACTGTGACAGAGTCTCAGACTTTCCTTATTGTTGGAGATCTTGACAGTTTTGAGGAGGACTGGTTGAGTATTTTGTAGAATGTCCCTCATTTGGGACTTGTCTGACCTCTTTCCTGTGATGAGTTCGGGGTCACAGGCTGTAGGGAGGATGGAAAGCACCCTTCCCATGGCCTCACACCAAGGTCCTTGCTGCCTGCGTGGCTTGTCAGTGGTGACGTCAACCTCGGTGATGCGGCTGAGGCAGAGGTTTCCAGTTTTCTCCACTGTAAAGTTACCTTTTTCCCTTTTCATACTATGGTATTTGGAAGGAAGACACTATGCAATGCTTATATTTTTAATTGTTTATTGATGCATAACATTTTACATATTTATAGGGTGCATGTGGTATTTTGACATGCACATGCCCTGTGTAGCGATGGAATCGGGGTATTTAGGATGTCCATCACCGCAAACGTCTGTCCTTCCTTCATGCTGGGAACATTTCAAATCTTTTCTTCTCGCTATTTTGAAACATACAGTATGTTGTTGTTAACTATAATCCCCTCACTGTGCTGTCAACACTAGAACCCACCCCTCCTACCAAACTATTTATTCGTACCCGTTAACCACCTTCTCTTCATTCCCTCCACATGCTTCCCACTATTTTTTAAACAGCTTTATTGGGTTATAATTCACATGCCATGCATTTCACCCATTTAAAGTGTACAGTTGTTTTCAGTATATTCAGAGTTCTACAGCCATTACTACAGGCAATTTTTAAAAATTTTCACCACCTCAAAAAGAAACTCCGTACCCTTTAGCTACTCACAGGCACCAGCACTACCCCCAGCCCCAGACCTAAAGAACCACAAATCTTCTTCCTGTGTCTATGGGTTCTGCACATTTCTCAAAGTGTAAACATATATGACATGGTCTTTTGTGACTAGCTTCTTTCACTTGGCATAATGTTTTCAGGCTCATCCACCTTGTAGCATGTGTCAGCACTTCGTTTCTTTTTTCTCTTTTTTTAATAAGTACTTCATTATTTTTCATGGCCAAGTAATATCGTGTTGTGCAGACCACCACATCTTATGTAGCCACTCACCAGTTGCGTGTATTGGGGTAGTTTCCATTGTCTGGCTTTAGGAGTGGTGCTGCTACAAGCATTTGTGTTCAAGTTTTTATTGGGATATACAGGGTTTTTTTTTTTTTTTTTTGGTTGTTTGGTTTTTGTTGTTGTTTGTTTGTTTGTTGGAGACAGTCTTGCTCTGTCACCCAGGCTGGAATGCAGCGGTGTGATTTCGGCTCACTGCAACCTCTGCTCCTCTGCCTCCTGCGTTCAAGCGATTCTTCTGCCTTGGCCTCCCGAGTAGCTGGGATTACAGGCACCCACCACTATGCCTGACTAATTTTTGTATTTTTAGTAGAGGTGGGGTTTCTCCATGTTGGCCAGGCTAGTCTCGAACTCCTGACCTTGTGATCTGCTCACCTCTGCCTCCCAGTATTCTGGGATTACAGGCGTGAGCCCCTACGCCTGGCCCGATGTATGATTTTAATTATCTGGTACACACATCTAGGAGTGGGATTGCTGGACCATACGGTCACTCTGTTGAACTAATTTTCAGTGCCTTTTCATTGTTTCTGTCTGCACTATTTTCTTTCCCAGAGAAGGTTCCTATTTCTCAAGTCCTTGTCAACACCAGTTTCTGTCTTTTTGAGGATTACCCTCCTGGCGTGTGAGGCGGGATCTCCCTGTGGTCTCGATTTGCTTCTTCCTAGTAACTAATAACGCTGAGCATCTTTTCCCGCCCTCACTGGCTATTCATGCATCTTCTTTTGAGAAGCGCCCATTCAAATCCTTTTCCCATTTCAACATGGGGTTGTTTGCCCTTATTTTATTTGAGTTTTAAGTGTTCCTTACATATTCTGTATATGAGTCCCTTATCAGATACAGCAGGCCCCACTTATCTGGTGTCTTGGTTTCCTCAGTTTCAGTTACCTGTGGTCAGCCATGGCCTGAAAATATGACACGGAACTGTGCATTGTTCCGAGTAGCACAGTGAGATCTTGTGCCCGCCCAGGCTGTTCCCCCTGGGTGTGAGCCTGTGTCCAGTGTATCCACACTGTATAGACTGCTTCTTCCTTAGTCATTACACCGCCTGCTCCTGACATCCAGCCATTGGCCTCATTGTGGCTTGGTGATCCTCCTTCTGACATTCGTCAGAAGGTCAACAGCATCCTAAGGCAACGTCACAGTGCCAGCGTCATTCACCTCACCTCCTCTCACCTCCTCCTGGAGGCCAGTCCATCATCTCACATCATCACAACAAAGAGGGGTGAGTACCATATAATAAGGTATTTAGATGGGTGAGTACAGTACACTAAGGTATTGAGAGAGAGAAAGAGAGGTCACATTCACATAAATCTTGTTATGGCATATTTTTATCAGTGTTCAATTTTTATTATAGTTATCCTTGATAATCTCTTCCTGTGCCTACTTTATAAATTAAACTTTATCACAGGTATGTATATATGGAAAAAACAGTATACACAGTGTTTGGTAATCTCTGTGGTCTCAGCCATCTACTGGGGGCCTGAGATGTGTCACCTGCAGCTAAGAGGGGATTACTGTAGATGATTTGCTAATATTTTCCCCCTCGATGTGGGCTATCTTTGCACTTTCTTAATGGCATTGGTTGCAGCAGTTTTTAATTCTAATGAAGTATAACTTATCTCTTTTTTTTTTTTTTTTAATCATTTGTGCTTTTGGTTGAAGAAATCATTGCCAAATTCAGGCCATGAGGATTTCCTCCTATGTTTTCTTGTAAGAGTGGTTTTGTAGGAATCCATCAACATGCTGTATTACATGGATTGGCATTTGGATGTCAAATCAACCTGTGTTCCTGGGATAAATCTCATCTGGTTTTGCACAGAATTCTTTTTATATGTTGCTGGATTTGATTTACTAGTATTTTGTGGAGGATTTTTGCATTTATATTCTTAAGGATATTGGTCTGTAGTTTTCTTGCAATGCCTTTCATCTCAAAGTATTTTCTAAGTTCCATTGTGATTTCTTTTTTGATCTGTTGGTTATATAACAGTGTGTTGTTTATTTTACACATTTTGGTGAATTTCTCAAATTTCCTTCTGTTATTGATTTCTAACTTAATTCTGTTGTGGTTATGGAGCCTACTTTGTATGATTTCAGTCCTTTTAAGTTTATTGATACTTTCTCTGTGGCCCAACATGTGGTCCCTCCTGGAGCAAACCCCAGCACACTAAAGTGTGTGTGCCCTGTGGTTGCTGGATGGAGTGCTCTGCGGTTGCTAGGTGGAGTGCTCTGCGGTTGCTGGGTGGAGTGCTCTGCAGGTGCAGTTGCTGGGTGGAGTGCTCTGCAGGTGCAGTTGCTGGGTGGAGTGCTCTGCAGTTGCTGGGTGGAGGGCTCTGTGGTTGCGGTTGTTGGGTGGAGTGCTCCGCGGTTGTTGGGTGGAGTGCTCTGCGGTTGTTGGGTGGAGTGCTCTGTGGTTGCTGGGTGGAGTGCTCTGCGGTTGCGGTTGTTGGGTGGAGTGCTCTGTGGTTGCTGGGTGGAGTGCCCTGCGGTTGCTGGGTGGAGTGCTCTGCGGTTGTTGGGTGGAGTGCTCTACGGTTGCTGGGTGCAGTGCTCTGCGGTTGCGGTTGTTGGGTGGAGTGCTCTGCGGTTGTTGGGTGGAGTGCTCTGCGGTTGTGTTTGCTGGGTGGAGTGCTCTGTGGTTGTTGGGTGGAGTGCTCTGCGGTTGCTGGGTGCAGTGCTCTGTGGTTACTGGGTGGAGTGCTCCGTGGTTACTGGGCAGAGTGCCCTGCGGTTGGTGGGCGGAGTGCTCCACGGTTGCTGGGTGGAGTGCTCCACGGTTGTTGGGTGGAGTTCTCTGCGGTTACTGGGTGGAGTGCTCTGCGGTTGGTGGGTGGAGTCCTCTGCGGTTGTTGGGTGGAGTGCTCGGCGGTTGCGGTTGATGGGTGGAGTGCTCTGCGGTTGCCGGGTGGAGTGCTCTGCAGTTACTGGGTGGAGTGCTCTGCGGTTGTTGGGTGGGGTGCTCTGTGGTTTCGGTTGTTGGGTGGAGTGCTCCATGGTTGTTGGGTGGAGTGCTCCGTGGTTGCTGGGTGGAGTGCTCTGCGGTTACTGGGTGGAGTGCTCTGCCATTGGTGGGTGGAGTGCTCCGCGGTTGTTGGGTGGAGTTCTCTGCTGTTACTGGGTGGAGTGCTCCGCGGTTGGTGGGTGGAGTGCTCTGCAGGTGCGGTTGCTGGGTGGAGTGCTCTGCGGTTGGTGGGTGGAGTGCTCTGCAGGTGCGGTTGCTGGGTGGAGTGCTCCGCGGTTGGTGGGTGGAGTGCTCTGCAGGTGCGGTTGCTGGGTGGAGTGCTCTGCAGTTGCTGGGTGGAGCGCTCTGCGGTTGCTGGGTGATGTGCTCTGCTGTTGCTGGGTGACGTGCTCTGTGGTTGCTGGGTTGTGTGCCTGCATGCTCTGCAGATGTGGGCAGACTGTTCCATCTGACATTTCCTTGTTGATCTTTTGCTTACTTGTTCTACCCGTAATCAAAGTGTGTTATTGAAGTCCCCGCTTTACTGCGGAATTATAGTCTTGCCTTTTTCCTCAGACTTGGAATTGGCGTCGAAACTTCTTGATGGGAAACATGGGATTGGCTCTCAGGTCTAGGCCTCTGCTCTCTCCCCTCACACGCCTGGAACGTCCTGAGAGAGCTCAGAGCGGGTGAGGCCCTGGCTTCATGCTTCAGATATGCTTCCATTACTCCCACGTTATAAATGAGGAACTGAAGGGCAGAGGGGTCAAGAGCACTGCTGAGGACAGCTGGCTGGCTCAGAGCTGGACTTGAACCTAAAACAACTCGGTCTCAGATTTATGCCCAGCTCCAGGTGGGTCCGTGCCCTGCTGGGGTAGCCAGAAAGTGTCATGATTACACCAGAGACGAAGTAGTCGGAATACGGACCCACTCCTAAGCTGCTGTGTGGGGAATTCCAGAAACGCACACCAATGGAAGCATTAAATGTGGATTTTTATTGTTTTCCATCTGGCTTCTGCCACCTCCCAGGCGTGGACCTGATCACAGCCAGGTGACCTCCCATCTGCCGGCTTCTCCCAACGCGGCTCGGCGGCACCTCATCGGGACCAGGGGTCCTCTCTACCCCAGGCGCCTTTCCACGGATGCCCTTGGACTGTCCTGCCTGGTCTGCCCACCGTTCACCCTGGCCTCTCTCCATAATCCCCCATGGCTGCCTTTCTCTACCATCTGGCCCCAAAACCTCAGTCATTCATTCAAGGTCCTTTGTAATCCAGACCTGACTTGGGTCACAAATCCGCAAGTGTATCCATGGCACCGGTAACCCTCGGCCCCCCTCTGTGGCTTTGGTGAGTGACAGGTGACTGCTGAGTGACTGAGCGATGGTGCAATGGAAATCCCAGGGAATGAGACCCATTTGGAATTTCCTGAAGAAATAAACCCCTGGGCACAGGAAAGGGGCATCCAGGCATGTGTGGCTCCCTTTTGCCTTGAGATCCACGAAGCTCTGAGGCTCTCTCCGGCGTGCGGGCTGTATACAGGGCCCTTTGGCCTCTTCAAGGGCAAGGAGTCCTCAGCTTTCTGGGCCTAATTAATGAGCCTGAGGCCTGCTGCCTCCAAGCGGGGCCCCCTCTGTGCTTTTGCGGGCTGTCGGTGAAGTCAGCCCTGCCTTTAATAGGCCTGCTTGCTACTAACATGGAATCTAATACTGAAGAAAACGCTGTAAAGCACTTGGCCTCTCAGGATCATAACACTAAATGTTGGTGCACAAAGGCACTAAATAACGTGCATAATTAGGCAAATAACTCTCCCCTAGTTTACAAGGCGGAGAAAGGCGGCAAGTTAAGGAGGGTGTGTCCAAGCCTGTCGGATCAGTGATGCTAGGGAGAGGCCTGGAGCTGGCTTCCTAGGGCCCAGGGTCCCGCGAATGACTGGGGTGAAGCAGCCTTGCCATGTGCCTTTGGAACACGCTCAGTAAAGGGTCACAGGGAAAGGGCACACACTTCAGTTCCTTAGGCAGGTGCAGCTTACAGCTTTCCAGGCTGATCTTTATCCCCAGACAGAAGGGAACGGCAGGCCCAGACAGGGAACAGACCTGCCCAGGCCTGCAGAGATGGAAGAGCCTCGGTTCTCCTGCAGGTGAGGCTTGAATCTCTTGGGTCCTTTAGGAAAGTAGGTCTGGAGAACTTCAGGATGCAAACAGGACACAACCATGCAGAGTTACAGTTTTTCCCATAACAGGGTGTTGAATTTTCTCAAGTCCTTTTTCTCTACCAGTTGAGACGGTCGCATAGTTTTGTCCTTCATTATGATACTGTGGTGGATTATCTTGATTGACATTCATATGTTGAGCCCTCCTTCCACTCCAGGAATAAATCCCACTTGGTCAGGGTGTAGAATCCTTTTAGTGTGCTGTGGACTATGGTTTACTAGTATTTGGTTGAGGATTTGGCATCAACAGTTACCGGGGAAATCGGTCTGTAGTTTTCTTTTCCTGTAGCTTTATTGTCTGGGTTTGGCGTCAGGATAATGCTGGCCTCATACAATGAGGTTCGAAGTGTTCCTCTTGTTTAGCTTTTCAGAAGAGTGTGAGGAGGATTGCTGTTAGTTATTTAAATGTTTGGTAGAATTCTCCAGTAAAGCCATCTAGTCCTGGGCTTTTCTTTATTGGAAGATTTTTGATGACTAATTCAATCTCCTTACTAGTTACAGGTCTTTTCTGATAATTATTTGTTCATGATTCAATCTTGGTAGGTTGTATATTTCTAGGAACTTATCCATTTCTTCCAGATTACCCAATTCGTTGGTGTATAGCCATCATTCATGGTATTCTCTTATAATATTTTTTATTTATGTGGCATCAGTTGTAAGGGGCCTCTTTCATTTCTGATTTAATTGAAGCTTCTCTCTTTTTTCTTAATCTGGCTAAGAGTTTCTGTCAATTTTCTTTTCAAGAATCCAACTCTTCAGTTTGTCGATTTTTCTATTGTTTTCTACTCTCTATTGTGTTTATCTCTGTTCTAATCATCACCATTTCCTTTTTTCTGCTAATTCGTGTTTAACTTGTTCTTCTTTTTCTAGTTTCTTGAGATATAACGTTAGGTTGTTTATTTGAGATCCATCTTCTTTTTAAATATAAGTTTTCACCGCTATAAATTTCCCTCGTGATACTGCTCTCATTGCATCCTATAAGTTTTGGTATGTTGCATTTTTGCTTTCATTTGTCTTAAGATAGTCTCTATTTTTCCCTGTGATATCTTCCTTGATCCTTTGGTTTCTTAAGAGTTTGTTTTTAAATTTTCACTAATTTGTGAAGTTTCCAGTTTTCCTTCTGCTATTGATTTCTAGTTTCATTCCTTTGTGATCAGAACATATATTGTCTATAATTTCAAACTTCTTACATTTGTTGAGACTTGTTTTGTGGCCTGTCTTATGGTCTGTCTTGGAGGATATTCCACGTGCCCTTGGGAAGGACGTATTATATATTCTGCTCTTGCTGAGTAGCGTGTTCTACATGCGTCTGTTAGATCCGATTGATCTACAGTGCTGTTCAAGTCCTTTGTTTCCCTACTGATCTTCTGCCCGGTTCTTCTATCCGTTGTTGAAAGGAGAGTATTGAGGTCTCTGACCATTACTGTGTTCCTGTTTATTTCTCCTTTCAACTCTGTCAGTGTTTGCATCATGTATTTGTTAAATCTTCCTGGTGAATTGACCCTTTTATCATTATATACTGTCCTTTATCTCTTGGGATAGTTTTTGAGTTAACATCTATTTTGTTTGCTGTAAGTTTGGCTACCCCTGCTCTCTTTTGATTATCATTTACATGGAATATCTTTTTCCATCATTTGACTTTCAGTCAATGTATGCCCTTAGATCTAAAGTGAGTCTTCTGTAGACAGCACATAGTTGGATCTTTTTTTTTTTTAATTTTTGATCAATTCAATCTATGTCTTTTGATTAGAGAGTTTAATCCATTTGCATTTAAAGAAATTACTGGTAAGGAAGACTTACTATTGGCAATTTGTTGTTTTCTGTATGTTTTATAGCCATTTTGCCTCCCTTTCTCTCTCTTACTCCTTTCCTTTGTACTTCTAAAAATTTTTATAGGCCAAGCACAGTGGCTCATACCTGTAATCCCAGCACTTTGGGAGGCCAAGGCAGGCAGATCATGAGGTCAGGAGTTTGAGACCAGCCTGACCAACATGGTGAAACCTCATCTCTACTAAAAATACAAAAATTATCCAGGCAAGGTGGCACACATCTGTAATCCCAGCTACTCAGGAGCCTGAGGCAGGAGAATCACTTGAACCTGGGAAGTGGAGGTTGCAGTGAGCCAAGATTGTGCCACTATACTCCAGCCTGGGCAACAGAGCAAGACTCTGTCTCAAAAAAAAAAAAAATATATATATATATATATATATATAGAGAGAGAGAGAGAGAGAGTGACATGCTTTGATTTTTTATTTCCTTTTGTATGTCTTCTATAAATATTTTCTTTATATTCACCATGGGATTACATAAAATATCTTAAAGTTATAATAATCCATTTTAAACTGATAGCAGTTTAACCTCAACTGTACACAAAAACTGTACTCTTACATCTTCACTCTCCCACACTTGGCTATTGATGTGGCAAATTATATCTTTTATATTGTGTAACCATTAATAAAGATGTATGCTTGTTTTAAAATGTTTTCATCTTTTAAATTCTATACAAGAATTAAAAGTGACTTACACACCAACATTATGGTAGTACAGCATTCTACATTTGTCTATATATTTACCTTTTCTAGAGAGTTTTATATTTTCATGTGGTTTGATGTTGTTGTCTAGTGTCCTTTTATTTCAACTCAAAGAACTCCTTTTAGCATTTCTTGTAGGGAATATCTCATGGTGTTGAATTATCTCAGCTTTTGTTTATTCGGGAAGGAGATTTTTGAAGAAGAATTTTGCTTGATATAGTGTTCTTGACTGGCAGTTTTTACTCTTGTAGCACTTTGAATATATATCATTCTACTCCCTTCTGACCTTCAAAGTTTCTGATCAGAAACCCACTTATAATCTTATGGGAGCTCCCTTGTGCTGATGAGTTACTTTTCTCTTGCTGTTTTCAAGATTCTTATTTTGTCTTTGACTTCTGACAGTTTCAATATAATGGGTCTCTTTGGATTTATTCTAGTTGAATTTCTTGAACTATGATGTCCATTCTTTTGCTCAAATCTGGGAAGTTTCCAGCCATGATTTTTTCAAATAGGCCTTCACCTCTTTCTCTCCCTATTCTGGAACTCCCAAATATGTGCTCAGGCATATCTTTTATTATTGTGCTTTTCTTTATTGCACTTCACAGACATTGTGGGGTTTTTGTTGTTGTTGTTGTTTTTGTTTATTATTTGAGATGAGGTCTTGCTCTGTCTCCCAGGCTGGAGTGCAGTGGCATGATCTCGGCTCACTGCAACCTCCTCCTACCAGGCTCAGGCAATCCTCCCACCTCAGCCTCCCAAGTAGCTGGGACTACAGGTGTGCACCACCATGCTTGGTTAATTTTTTTTATTTTTTGTAGAGACAGTGTTTTGCCATGCTGCCCAGGCTGGTCTTGAACTCCTGGACTCACACAATCTGCCTGCTTCAGCCTCCCAGAATGCTGGAATTACAGGCATGAGCCATCGTGCCCAACTGACAGTGTGTTTTTGTTTTGCAAATGGAAAGTTTGTGGCAACTCTGCATCCAGCAAGTCCACCAGCACCATTATTCCAACAGCACGTGCTCGCTTCTTGTCTCTGTGTCACATTTTGGTACATTTATAACAATAATTTGGTACATATATAACAATAATTTTCATATTGTTCTGTATGTTATAGTGACCTGTGATTGGTGATCTTTAATGTTACTATTACAATTGTTTTGGAGAGCCACACACCATGCCCATACCGTATAAGATGGTGAAGTGAACTGACAAATGTTACGTATGTTCTGACTGCTCCACCAACTGGCCATTCCTTCACCTTTCTCCCTCTCCTTGAGCCTCCCTAGTACCTGAGACACAATAATCCTGAAATTAGGTTAATAGCCCTACAATGACCCAAGTGTTGAAGTGAAAGCAAGAGTCACACATCTCTCACTTTAGGTCAAAAGCCAGAAGTGACCTTAGTGAAGCTTAGTGAGGAAGATGTGTCAATAACCAAGATAGGCTGAAAGCTAGGCCTCTTGCTCCAAGTAGCCATGTTACAAATGCAAAGGAAAAGTTGTTTAAGGAAATTAAAAGTGCTCTTCTAGTGGACACATAAATAGGAAAGTAAAATAGCCTTGCTGCTGATATGAAGATAGTTTTAGCGTCTGTGTGGAAGATCAAACCAACCACAAAATTCCATTAAGCCAAAGCCCAACCCAAAGCAAGGTCTTAACTCTCTTCAATTCTGCGAAGGCTGAGAGAGGTAAAGGAAGCACACAAGAAAAGTTTGAAGCTAGCTGTTCGTGATGCTTAAGAAGCCATTTCCATAACATAAAAGTGCAAGGTGAAGCATCAAATGCTAATACAGAGGCTTCAGCAGGTTTGGCAGATCCAGCTAAGCCACTTGGTGACGGCAGCGACACTAAACAACAGATTTGCAATGTAGATGAAACAGCCCTCTATTGAAATAAGATGCCATCTCGGCTTTTAGAGCTAAGGAGGAGGTGTTAATACCTGGCATCAGTTCTTCAAAGGACAGACTGACTGTCTTGCTAATTACTGACACAGTTGGTGATTGTAAGTCAAAGCCAGTGCTTATTTACCATATTGAACATTCTAAGGCCCTTCAGAATTATGTCAAATCTACTCTGCTTGCTTCTATAAATGGCACATGAAGCTTTGATGACAGCACATTTGTTACAGTGTGGTTTACTGAATATTTTAAGCCCCCTGTTGAGACCTATGTACAGAAAAAATATGTGTTTCAAAATATTTGTGGTGATTGATAATGCACCTGGTCACCCAGGAGCTCTGATGGAGATGTACAAGGAAATTCATATTCTTTTCCTGCCTGCTGACACAATATCCTTTTGCAGCCCACAGATCAAGGAGTAATTCTGCCTTTCAGTTTTATTATTTAAGAAACACATTTCTTAAGGCTACAGCTGCCATAGATAGTGATTGCTGTGATGGATCTGGACAAAGCGAATGGAATGCCTTCTGGAAGGAATTCACCACTCTAGATGCCATTAAGAACATTCCTGTTTCATGGGAGAAGGCAAAATATCAACATGAACAGGAGTCTGGAGGGATTTAATCCCAACCCTCACAGGTGACTTTGAGTGGTTCAAGACTTTCATGGAGGAAGGAGCTGCAGATGCGGTGGGAACGGTGAGAGAACTAGAAAGAGAAGAGGAGCCTGAAGATGTGGCAGAATTGCTGCAATCTCAGGATAAAACTTTCATGAAGAGTTTCTCCTTATGAATGAGCAAAGAAAGTTGTTTTTTCGATGGAATCTACTCCTGGTAGAGATAAACATTCTTGAAGCGACAAGAAGTGATTCAGAACATTGCGTAAAGCAGTAGCAGGGTTTCAGAGGATTGGCTCCAAATTTGAAAGAAGTTCTACTGTGGGTCAAATGCTGTGAAACCACATTACATAGTGCAGATAAGTCCTCTGGGAAAGAAAGAGTACGCTGATGAGGCAAAATTCACTGTTGTCTTAAGAAATTCTCACAGTTACCCCAGTCTTCAGCAACTACCACGCTGATCAGTGAGCAGACATCAACACTGAGGTAAGAGCCCCCATCATGAAAAAAGTATGACTTGTTGAAGGCTCAGATGATCATTAGCATTTTCAGCAAAACAAAAAAGGATTTTAATTAAGGTATATACTTTTTTTTTTTTAGACATAACGCTATTGCACAATTAACAGACTACAGTATAGTATAATCATCACTTTTATATGCGCCAGGAAACCAAAATATTGTGTGATTCACTTTGCTGTGATATTCACATTATGGCAATGGTCTGGGATCAAACCCTTAACATTTCTGAGGTTACCCACATTATTCTGCTTGATGATTTCCTGTAAGTCTCGTAGGCTCTCACTACTTAATTCTTTTTTTTTCTCCTCTCACTCAATAATTTCAGATAACTTTTCTTCAAATTTGATGATTCTTTCTTCTTGACCAAGTCTGCTGTTGAACTCCTCTACTGAGTTTTAAAATTCAATTATTCTTCAGTTTCAGAATTTCTGTTTTGTTCTCTTTTTATAATTTCTATCTCTGTTGATATTCTCGTTTTTGTTCATAAATCATATTCTGAAAGTGATTAGTTGTCTGTGTTCTCATTTAGCTCACTGGGCGTCTTTAAGATGGTTATCTTGAATGGTCAGTTAATTCATCTCTGTTTCTTTAGGGTCATTTCCAGAGATTATTTTGTTCCTTTGACTGGGCCTTGGCTTCCCGTTTCTTTGTATGCCTTGTGATCTTGTATTGATATTTTCGCATTTCAAATAAATTGCCACTTCTCGCTGTCTTCATTAACTGGCTTTGTACCTTCACTAATCAGCCCAGGTAGAGATTCTGGAAACTTCTCAGCCTTTTCTGGGGATGCATCTTCTTTGGGCTTGTGTAAGTAACTTCCCAGTGAGAATTTTGCCCCTGGTTTTCAGGAGGCCTCAGTCTTCTGGTGTCTGTGGCTCTGCAGGCTCCTTTGTGCTGAACGAAAGAGCTCATCTTTGCTCTCAGCAGCCCCTCACCCGACATTCAAACTCTGCAAGTTCCCCTCAGTGCTCTGAGTCAGGTGAGGCAGATACAGTCCCATGGGAAGCCCCCTGAAAAGCGAGAACATGTTCCACTCTTCTCTCTCCCTCTCTAGAGAGAAGCCAGGCATTGAGGGCTCCTCTCATGCCAGGGAGCAGTAGGCACAAGTGCACAAAATGCAGTGACATTTTTTTTTTACCTGCTCAGATGTAGCGCTTCTGGGTTTTGCACTCACAGCGGGTGCTGCAACTTCCTAATTGGATTCTGGAGTTCTTACACCGGCTGTTCTGCCCATAGATTATTACTAACCAGTATCTAGGTCGGGGAACGAGGGCTCCCTGGGGCTTCCTAGTTCACAATCTTGCTGGTGTCCCTGTATTTAATTTGTTCTTAGATTATCTATGTTAATTTATAAATTCTAGCTCATTCATTTTAATATTCCATTTAATTAGATAGTATACCATGATTTAGGAATCTGTTCTGTGGAAGAATCCATATTCATAATGCCAGGTTTTAATGTTTGCTGCACTCTGGGTGTGAGATCATAACCTTCACATAATAAGACGAAGGAACCTCCAGGTCACACTGAGTGAAGGACAGACCAAGATGGGTCCTAGGCAGCTGGATTTCCTGCTTTAAAGTGGCTGAGCTGTCAGAAACCTAGAGCCTAGCAGTGGTGTTCTTCCAGGAAAGTAGGAGGAGAAATAGCCACTGGACTAGGTGAGAACGGCATCAAATTTAAGAAGCACTGATTGTTTCCTGCAGGACTGGAATGGACCATTTTCCTTTAGGTCATGTGGCTTCTCTCCTGTGTGTAAATTTCACTTCCTGCAGGACGGAATGGACCGGTTCCTTTAGGTCAGGTGGCTCCTCTCCTGTGTGTAAATTTCACTTCCTGCCAGATGGAATGGACTGTGTTCCTTTAGGTCACATGGCTCCTCTCCTATGTGTAAATTTCACTTCCTGCAGGACAGGATGGACCCTGTTCCTTTAGGTGAGGTGGCTCCTCTCCTGTGTATAAATTTCACTTCCTGCAGGACGGGATGGACCGTGTTCCTTTAGGTCAGGTGGCTCCTCTCCTGTGTGTAAATTTCACTTTCTGCAGGTCGGAATGGACCTGTTCCTTTAGGTCAGGTGGCTCCTCTCCTGTGTGTAAATTTCACTTCCTGCCGGATGGAATGGACTGTGTTCCTTTAGGTCACATGGCTCCTCTCCTGTGTGTAAATTTCACTTCCTGCAGGACCAATGGACCGTGTTCCTTTAGGTCACGTGGCTCCTCTCCTGTGTGTAAATGTCAGTGCATGTTGCTCCTTTAGTATAAATCGGTCTTGTGTTTTAAGGCAGCCATCCCCAACCATTTTGGCATCAGTTTCGTGGAAGACAATTTTTGCACGGACTGTGGGATGAGGGTGGGGTTGGGGGGATGGTTTGAGATGAAACTCCTCCACCTCATACCCTCAGGCATTAGTTAGATTCTCATAAGGGATGCGCAACTGGGATCCCTCGTGTGCACAGTTCACAGTAGGGTTCATGCTCCTGTGAGAATCTAATGCCGCCGCTGATCCCACGGGAGGCTGTGCGGCCCCATCCCTAACAGGCCACGGGCCAGTACCTGTCCACGGTTGGGGTTGGGCACCCCTGTTTTAAGGTACCTTGTTAATCTGCCCAGTCTAGTCCCAGAGAACGCTAAAGGCACGTGTTCATGCCAAACTGTGTGTTCATACCTGCAGACATGCCGTGGACACCCCATCCCTGGAGGCGGAGATCAGAATTCTCTTATCTGCGGGACGCTTCCAGCAGAGTCTGAGGGACGCAGAGCTGCCTTCATGAGGAGCCAGGCCAGCACCTGGTCCAGAGCAGCGATGGGCCTGCCAGTTCCCAGGGAACGAGGAGGAGTGGGGGCACAAGCCGTGCCTGGTGTGGGTGGCCGTTCTGGAGGCAGCTCGCTCTGCGGGGTGCTCGTACCCTGCTGTCCTAGGTGTGTCCTGCCCTCAAAGCCCCAGGGTACTGGATGATAAAATCTGTAGTTACTACATATATTTTCTTGCAGTTCTAACATACCCTTTCCTTCTTACTATCAGATTTTAAATGTAAAAATTAATTCAAGTGAGGACAGTACCTCTGTTTTCTCATTAAGTTCTAAGAAACGAACCGAGGTGGATTTTCCTGTTCTCCCTGGAAGACCAAGAACCTTGCAAGGGCGTTGGCTTTCTTCCCTTCTCTTTTCTTTCTTTCTCTTTTATTTTCTATTTTTGTGCCTTTCTTTCAACCCCAGTCTCATGACTTAAGACCTCAGTGCTTTCAGGTTCCAAACGTCTGGGCTGGTTCCTTGCTGAACCAACAGGGGTGTCCAGCCAGGTTCCTTCTCCTGGGGCCCACATAATCCCATGTGTGGTCCTGGCAGGTGGCCAGGAACTTTTCCTGCACTGGGGTCTGCTAGTGAGAGCATCCTAAATACAATTAATTCCTTAATCTCTTTATTCCAGCACTTTCCGTCTCTGGTATTGAAAGACGGGCATTCACGATGCTCGTTTTTAGTGACTCGCTATTTTGCACCCATTTGGTCACAGCTCTGTTGGGTTTTATTGTCAGCGGGTAAAACACCTGCCTCTGGGCTGTGCAGATAAACTACTGAAAACTGCGTGCTCCCTCTCCCTCATCCAGCAATGAGCCCAGGCAGGCAAGGGAATTAAAATGCACAACTTAATTGGATTTTCATCGTGTCCTGCTGGCTGACAGAGGAGCTCCCCTCTCTTCATTATTGCATTCAAATGCCAGGTTTAATTCGAAGACTGCAGCTTGGAAGGTGAAAGGCATTTCGCAGTAAACAGTTCATTAAGAGACACTTCCAGCCTCTCTACCTCCTCTGAGTGTGGAGAGGGGCTTTCTGTGGAAGGGGGTTTTGATTTAATTGAGAACTCAGTGGATGCCCAGGACTGTGCTGTGGACCCAGGACCATTGCCGCAAACGCACTGTTGCTCTGCCCCATTTGCACTGGATTTTCTGAGTGCAGCCAATTCAGATGCCCAGGACCCAGGAGCCCTCCCCAGTGACTCACTCCACGGCCACCCTGGGCCACCACCCTGGGTACCAGGTGCTGTTGCCTCACTGAGAGAGGTAGGATCTGAGGCTGGGAGATTCATGAACGCGACTAGGATCACCTGGCTGGAAGTGGTAGAGCTGCACTCTGCCCTGAGCCTGGCGGATGGCCAGAGCCTTTCTGAATGAATGAATGGGGACTCTCCTGCCTGAAGTGATGGCTGGGGTGAGCCCAGGACTGGAGGTGGGGGGTGCCTGGGAGGGCAGAAGAGTTAGGAGCAGGGAAGGTGGGAGCCACAGTCCCTGATGTGCATCTGAACCTGCAGGGTCCTGGCAGAGAATGGGGTGATGCAGGCACCACATCTGCACGAGACGGGAGCCACCTGCCGACGTTCTGGCCCCAGACCTGGAGCCCCTGCTCCTGACCCTACAACTGAGGTTTTGGACTTAAAGCCTCAGCACTGAACTCCAGCTGAGGATATGGAATCTGCCTCCGAAGGAAAAAGAGTGTGGTTCCGGGAGCAGATGCCCCCATCCCCTCTGCAGACACCATGGGCTAAGGCCGCCCCCCCGCCGATCTGCACTCCAGTGCCCGCCCCCACCCACTGTTCTCCACACACAATGTGAGGGCAGGTCTCCCTACGCTCAGGGGGTGGGGCCTCATGGGGCCTGGAGGAGCACAGACCTATCCTTACAGCACCGAGTGAGCCCATCACACAATCACAGACACACACGCACACACAGGCACACATACAGACATGCACTCATACACATACCTATACCTGCTCTTGTACCACACACACCCAGAGACACACACACTCATGTACACACAGGCATTTACATACAGACATATAGACACGTACATACACACAGACATGTATACACATACACATGCACAGACACACATGCATGCATACATGTGCATATATAGATACAGACATGCAGACATACAGACATGTACATGCACAGCTACATACACATATGGAGACATGTGCACACACATAGAAACACATGCACACACATACAGACATGCATGTGCACATATGCACACATATGGACACACATGAGTATCCACACAGACACATGCACACATACATGCATGCACACATGCGCACATATAGACACATACAGACATGCAGACACATACAGGCACGCACATGCACAGCTACATACACATATGCAGACATGTGCACACATACATACAGAAACACATACAGACATGCATGTGCACACACATACACATACAAACACGTGCACACACACACATGTATAGGGGTGTGTGTGCACACACAGACACATATAGACACACAGACACATACAGAGACACACATGCACACATATACACAGGCACACATGCACACACACGTAGACACATGCGTGCACATGCAGACACAGAAAGACACACAGGCTTGAATGTACACACAGACATATATACAGACACACCGTAGAGAAGCACACACATGCACACCCCCTTCAGTTTGGTGCCCGCATTGCCTGCCATACCCTTTTCTGTGAGAGGAGAACAGAAAACCCCAAAGCCTGGTACTGACGGCATTTGGCTAATCGTGCAAACTGCACACTCACCTGAAGCAAAGACTTCTCCGAGTTTTATCCTCAGATTAGAGTGGATTAAAGTCATTCCAGGCTGAACTCATCCTAGAGTTTCACAACTCCTGGGGCAGCATCTGGGCTGGGCCTCACTCGTCCTTCCCTTGGGCCCTGCCGCCCTGTTCTCCTGTGGGGTTTCCCTTCCCACAAGAACAGAGCAGTCACTGGGTGTGGGAAAATGATTTTCCGTGTGGAAAAAGAAATGAGATCCCTATTTCCCAACATACACAAAGCCAGCCCCAGACGGGGCAAGAACTTATGTCAGAGTTTTCCTTTAAAACTTTGGCTGGAAAATGTAGGTGGACAATTTATGAGCTTGGCATAGGGAAGGGTTTCTTAAATACACTATAGGAAGCCCTGGCTATGAAATAGGAGTCTGATAAACTGTGAGTACATTAAAAAAAAAAACTATTGGTCAAAATAACCTCAAAGAAAGTGAAAGAGAAGCTAAAAATGAGAAGATACTCACCGGGGACATAACTAACGAAAGGTAGACCTCGGGAATATGTAAGGAATTTCTACAAATCAGTAAGAATGGGGAAAA
Source organism: Macaca nemestrina (assembly GCF_043159975.1). Lineage (NCBI taxonomy): Eukaryota > Metazoa > Chordata > Mammalia > Primates > Cercopithecidae > Macaca > Macaca nemestrina. Next base: position 156,408,307 of record NC_092128.1, read on the forward strand.
GACCCCGAGACGTGAAGGGGCATCTCCCTCGGGAGAAACAGATGCGAAGCCGTGTTTGCAAACTCGGACGTGTGCAGATCGAGACCCAGTGAAATGCCGTCTCGCTCACTGGGGGGTCAGCACCGGCCAGGGTGAGAGGCCTGCGTGGCTGCCCCACTCACAGGCCCTTCCCAGTGGTCTTGGGCTTCGGGCACAAAGGGTTTTGGAGGCCTCCCGTCCCGTGAGAAAAGGGCTGCCCAGTGCCACTGAGCAAGCTGGGTGCAGGCCCAAAGAGACCCTGCCTGGGACCCTGCCTCCCGTGGGCTCCTCCCTGTCCTCAGCTACCCTTCCTGGGCAGTGGCCCAGCTGGAGGCCAGCAGGTGGGTGAGTCACAGCTGCGGGTCTGAGCTGTGGGCGCCTGTGCTCCCCAGCTGTGGGGACAGGGAGGGCATGAGGAAGTGGTTCTGTGAGTCAGAGACCCCTGGGGGACGTGTTTTCCAGGACACTGACCTCCCCGTGACCCTGAGAGAAGTGAGGCTCTGGCTTCTGTCCTGTGAACCTTAGACACAGGCAGAAAGACACACAGAGACACATGGACACGCACACAGAAGCACATGCACATATACACAGTGGCACACAGTGACACAGAGACACATGCAGATGTGCATGTACACATGCGGACACACAGACACACATGGACACAGACATACAGACACACAGACAGACACACATGGACACAGACACAGACACACGGACACACACATATCTACACCGAGATGCACACATACAGACATGCAGAGACACATGGAAATAGACACACACACACACACAGACACACACATATCTACACAAGACGCACACATGCAGACGCTCACACGCACCTGCAGACACACGTGGACATGCACAGACATGTATAGCTACACAAGATGCGCACATGCAGACACGCTCACACGCACCTGCAGACACTCGTGGACGTCGACACACATCGCCTTGGGGAGGTCGTGAGATATGTGCTGCTGGCTGCTCCCCTGCGGCACCCTCCCCACCAGGCTGAGACACTGTCAGATCAGGGCCACGGTGGGCCCTGCAGGCTCACAGAGCAGTGGGAAGGGAGGGGTCCCTGATGGAGTCTTCCCAGGAGAGGAGCCTGCTGGGTTGGGTTTGATTCTGAACCCTAAAACCCAATATGGGGATCCTCCATGACTCCACATAAGAATTAGGAGAAGCAGGTGAGACACAGGGCCCCAGAGAGTCCACTAAATCTGGGAATGGTGAGAAGCTGGGGCTGAGGCCATGACCCGGGCTTGGCAGCAGGAAGGGGAATGGCCGGCGGGGAGGGCAGAGCTGCAGCTGCGGAGGTGGGGACCACGCCCAGCCTGGGTTTTATCTTTACGGCAATGGCATCAAAAGGGATTTGGGGGTTGAGATTAGCCTGGCGCCTGATGGAGAATTGATGGGAGAGGGTGCCTGGAGGCCACAAGGCTGGCCCGGACCCTGGTGTCTCCCACACTGAGCCGGTCAGCCCTTGAGGCCAGGGGATGCTGTGGTAGGAGGGTGATGGCCCTGGAGATGTCCACGTCGGAATCCTTGGGATTCGTGCAGATGGGATACATTAAGGGCTTGGGGATGGGGAGAGCGTCCTGCAGGATTGAGTGAGGCCCAGGCAATGACCTGTCCCGAGAGGGATCTGACTGCAGGGGGACCCACGTGACTAGGAAGGCAGCCACTGGAGGGTCCAGGAACGCTCACTGAATGCGGGGGCCTCTAGGAGTGGACCAGGGGACCCTGCCGGAGCCTCCAGGAGGCCTGGCCTGGCTGACACCTGGGTTTTAGCCCAGTGAGGCCCGTTGCAGACGTGTCACCTCCAGAGCTGGGAGAGGGCAAAGGCACTGCTTTGAACAATGCCTGTTACAATGGCAGCAGGGGACTGACGGAAGCTTCGTGACTTGGACGGGCAGTGACTTCCGGAGGGAGCTATTATCCACCCTCTGCCCCCCATTAGACACCTGCGGTACCCTCTCCACCAGCGACAGGTGGGCTCACATGCTGGGCTCTGTGTGCCCCAGGCACGGGCCCACAGAGAGGCTCTGGTGGACAGCGGCCACGCGTCTAGGAGCTGAGTCTGCGTCCGAGTGGGGCCTGTGTTCCCTGACATCTCCTACACCCCAGGCAGACACGGCCCAGACAGCCACCTGCATCCTGTCACCTTCTCTCCCCGCCGTTGGTGGCTTGATGGCCCTGGGACAGGTGGGTCAGCTTGTGGGTGACTGAGCACTTCCTCAAGGTCCCAAGGCCCATGCTACCCTGGGCCTGCAGCTCCTGCCATGGGCACTGGTGGCTCCCAAGTAACAGAGCAGAATCCCAGACAGCACACGGCTCTGGGCACTGGAGAAAGGGAAGGACCTGAGTGGCCACGCTGAGGAATCGTCACGTCCTCAGCAGAGCAGCAGAGGGACCTTCCGAAGTGCCCGCTGGCCAGAGCATCCCCAGGGCCCCATCAGGACACCGCCCAGAGGAAGCATCTCCCAGCACCCGTGTTGTGGGGGGCCCTGTGCTTCCTCAGGTCCTGCTCAAAACTGCTCCAGGCAAGCCTCATTCAAGCCCCTGCTGGAAATGTGGGCCTTGGCCAGAATTCTGCCAGCAATGGCAGAGGGGAAGGATCACAGCTTTCAGCTAAATGGACACCAGGGGTGGAGCTCAGGGCACTGGAGATGTGGCATCTGGGGCAGCGAGGCCTCTGTGGGCCCAGACTCAGGGCCTGGGCCGTGGTCAGCCTTGCTCAGAGACCCCGCACAGATAAAGTAGAAATTCCCCGCTGGACAAAAGACTCAGAAAGAAACACGTGGGCAAACTCCTGGCCACCTGCCCATTGCGCCAACAGGCTGCACAGGGACTGACCAGATGAACTGGCACCTGGTCTTCCCCTACTGAGCACTAGCTGCTACCCACGGCAGAGCAAAAGCCTAATTCAGAGGGGCCCTGGGGGCCCACAAAGCCCTGCAGCCCATGTGTGCTGAAGGAGTTCACTCTCCGAGTATTTGAGGGAGATAAGGCAATCATGGTGTTCACCTCTTCACCCCGCGAGACCTCACTGATCCTTGGGGCTTTCCACCTGAGGAGTCTAATTACTGGGTCCAGGTTGACATGGGGAGCCCCGTGGAACCAGGACCACCTGCTCAGGTCTCTCTGCTGCCCTGTGTCTCTGAGGGTCCTGCGGGAAGGGGCAGCTGTGACCAGGACAGAGCAGGTCTTCCCGACACTGCGATGCTGGCTTGAAGGAAGTGAGGAAGGGCACACGCCCCTGGGTGGCCCCAAGCCAGGCTTAGCACTGGGGCCGACGGTCCTATCTTAAGCCAAGCAGGCCCCAGAGCTTCCCCTGGTACCCACAGCTCTGTGGTTCAGGGTCTGAGATAGGAGGCTCAGATCTGGGTTGCTGATAAACCAGGCATCTAGTCCAGGGCTGCTGGAGGCAGGAGCCGAGAGCTTCTCCTTGAGCTAAGATGAACTTGGGAGGCCAGGAACAAGGTCAGGACGGTGGAGAGGAGCTCAGGAGGCCAAGGAAGAGTGCAGGAGAATGAGAATGGGCTTAGGGCTGGGGACGGGCTCAGGAGGCTGAAGAGGAACTGGGGAGAATGAGGACTGGCTCAGGAGGCTGGGGAGAAGCTCGGGAGGCTGGGGATGGGCTCAGGAGGCTGGGGAGAAGCTCAGAAGGCTGAGGAGAAGGTCGGGAGGCTGGGGAGAAGCTCGAGAGGTTGGGGAGGAGCTCACGAGGCTGAGGCCGAGCTCAGGAGGTGAGGATGGGCTCAGGAAGCTAGTAACACTCTGATCCAGAAGCCCTTGGGCTGACAGAGCCCACACTGGACCAGGGCCCATGGCCATGGGGGTCCCCAGAGAAGTTGCAGAGAGCGGTCTGAGCTCAAGGCAGTAGGCGTGGGGATACCCCTCAGCTTCCCCCACCCCCACCCCCATTTCCCTGCACGCTGTGGCATTGTCATGGAGGGGCTCTGCTCAGAGCAAAGCAGACCACACCCCACCGTTTAGGCCCAGACACCCAGAGCCACCAGCACTTTCCACTGGGACAGGACCTTCTGAGATGACTTTCCAGGACAGGGAAGGTGGGGACACCTCTGAGCCCCTTCCAGGAGCATGTGATGAAGGAAAGGAAAGAGCGGAAATAATAATCCTAGAAGTGGCCAGCAGCAACGGTGCGTCAGACACGGTGCCTAGCTCCAGGCAGAGTGACTGGACCCTGCACCGTCTCGAGGCTGTAATCCAAGTTTCCCCCCAGCCCGACTGTACCAGCTCCCTTTCAAGTGGTCGGCTGGCTGCCACAAGCAACGAGTGCCTCTTGCTGGTGGGCAGCAAGGAGGAAAGGAACGCCTTTCTGCTTCTCTTGGGTAAAACCTTCCACCCCAGGTAAGGTCAGAGACAAAGATCTGGGAGAAAACCTGCTGAGAGCAAGGCCTGCCCTGGGCGGTGGAATGCCCTGCACCTGGGCTGTGTCTCCCAGCAGGCCCGTGGGGTCCACCGAGGCAGGGCCACATGTGCTCGAGACACGGCCCATGGTGACGACCCTCCCACAGACACCATTCACTCCCACACATGTTCACAGAGGACACACCCACCCATACTGACACACTCACACATGGACACACACCCCGACACGGACACACACCCTGACACAGACACACATTCACACACTCATGGACACCCACACCCACACAGGCACACAGACATACATTCACACCACACACCTACGCAGAAGCACTCACATACTCATGGACACACACATCAACACAAACAGACATACCTGCAAACTCACACACAGACACACTCACCTACACACCCGCACACATGCACTCACACTCATGGGCACGCACACCCACACAGACACTGACACAGACACACACACAAATACAAACACAGATATTTTCACACACACAGGTGTACACATACACCTACACACCCACACACATCCACACAGACACACACACTTATGGACACACACACAAATACAAACACAGATATTTTCACAGACACACACGTGTACACACACACCTGCACACCCACACCCCCACAGAGTCACAGACACGGACACACACACAAATACAAACACAGATATTTTCACACACACAGGTGTACACACACACCTACACACCCACACACATCCACACACCCACACAGGTGGATATGTATGTGTCGGAAAAGGCTCTGAGGTTTGGCACTGCCCAGTTTCAGGCCTCTGCTGGGGTCCTGCCCCTGCTGGCCCAGTGATGAAAACCAAGCATAAATGGTGGGTGTTTACCGGTCACTTGCTGCACGTGGCCTCCAAACATGCACCATTCCCTTTAATTTTCACAGAGCTTCCATGGGATGGTATCAGTGTCGCCACTGGCCAGGCGGGCCCTGTGGAAGGAACATGGGTGTGGGCAGTTCCGGCCTCTGGTCTTGACTCCTGACTGGGTTCCACCACCTTGGGATGCTTGGCCCGATGCGTGGCTCAGAGTCTGGGTCTATCTTCATGGGAGCTGCACTTGAGGAGGGCCAGGGAATTATCTGGGCCAGCAGGGGCAGAGGCCCTGACACTCTGCCCACCCAACGCCCGACTCAGGCAGGTGGGCTTGTGAGCCCCTCCCAGGGCTCCAGGGCTCGGAAGGCGTCCAACACCAGGGCCCCTACCCCTCGCATTTTGGAAGTGGAGCTGTGCCCCTGTTCCTGAGTGAAGCCCCGCACATGCAGGGGCAGGTTGGGAGGGGCCCCTGCCAGCGCCTCTGCGTACGCTGGCCTGGCTATGGCATGTTCTCTCCAGATTTCCTCCAGGAGACGGCCCTGGCCCCTTGCCACAGCAGAAATCATGCCCCATAATTCTCGATTGTGAAACTTGATCTTTTCCTGCAAGCAGCTCATTAAGACTTCAGATCTTGCAGGCTCCATGTCACACGAATGCCCAGGCCTTAGCACAGCTTCTGTGGTGACAGAGTTCCGTGAATCATGTTGATGGTGACGGAGTGGATGTAAATATATACATAAGAAGAAAGGAAGGAGTGGGGACACAGCCCCTTCCCCACAAGCCTCCCCCAAAAGCCTGAACGTAACAGAATACAGAAGTGGAAACATGAACCTTTCCCCATCTTCTGACCCTTAAGGACAGAGAGAAGGAGCAGGTTGTGATGTCAGTAGGAACTTGCAGACCAGGCCAGCTAAGCCCCCACCGACGGCACACGGGACCCCCAGTCACTGCAGCGCCCATCAGAAAAAAACAGCAGGAACTAGACATTGCTCTGCAGGCAGAAATCACAGCTGAAAATCAACTCTCCTTTGCTCCATGTCATGGAACTTCTTCATAAGTATAAAAAGTAGCTAACTTGATAAAAAACACCTTTCCTAAGGACCTGAGCGCTGCAATTTGAAGGGGCTGGTAGTGTGAGGCTGGAGAGGGGCTCCTACAAGGCTCTTGGCTGGGCAGGCGGCGGGGAGGCCCCTCCGGTGAGTAGGAAATCAGGGTTGCCCTGGGCCAGTTGGGGATGGGGCTTGGACACCATGAGATTTTTCAGCAGGCTACACCTGAGGCCCCAGCCAGAGCAGCCGCCACAGAATACTCAGAGGCAGTTGGAAGTGAGGGCTGGTGATGAGAGTGGGAACACTGCGCCCCACACAGCTGTCTAGGTGCCACCCGGCGGACAAGCTGCCCCTGCCCTGCCTGGCCTCTCCACATGGCACATCTGCCCCTGGCACTGTCCAGCCCCAGGCCTGGGTGACTGGGGACACCGAATACTGGTGGAAAACACATCAGTGAGCTCATCCTTGGGAAGAAGCCTGCATCAGGGAGGAGGCGGCTGTCTGGCAGAGCTTCCTGACAGCCAGGCCGGGCAGTGCCAGGACACCCACCTTGGGTCTCACCTGCAGAGCATCCACATGAGTCACTCACATGGGGCCAGGTGCAGGCTGTGCGCACAGAGGGCAGATCCAGACCACAGGAGAGCACAGGTGCCCATGGGTGTGCAGGGAGTGTGGGGGGAAAGGAGTGTGTGCTCTTGTGCCTGTGGGAGGGTGTGGGTGTAGGTATGAGTGTGGGCGTGTGTGGGTGTGGTTGTGCCTGTGGGAGGGCGTGACCATGAGTGTGGGTGTGCACCGTGCCTGTGGGAGGGTGGGTGTGAGTGTGGGTGCGTGTGCATGTGCTTGCGGGAGGGTGTGTGGGTGTGAGTGGGAGTGGGAGGGTGTGATTCCATGGCTAGGCATGATTGTGTGTGCATGTGCCTCTGTGTACATGTGCATGCACGTGCTGCATGTGTGTGCTGTGGGAACCTGTAGGGTCAACCTTAGGTCCTAATTCTGGGCTGACCGCGTGCCGTCCCGCACGGGCCCTGCCTCCTCAGTTCCTCCTCTGTGCTGTGGGCAGACAGCAGCCTGGCTGCCCCACACTCGGACACCCCTAGAAGGGAAGGGATGGTGGCAGGGCTGGCTGCAGGCAGAGCCGTGCCCAGCAGACACTGAGGCCACAGGGTCACGCTCTGGGTGGATGTCACCTAGAAAAGGTTTTGCCTCCTCCAGTCTTTTAAATCAGGCTCCAGGGGCTACGATTACAGCCCTGGGCTTTCTCCCACCCCTCAGCCTCCCTCCTTAGTGGTTCCGCAGCAGGTCCCTCCCGAGACCACACCACCCCTGCGTCCTCAGTCTCGGCTCATCTGCTCTGACCCAGCTGAGGATCCGGCTGCCCTCTTAGGGCAGTTTCTCCTTTGCCAGCATTTTCTTTTTCCCTTCTGTCATGCTTTGCTATGTCCTCATGCAAAATTAAGCTCCAAACGATTTCAGTTACTCCCAACTCTGAGACAAGTTTTAAAATAGTGACAGGATTAACATTGCACCTCCCTGTGAGGGCTGTAGGGGACTGGCAGTTCCAAATGCATTTTCCACTTGCAAACTTGCTAACACAAATCCCACGGGGAAAGGGAAACTGCTGCCCTTTCAGAGGGCCGACATTTCCTCTGCTGGGTTTACTTCCCTTCCGAAGAGCCCAAATGAAGCTCTGCACACAGGCCTGTGTGCTTCTGCCCCTCCTGTAGAAATCGACGGTGTGTCTTCTCCATTGTGTTTATTGATCAAGGCGGAAACCACAAGTATAAATTACCAGGTGCTCTGATGAGAGACAGGCAGCGGAGGCTGCCTCGTCAATAGTGCATCTGATTGGAAAGAAGTGGCTCGTCAGAGGGAGGCCGGGCTCTTCGAAGGTTGTGGTTTTCCGTGGAAAGCTCCACCAGCTCTCTGCCTGCCAAGTTCCTGCTCTTGCCCAGGCGGGAAGTGTGAGTAGCTTTCACACCAGACCTGCCGCTCCCCGCGCCGCGTTGTTTCCGTGGACACTGATGTCCGTCTCTGCAGCAGGGGATGGCCGCCCTTGCCCAGGCTCCTGTCACTGTGGACGCCTCTGTCTGGCACACTCTTGGTGTTAGAGCTTCAGGTAAAGGTCGGAAGCAAGAAGGAAAAGGACACAGAATCCCATTCCTGCTGAACCTGCCAGGCGGGGCTGCCCTGAGATCCTGTAGCATGTCAGTGGGAGCCGACAGGGACAGTTTGCGCGCTGCTGGGATGCGTGAACAGAGGAGGGTCCATGAGGCCCCAGGGCTGACTCAGGGCATGTGCAGTTTGGGGAGCAGCCAGGGAGGCCCCCTGGGCAGCCGGTTGGAGGACAGAGCTGAGGACATGCAGACTGTCTTCTATGATCATGGGTGGGTGAGGCACAGGAGCTCTGGTGATGGGATGCAGCCATGAGGGGCCGTGGCCCAGAGAAGCACAGCAGTGTCTCACCTGGCTTCTCTGCAGGCCTCAGACTCACGTCCTCACATGCAGGTCCTCCTCCAGCAGTGAGCTCCGGCTCCCTCCCGCTCAGGGGCCACTCTGCTCTGACATGGGTTCTGATACAGGCTCTGATACCGGCCTGCAGCTCCCCCGCTCTTGGTGTCTGCCCAGTGTCACCTTCTTCCACGACACCCAGTCCCCAGTCCCAGGATGACGGATGCCCAGGGAGATCCACCACCTCCCCTCAGAGACCACATGTGTTCACCCTCGGCAGCAGCACGCTGCTCCTCCCTCAGGGCGTCCTGAGGAACTGTGTATTTTCACCATTTCTGGGATGTAAAGAAGGAGGAAGACTTGTCAGACATAGAGAATGCCTGTTCAGGTGGTTGACAGCTCAGATAGAGATGGGGTTGGTTCCAGCCAGCAGCCCGTCCTGAGAGCTAGGCTGAAAGAAACACCCTTCCCCGTGGCACCAAAACACCCACAGGCCTTGCAGTCTTCACCATGTCTGTAGTGATCTTACTTACAAGGTAATTGGCTGTCTGCTCCCCACTGGAACCTAAGCTACAGGAAGGCCGTCGATGGTTATGTGGTGCAGGAATAACACCTGCCCATGGGGGCTGCTCAGTAAACATGTGGATGAATTGAGTGGATGAACAAACTGTTGTTTTTTAAATCACGGCCAGTTCTTGATTGGGAAGAGCCACACCCAGCCCGCCTGCCCCCACAGCTCGGCGTCAGCTCACCTGTACCGAGAGTTGAGGGTTTCTGCCTGCAGTCGTGGTGGGACCCTGTGGTGCTGCTCAGAGCTGCCCACCTGTGCCTGCTCTTCCAGGATCATTTCTCCTGCACAGCCATTGCCCCAAACTCAGAGATGCAGGGGTATGCCTGGCCCCAGCAGCACACTTGCAGGCAGGACCCACTGTCCATGCTCTCCAGAAAGCCTGCTGCTTCTCTGAAGAGGAAAACCACGCCACCATTTCCTTGCTTCCTGAGAATTCAAGGTTTGTTAGCATTTCATTAGCTCTTAATTGGACTCCAATTTTAAGCACATTGATGCAAGTGCTCTTTGCTACATTTTTATGGGCATTTGTTTCCGCAGATTATAGAGTTCAGCCTAAAAATTCGTTTCAGTGCGACAGAGCCTGTTACAGGGGGTTGTAAACCTCTGCACAGTTGCATTCAGAACTGCGGTGCTTAAAAATAGTCTTATCCACACCCGTCCTTTCCTGGGTAAAAATAGCTTCTCAACATGATGTAGTCAAACCCTATAAATGTGCAGGAAACGTTCCCCGAGGGTGGAGGGCAGAGGAGAATCTGCATGTGTTCGGAACCCCAGAGGTGTGGTCCTGCCGCCTTCCTGAGCAGGTGCTGGGACGCCTCACACCGCAGGTGTGTGCACTTGGTCCAGAGGAAGACTCAGTTCACATCTGGAGTATTGGTCAGGAGCCGGCTCTGTGAGGCAGGACCCACACACGGTGGCTGTCACAGAGGCAAAGATACAATTGATCGAATGAATCTAACCTTGTAATTCCTGCTATCAAAACAGTCCCTACTGGAGCAGTTAATACTGAGATACCTAGTGGGAAAGAAGATACGCTCTGGGTTGTTGAAAGTCCTGGAACGGGGCTTTGCCATCGGGGATGCTTCGTGGCTGACCATGTTTTCCCTCAAGATGTGCCGGTCACACAGGTGCCCACAGCTGCCTTGGGCCTCCCACGAACTTGGTGAAAAGTTCCCACAGAACTTTTCCTGCCTTGGGCGAGGAAAGCTCTGGCTGCCTGGGGTCAGGTGGCAGCCCTGGGAGATGGAGACCCAGTCATGCACAGGTGCTTATGATGGGCAGAGCGACTCGGTGCCATCGTCTGAGACCCAGTCACGCACAGGTGCTTACGATGGGCACAGCGACTCGGTGCCATCGTCTGAGACCCAGTCACGCACAGGTGCTTACGATGGGCACAGAGACTCGGTGCCATCGTCTGAGACCCAGTCACGCACAGGTGCTTACGATGGGCACAGCGACTCGGTGCCATCGTCTGAGACCCAGTCACACACAGGTGCTTACGATGGGCACAGCGACTCGGTGCCATCGTCTGAGACCCAGTCACACACACGTGCTTACGATGGGCACAGCGACTCGGTGCCATCGTCTGAGACCCAGTCACACACACGTGCTTACGATGGGCACAGCGACTCGGTGCCATCGTCTGAGACCCAGTCACATACACGTGTTTACCGTGGGCACAGCGACTCGGTGCCATTGTCTAAGACCTAGTCACACACAGGTGCTTACAATTGGCACAGCAACTCGGTGTCATTGTCTGAGTCACACACACATGTTTATGGTGGACACAGCGACTCGGTGCCATCGTCTGAGGTCCAGTCACACACAGGTGCTTACAATGGGTACAGCAACTCCATGCCATCGTCTGAGTCACACACAGGTGCTTACAATGGGCACAGCGACTCGGTGCCATCGTCTGATACCCAGTCACACACACGTGTTTATGGTGGGCACAGCGACTCAGTGTCATCGTCTGAGTCACACACACGTGTTTACGGTGGGCACAGCGACTCCATGCCATCGTCTGAGTCACACACACGTGTTCACGGTGGGTACAGCGACTCAGTGCCATCGTCTGACATTGGATTGTGCATCCACTTGTCCCACCTGCTGGTAACCCACCTCCAGAGGTGAATTGGTAACTAAGTCCTGCCTCCTTCGAGCTGGGCTGCAGGTGCCAAGCTGGAGAGCATTTGCCCTCTCCCACTGCTGCTGAAACAGATAACATTAATTTAGTGGTTCAAACCAGCACAGATTTCTTCTCTTGTGGTGCTGGAGGTCAGAAGTCCGAAATGAGTTTCACTGGGCCAAAGCCAGGGTGTCGGCAGGGCTGGTCCCACTGGAGGCTGCAGGAGAACACCTGCTCCGTGCCTCCGCCGGCCTCTGCAGCTGCTCGGCACCCAGGACAGCTACACGGCCTCTGCTGTCTGAGCTGCTGTTGTCCCATGGCCCTCTCTGAGCTTGCTGCCTCCCTCTCATACGGGCCCAGCCCGAGCACCTCCTAATCTCTAGACATTTGTCCCGACTCCGTCCACACAGCGCCTCTTGCTTGGAAGGCAACGTACCCCAGGGGCATGGATTAGGGTGTGCACACCTGGTGGGAACCCACCTTCAGGGTTTCTTCTCCTTGGACACAGGCTACGGCCCAAGCCACATGTCCCAGAGCCTGAAGCAGGCCCCTCCCTGCACTTTCCCCAAAGAGGCTGGTGTGGGAGCAAAGCCCCTGTGTGGTCAGGAGCTGGGAGGGCAGCTGGAGAAGATTCTCAGGGTTGAGGTGGAGGAGGTCGGGCCTCAGCCAGGCTCAGAGCACACCTGCTAGTCCTCCTGTCACAGAAGGGAGGGCCCTGAGATGGGAAGAGAGGGTCTTGAGAGCAAGCAGAGACCTGCTAAAGCCTGGCAGGGGGGCCATGCCTCTGGGCAGCTGATGTGAGCTGTTGTCTCATGCAGCTGGTCTAGGATGGGGCAGAGGCTCTGCCTCGACCTCTCCCACACTGGATGCCGTTTGCGCCTCCACTCCAGGTGAGCACATCTGGAGCAGCAGCTGCCTCGAGGACTGGTGTTAGACACTACCTTGGAGGTTTCCCTGATGGACTTTTCAGGCTTCTGCCAGCGGGGCCCCGTGACGGCACTGCCTCCTGGGAGCCTGCTGCTGGGAGAGGCAGTGGAACGATCCCCCCTGCCTAGAGTCGACAAGGGGCTTCCCCACGGAGCTGAGAGAAGGCTTCTCTCCACACCATGAGGCTGCGATCCCAGCTTCCTGCAGCTTCGAAACTCCCAGCTCAACCCACCCAGACTTATTCTGCTCCCTGAGACCTTCGGTCACAATGGCACAGCTCACCTGGGATGGAACCTCCTGCTGTTTACAGCCGCGAGCCCATGAGCAGAGACAAAGCACCAGGACGGCTCATCAGAGAAGGGCTGGGTAGGACAGACACAGGTGGACAGGGTGGCCAGAGAGGCCGTCAGAAAGGGACAAAACAGAGGGGTGCATTTATCATCCCTTCCTCAGCACCTGACACCAGGCAGGCCCTGTGCCCCCCGAGTCCAGCTCTTCCAGGCATGGCAGGTGCTTGATAATTCCTGCGACTGACCCAAAGGCTTCACAGGTCAGATTCCAGCCAAGCCGAGCCTGTGAAAAGACCTTCTTCAGACAGTCCAGACCGTGGTGGTCGTGGCCATTACGGCTGGAAATGTTGGAAGACCTGCAGGGCCGTGGGCTCTTACCTTGGCCTCTCAGACATGCGCCCTCCTCCCTCGTCTCTCCCTGAGGAGAGTCAGGGATGGTTCACCTGGTGCCAGGCTGTTCCCTGTCCAGCAGGAGCCATTGAGGAGGAGCAGGTGGGCCCTGCAGACTCAGAGGGTCAGGTCCTCAACCTGGGCTGGCCCCAGCTCTGGAGAAGGGCATTTTAATGAGTATTTTGGCCAATGGCCAGTCACTGAGGCTGTGGCCCTCCCCTGTCTCCAAGAAGCCCCAACATGGAAGGCTCAGGATAGAAAATCCCCACGACCCTGCTCACCACCCTTTCCCTTCCCACGAGGCTCTGTCATGGGAGGCTAGATGCAGCGTGTCTTTAAAATGGTCTGCCCGTCTCAGTCTCAAACTTTGGAAAGAGCTAACATAGCATTCCATGACCAGGATGCTGAGACTCTGAAGTTTCCCCTGCTAAGCAGGACAGAGCCTTAACAGAGCTCTTCCCCAAGCTGATTTAACCAGTCACTGGGTGGCAGAGGCCCTCAGCACCGAAGGCCGGCAGCAGAGAGATAAAGGGATGCAGCATCATTTAGGCAAAAGCAGAATGAGGTATTACCCCTTGCAGATGGCTCCTGGCATTTACCTTGTTGGATCTCATGTTAGCAACGACCGCCAACACTTCTGAACAGCAACACTTAACGAGAGTCTTTTCATTCTCCATGAAAAGAGTTGTCACAGAAAAATTTAATGGAAAAGTGGTTTTAAACTGCCCATATCAAGTAGGAGTCTCTGGGGCTTGGCTGAGCTGGCGTTCCTCCGTTTAACTCTTCCATGTCGTTGGAGAGCCAGAGTTTGAAAGCACTGAGACAGAAGAGGATGAAGAAAAGGAAGACAAGGAGGACAAGCGGGAGGGAGACGAGGAGAATTAGGAGGAGGAGAGGGATGAGGAGGAGGAAGAAGAGGACAAGGAGGAGGATGAGGAGGAGGACAGGGATGAGGAGGAGGAAGAAGAGGACAAGGAGGAGGATGAGGAGGAAGAGAGGGAGAAGGAGGACAAGGAGGAGGTGAAGAAGGAGAATGAGTCAGGGAGGAGGAGAATGAGGACAAGGAAGAGAACAGGGAGGAGAGGGATAAGGAGGAGGAGAAGGAGGACTAGGAGGAGGAGGAGAATGACAAGGAGGGGGATGAGGAAGAGAGGGACAAGGAGGAGAACGGATGAGGAGGAGGAGGGAGAGGAGGAGGAGGGGTGGGAGAGGGAGAAGGGGGACAAGGGGGAGAAGAAGGAGGGAAGATGGGGGGGCCGGAGAAGCAGGCAGCCACGGTGCCTTGTGTGAGGTGTTGGATCCAGGGCATCCTTGGCTGTTGCCTCCCTCTAGACCTCAGTCTCCTGTCGCATGAAATGAATGGGCACCGAGGACCCGGTGGCATCCCCAGCTCAGGAGTGGTTACCCCCATGGTGAGCAGCATCACTAGGATGTAGAAATACATGGAATTTAAGGCATTTCCAAGCCATTGTCCTAAGTGGAGGCCACATTCCAGGTCCCCCAGAGGCGATGAGGATCCAGTTCCCCAGCATAAGCCTCACTGTCGTGTTGTCGGCCTTTCCGCCTCCACCCCGGCGGGCGTGCAGGGGCTGCCACGGATATTTCCAGTTCCACGTCCTGATCACTACGAGGCTGAGCACCTTTCCTCAAACTCGTCCTGATCACTACGAGGCTGAGCACCTTCTCTCAAACTCATCCTGATCACTACGAGGCTGAGCAGCTTCCTCAAACTCATCAGTGTTTGTGTATCTTTTGAAGTGTTTGCCCAAGGCTGTTGTCCATTTTTTAGAATCAGGTAGAATCTGTTTGTTGTTGGGTTTCCAGAGCTGCTGGTAGATTCTTCATGCAAGTCTTTCATCAGGTGTACCTGCTGTGTGCATTTTCACCCAACGACTTCTCATTTTCTTGAAGTCCAGTTTATCAATCTCTCTCCTTCCCCTGTGGCTGGTTTTTTAAAATGAAGTTTTTATTTTAGAGCCATTTCGAGTTCACAGAATTGTTATAAAGAGAGTGCCGGGTTCCCATATACTTCATACGGTTTCCTTATTATTAATGCCTTACATCAGTACAGTACATTTGCCAGAATTAGTGAACAAACGTTGCTACATAATCATTAACTCAAGCCCACAGTTCATTTGGTTTCCTCCGTGTTCCTCAGGTGGCCGTTTTCCGGGCCAGGATCCTGTCCAGGATCCCGTGTGACATTTGCTCGTCACATCTCCCTAGGCCTCTCTTGGCTGTGACAGTTTCTCAGACCTTCCCTGTTTTCTATGATCTTGAAAGTTCTGAGAAGTTGGGCTCAGGTATTTGGGGGAGTGTCTGTCTGTTGGGATTTGTATGAAGGTGGTTTTTCATATCCAGATTCTGGCTGTGGGCTTCATGGAGGAAGAGCAGAGTGAGGCGCTTCCCATCCCACCACGTCAGGGGCCGCCTCGGCCCGGCTCACTGCTGATGTTGACCTCGGCTACCTGGCCAGCTTTCTCCAGCGTGAAGTCACTCTCGTTGCCCTCATACGTTATACTCCAGTCTATCAATCTTCTAGTTTATGGCTTGTGTCTTCTCTATGAAACCCTTGCCTAACCTCTCAGTTTCGAAGGTATGAGAAGGGGGAGTCAAGATTCTTTTTTCTGTCCATGTGGATATCCAGCTTTTTTTATTTATATATTTTATATTTTAGAGACAGGATCTCACTCTGTCACCCAAGCTGCGATCACGGCTTATTGCAGCCTCAAACTCCCGGGCTCAAGGGATCCTCCTGCCTCCGTGTGCACCTCCATGCCCGGCCTATGTCCCTGTGTAAAGACACAGAGTCTTATGACGTTGCCCACACTGGTCCCAAACTTTTGGGCCCAAGCAATCCTCCCACTTGAACTGCTGGGACTACAGGCATGAGCCCCACTGTGCCTGGCCTGATATCCAGTTATTTCGGATCCATTTTTTCCCCCTGCGGCTTTGGCCCACGTGTTGAAAACCATAGGATAGTGCCTGTCAGCCTACTTCTGGACTCTCTGCTCTATTCCAGTGACCTATTTCTTTATGGCCGTACTGCTGCAAGATCTGCCATGAACACAGCAGCTCCGTCACCAATCTTGCCAACTCTTCGGATGGTGCTGGTCCTTCCCAGATGGCTGTGGCTGCCCTTAGACCTTCACTTCTCTATGAACTTCTAAATCATCTTGTTAATTTACAGGAAAAGTCCACAGGGACTCCAATTGAGATTTCATGGAATGATTAGATCAACTTGTGAAGAAGTAGACATGGTATATTTAGAGATGTATCTCTCAGATAATTTTTGGTGTAGAGGTTTTGCACATATATAGTGAAATTTATCCTTAAGTATTTGATTTTACTATTATAGATAGTATTTTTAACATCATTTTAAATTAGTCATCAGTAGTATATAGAAATACAACGATCTTTGTATGTTGACTTGGTGTCCTGTGATGTCGCAAAATTCACTTATTGGTTCAAGCTGATTTTTTGTGGATCCCTTAGGATTTGCCATCTCATTTCACCTGTAAATGAGGGTAATTTTACTGATTTCTTTCCAATATTTGTACTTTTCTTTTCCTCGTCTCTTTGCACTGACTGGAACCTCCCAGCCCAATGTGACTGGAAAAGATGAAAACAAATCCAGAAACCCTTCCGTTTCTCCCCATTTTAGGGGGAGTTATTGAGTATTTCCTCATTTGTTATGACATTGGCTATAGAAAAAAAAAGTCTGTTTTAACAGTGCCAGCCACTGGGAGAGCAAGCACCTGTCCTTAGCTGAAGGCAGGGACTTCTGGAGGCCTCTGTGCTGAGTTCCGAATGACTTCCAGGTCACAACTGCTCCTGGATGTTTACAACTAGAGTCGCAGAGACAGTCCTGGGTCCCGTGACCCCCGCTGGGCCCCAGGCAGGCAGAGGAGCAAGCAGCATCCTCAGGCCCAGCCCAGGCGAGTGTTCCGCCTCTCTCACTCTGTCAGGGACACCAAGAGCTTGCAGCAATGGTCCCAACCTCTCCCTGCTCCTTCTCCACTTTATGGTCATTAAGACTAAGTGATTCCCTGCTCCAGGATCTCAGTCATAAAGGATAGAGAAGCATTGGCATGAGGCAAAGGTGGACCAGAAAGCCAGTGTTCATCCCCACTAGGCCTTGTTGCTCCGTCTCCTCCAGGCTGACACCTGCACGTGTCAAGGAAGCAGCTGGCTGAGCTCATGGGGGCAGAGAACCACCAATTAGGTGGGGGAACAAGGGTCATGCTTCATTTAGAGGGGCACACAGTTCACAGGAGGCCAAGCCTAGCCAGGCAAGATGTATATCCAGAGTGAGGCGGGTGAGACCACCTGCATTCAGTGTGCCCCCTGTGTCTCCCCACTTCTCAACTCTTGTCACACACTGGACAAGCAGAGACATAGGAGAGAACCCCTCCATGTCATGGAATAAACCATTTTAGAGCTCTGATAAAACCACAGTGAGCAGAGAAGAAAAGAGCCACCATGTTTTCACATGTGGCCAGCCTGGGTGCAGCCTTCTGAGGGATCCCTGGAAGCCTCAAAGCTGTTTCATCTCGGGCCAGGTTTGGGGTCCTCTGATATTTGTTGATTCTCTACCATGTGGGAGACCTAAGGCTCAGAACATGAAGAATGTTGGGAGCTTTAAACTACTATCTTCTCTTCCTTTGGTGTCAGGCATAAGAGCAAAATGTGCAAACGGATCTTATTATATTCAAGGTACAGAGCAAGGAATAAAACCCAGGGAGCAAAAGGCACGGCAGACAGCAGCAGGCCAGGGCTGTGTCCAGTCCTCTGAAGACTTCGGAGTCTGCATAAAGGAGGCCTTGTCTCTTCCCCTTGGGCTGCTTGAACCACACACGCTGGTGTCAGGAGTGACTAAATCTCCTGTAATTAATAGACCATTTGACCTAAGTCTGAGCAGGGAAACAAACACACAAGGGTTCCTATGAAAACACTAGCACAGGCGTGGAGCCGTTTCTGCGTGTCGTGGAGAGAGCCGATGCCTGGGTGCTAATCTCGAGGCCGTGTGAGGGCTCCATCCCCGGCCTGGCCACCCACACCTGCCCTGGGCCTGCACCTTCTCATCTGGATAAGAAGATTTCTCACCTCACGGGAAAATTGGAGGCAACATTGTTTACTCCCTGTGTGGTCTTGCTGAGGGCCCAGCAAAAGCAAGTCCCTGCTGCTCTCTGTTGACTTTGGCCAAAGCGTCTTTTGACCGAGGTTTGACCGAGCCACCACCGTCTGACAATTCTGAGGATTTGATTTATTCTGGACCCCGGCCTTCTCCAAGCTGGTGGCTAAAACAAGGTCCTAAAAATGTTGTTAGCTGATGACTGTGGGCCACATAATTTCTCAGAGATTCTGCACCTCTTTGGAGCACTGGCTGGGCGCTGCCTGGAGGAACTTTCCGGTGGTGGAAATGTCAACAGATGGTTAGATGTTCAGGGGCATCCCGTCCACCAGGCGAGCTCAAAGCAAACTTTCTTTTGGAGTGAGTGCATGGGTCCAGGAAGGCCAGGCGTGTCATTGTGTGGGGCCCTGAGTCCACGAGGATGAGGTGTCATGAGTCCATGAGGAAACGAGGGGCCCTGAGTCCACGAGGAAATGAGGGCCCCTGAGTTCACGAGGAAATGAGGGGCCAGTCCCCTGGCTTCTCACAGGGATGGACCAGGACTCACTTCCAACCGGCTATTAATGGACTGGAGACACGTGACCCATGTGAGGAGCGAGTCCTCCCAGGACACTGGGTAGAACGGCAAAGACAAGCAGTGGCATGACCTCTAATGCCAAAGTAGGAACATGTGCCCCATGCCCACCCGGGTCGCTAGGCCTTTACTGCAGCCGAGGCACTGCCTCTGTCTGGTCTTGGGTGCTCAGAGGTCAGGACCTCCTGCAGCCTGTTGGATGCAGCTCACATTCCCTCCCAAGTCTGTGGCAGAAAGCAGTAGGGACTCAGGGCACCAGAAGGCCCAGTGAGAGGAAGGGGTCTGCCCTGGCCAGGTGACAGCCTGTGACCATCCCAAGAGCCGGGGTGCCCGGTCGTCCTTCGGCACTGGGCCTTCTAGCAGGCCAAGGAAGATACTATCAGAACCTCATCATAGGCTGTTTAAGGCTTAAGTGACGTTGACAGGTGAAATGCTGAGAACAGTGGCCCCTTGCAAGCATTCAATAGAGGTCGTGTATTCTCTGTGTGGATGCAGGTGGGGAGAAGCGGAAGGAAGGATGCACGAGAGTCAGCCTGTGACACCAAAGGACAGAAACACCTCCCTCAGCCCAGCTGGCTGCTGACTCCATGCAATGAGGGACTCCAGCCCTCACAATCTCACAGCGTCCTGCCCCTGCCCCTGCCCCTGCCCCTGTGTGGTGGGAACCGTTATGCTCATTTCACAGACACAGAAACTCAGAGGACTTAAGGGTGACTGAAGGATGCTACAGGCCTGGACCCGAATCTGTATCTTTTACCTCCCAAGGCAACGCTCCTTCCATCAAATCCAGGGGTCCCAGCTCTAGATTCCCCACCCAATCCCCAAGGCCCCCACTCACCACCTCCTGTGGCTGCCTCAGCACCTCCAGCGAGAATCCGTACATCCTTTCCAACGACTGCCTTTCCGATGCAGCCCCTGACCAGTACCCCCTCCCATCACAGAATAGGACTCTTTCTCCTGGATTTCCTGTAGGAAGTTTCAGAATACTCTCCAGGTTTTCTGCAGGTGGATTCTCTCTCGGGATCTTTCTAAGCGAGTCCTGTGTTTCACCACAGCTCCCCCGACACAGTGGAGCAGCTGCACCATGGGGGGGGCTTGGTCTTCTTGCCCCATTCGTGTGATCTCTGTTGTAGGCATCCAGGGTCCTGACGTCAGAGCTCCACACTGACGTGCTCTTGCCGGTTTACAAACCCTCCCAGGACCAGGCCCGCTTCCCTCTTCCAGGACAGGCTCTGGAGCTCCAGCTATTAACGGAAACCTTCCAGCCAGATCCCCAGCGGCCCCCAGCCTCCCACACCACTGTGTCTTCACGGCCACAGCCCGGCCACCGCACAGCTCCCCCTCGAGGACTGTGACGTTTCCAGCCATTGTCTCTGTGGGCCCTGCAGGGTGTATTCCCATTTCCCCATTCAGCTGGGAGATTTTACCAAGGGCATTTTCTCTCCTGGCTCCAATGCCAGCAAGACCGTTCACAGCTGTGTCATTTTCAGTTTCCAAGCCTCAGCTTCTGCACATAAAAGAGCACGGTTAATGGTGATTTCCTCCTCCTGTGTTGCTGTCGAACGAAGTGAGGTTAGGCACACACAAGGCAAGGACCTGCGTCTGGCAGGAACAACATCTCATTCGTCGGCTTGATTGCTTCCAGTTGTGTCTTCCCTCCTGCGTGTGAGATGGGAGCTCCAGACCTCCCCAACAAAATACGCTTTTCCAGCTTTTAGATGCCGGCATTCCTAACTTCTTGCAACAAATCCCTATCATAGTACAAATTTAAACACATCATGGTACAATTCAAATCAACAACCCCGGATTATGCCATGTTTCAACCTTTTGTTGCCATCGACCTTCGAAACAATGGCTTTAATGGAAACACAGGTATGTCAGCTTGGAAGCCACTCAAACATCTCAGTCATTCAGAAATAAAACGCTTGCTGAACGCTAGTCTTTGCCAGTTGTATTAGAGTTCTCCATAGAAACAGAACCCATAGGATGTACACAGAGAGAGGGGTGAGGGGGGGTTTCATGTGACTTGGCTTCTGTGGTTACAGAGGATGAGAAGTCCTGCTGCCGTCTACAAGCTGGAGAACCGGGGAAGTTCCTGGTGTACGTCCCAGAGTCCGAAGGCCTGAGAACCTGGAGTTCTGAGGTTTGGGGGCAGGAGAAGATGGACGTCTCAGATCCAGAATAAGGAAAGAATTGACCCTTCCTCTGCCTTTTTTTCTATCTGGGCCCTCAGCACTTTGGGGAGCGTGGATTTTCCCTGCTCAGTCCCTTGATTCAAGTACTGATCTCTTCTGGATCCTCCCTCTCAGACATACTTACAAAGCATGTTGTATCAGCTCTCTGGGTTTCCCTCAGCTTAGTCAAGTTGACACCTAAAATTAACCATCCACTAGGCAATGCACTACCTCAGAATACAGAGCCAGGGAGGGCGGGATCTTCCCAGGCCTCAAGGTCTCTCATCTGCTGAGCAGACAGGCATGAAGCAGACTTTCACAAGTAATTACACGATGAGGTTGGTGGCAAGGGCTACAAAAGAGAAAGGCCTCTGCCAAATGCAAAGTTGCACTAAGTCTTAAGATAAACCCAAATCTGAAGTGCAGAATTGTGGGCTGTGATGTTCACCCCACCCAAGTGGCTGTGTTGCCACATTGGCTCCAAACACAAGTGAATTTGGGCTGGGTATCAGGAAATGAAGTCATTCTGGGAATGGAATTTTAAGTTTCTTTAGGGGACCGTGAAAATCTGCATTGGAAAACAGATACTGCGAGAGAACAGGTTCTGCAAATCAGCAAACAGTCCAGACACTGGACTTCTTTCGTGCTCACTGTCTGGCTGCAGCAGGGGACAGACAGGCAGAGCAGGAGTGTGTCAGAAGGTGTTTTCTGGGGGAAAGAAGGAATAAAAGAAGACCCAGTGGAGATGCGGTGACATCGGGAGGGTCATTAATTTCCCTACAGTTGAGGGCTCCCTGGACAACTATTTCCCCAGCAGGGACCAGGTGGTGGCTGGCACGGAGGGAGGTTCCTTGGAAGAACCCAGAACCCGTGTATTCCCCTGAGAAGTGCCATGAAACCGCTCAGACCTCTAATCCCTGCTCCTGTACTGCCCTGGAGCCTCAGGACCCAGCGCTGCTGTTGAATATTGCCAATGTGTATTGAGCTGCTGCTGAATATTGCGAATGTGTATTGAATGGGTTTTTCTGACTCAACTGTAGAGTCAATAATTTCCAGTTTAAACGAATTTGTTAAATGTCTTTCTAGGTTATGTCATTATCCAAGGAAGTCTTAGCTGGCTAAACTGGAGCAACCAATTATTTTAGGAATTTGGAGAGCAAGTTTATTGTCAGAATCTTGCGGCTGTGACAGACAAACGTCCACGTAGAGAAGAGAGGCCTTTGAGAGGTAGTGAGCCTGATAACTGAGCACCGGGAGGGCTGCAGAGCCTGACAGCTCAGCCTTGGGATCCAGCCCAGCCTCTCCTTCCCCACAGTGAGCTCCTGCCAGACTGCAGTGCCCACCAGCATTCCTTACCATGGATCTGACCTGCAGGGAGAACCCAGGACAGACCCGGTAAGCAGCACCCGCGGCAGCACCAGGGGGAGCAGCTTCTCAAGCTCCCAAGGAAGCACGTGAGTCAAGGAGCAGCAGCGTCCTCTGACTTCTTCCTGGTAATCTGGGGAAGGAGGAGGCCGTGTTGGCGTTTGGCTGTGTTGACATATGACACCTTGTGCATCCTTTTCTCCAAGTCAAGATTGTAAGGCCCATTAACTAACTTCTATAGATTGCCACAAGCTCAAAACAAAGTAACTGAGGGAAAGAACGGCATTGCTGACGTCATTCATTCAATCATAACACAAAAATCATGAGGGTGTGCCAGGAAATGTCCTACACAATGGAGACTAAAATTTTAGAGGGAGGAGACAGGCAATAAACAACTAAATAAAACATGTGGTGTGCAAGGCAATGCTAAGGGCTTTGAAGAAAAGTAAAGCAGAAAAGGTGTAGAGAATGTGAAAGCAGGAAGCAAGTTCAAAGTATGGCCGGGAAAGGCGTTCCCAAGAGGTTGTCACCTGCACAGACACTGAGACAGGCGAGGGCCAGTCGAGCTGGGCCTGGGAGAGCAGCCAAGCAGGGAAGCCTGAAGTGGGAGCACACCTGGATCATTCCAGGAGCAGGGAGGTGAGTGAGAGCCATGGGATGTGGAAGATGGAGTTGAGAGGGAATGGGGCAGGGCCGGCAGGGCCTTGCATGCCAATTCGAGGCACGGAGAAGTTCCTGGATGTTCGCAGCAGAAAGCTGGCATTCCCCCACCTGTTTTAACAGGAACATTTTGGCCAATGTATTGGCCACAGGTCCACGCCATAGGCCTGACGAGCGGAAGTCCGACTCGTGCCCCACGCCCTAGGCCTGAGGAGCGGAAGTCCGACTCGTGCCCCAGGTCGCGGGCCTGACGGGCGGAAGTCCGACTAGCGCTCCCCGCCGCACGGGCCTGACGGGTCGGAAGTCTGACTCGCGCCCCCCGCCGCAGACCCGACGGGGCGGAAGTCGGACTCGCGCCCCCCGCCGCGGGCCCGACGGGGCGGAAGTCCGACTCGCGCCCCCCGCCGCGGGCCCGACGGGGCGGAAGTCCGACTCGCGCTCCGCGCCGCGGGCCCGACGGGGCGGGGGCCCGACGGGGCGGAAGTCCGACTCGCGCTCCCCACCGCGGGCCCGACGGGGCGGAAGTCTGACTCGTGCTCCACGCTGTAGCCTGACAGGTGAAAGTCCGACTCGTGTCACCACAATAGAAAGTCACAGCATCTCAATTCTCAGACTTCAGCCGGGTCACAGACCCAGAGCCCTGGAGGAAGCATCCACCACGCTGCCACCTGGTGAAACCACAGAGGCTTCATCTTCCTCCCAGCCTTCCCTGAAGACGCTGTGGCTGCTGTCTCCACTGTGGAAGGGAACTGATCAGACTCTCCAAGCATTACTGGACACTGGCTCTCAACGGACCCCAACTCCTGGAAATCCCAGATGTCACTGGTCCACAGTCGGGGTGGGGCCTTGGGGGTCAGCAGAGTTTCGGCTCAGGTTTGATGCATAGCGGGGCCCACTGGGTCCACCCTGTGGCTATTTCCCCAGTTCCCGGATTCATTACTTGAATTGACATATTCAGCAACGGGCAGAATCCTCACATTAGCTCTCTGGGCCACAGAGCGAGGGTGTTATGGTCAGAAAGGCCAAGCAGAGGGCCCTGGAACTGCGTCTTCCTCTGAAAATAGCGAACTAAACACAATACCATATCCCTGGAGGATTGCAGAGATGAGGGCCCGCATCACAGACTTGAGGAGGCAGGGGTGGGAGTCCCACCACATCCCCACACAGCTCACCTACTCGGCCTGCACAGAAGGGACACAGCTCTTGGAGCAGGACTGAGAATTGTCATAAACTTAACTGGGAGTCACTCCAGTTGCAGCTGCTGGTGCAGATGCAGTTTTGTTGCTGTTGTAAATCAGCCAGTCCTCTGGCTCCGGGTCTGTAACGGGCCTTGGTCACCCCAGGCATGCATGAGCCTTGGCTGTTGGTTCTAATTCAGAAATTCCCAAGGAAGGTTCATGGCTGGCCTCGTGTGGGGCAGACCCTCCCAAGAACCAATTGTCCTTGGAGAGGGTAGCAGAGCACTTTCTCCGGTTGAGGCCAGTGCGGGGCTCAGAGGATCCTCCCTTAAAGAGAAAGGTGTCGTTGGCTCCAGAAAAGATGGGACAAGGTGGGTACTGAACAAGCTGAATAATAGCTGCCCTTTGCTGAAAATATAAATGAATGAAATGATCAGTGCTGTCCAAAAAAACGCACGAAAAAATCAGAACAAAAGTTCTAATACTACTTTAGTGCCCACTTAGCCACTTTGCCCCAAGTGACCTGCCTAAAAGAACTTTACCGACACCTCAACTGGAAACCAGATGGCAATTAGATCAGGTAAATCTTTGTAAATGTTGTGGCCGTCTCAACAGAGCTAGGAATTGGTAGGTGCTCTGTGGCTGCTCATCCTCTCCCTTCCGCTGGGAGGACACTGCACCTCTGAGCGCGTCTCTCCCTCCGCCTCCCTGCACCTCTGAGCGCGTCTCTCCCTCCGTCTCCCTGCACCTCTGAGCGCGTCTCCCCCTCCGCCTCCCTGCACCTCTGAGTGCGTCTCCCCCTCCGCCTCCCTGCACCTCTGAGTGCGTCTCCCCCTCCGCCTCCCTGCATCTCTGAGCGTGTCTCCCCCTCCGCCTCCCTCAGAGACCTCTGAGCGCATCTCTCCCGCCCTCTCCGTGCACCTCTGGAGCGCATTTTTCCCAATGCTGAGCCTTTCTGCCAGGCCTGTCCATCCCAGCCCCAGCTGCTGAGTGACAAGTGGGTGTGGATTTCAAGAGCGATGACACAGCGAGAGGCTTATGCCATCGCAGCCCCACTCCATCTGCGTGGACCTTCACCCACTGAGGAGGGAGAGCCAAGAGCCAGCCCCTGTGCTGCCTTCATTGCACACACGATGCCTGCCCCGGCACCAAGTCTCCAGGCGCCCCTGCAGAGGAATCCAACGGTCGGTCGACTGATGGGCCAGTCGTGAGGGAGAACCCCGCAAAGGGACCACCATGTGTGTCCCATTCTGAGAGGTGGTCCTGATGTGGCACCTCCTTTCCTCCCTCCCACAGGCGCAATTGGAAAGGGAAGGTGGTGGGTTCTCATGTGTGGGGAGGCTCTAAAACGGGTGGGGAAGGAAAAGCTGCACACAGTCAGGACAACCCTAGAGGTCCCCTCGTGAGCGGGTACTGCTCTCTCCCCACTCTGTACCCACACAGTTGTGGGGCGCCAGCTCTCGGCAAAGTGTGCCTGGCATTTTTCCTTCCAACGGGGCACCATTCGGCCTCGCACCAGAGAAGTAGTTAGCAAGCCCGGGCCTGGGGCCGTGATGTGTGACAAATACCTCTGCTGGCCTGGGACAGAGGTGCATGATGGGTACATCTGCCGGCAGGTGCTGACAGTGTCCCTGTCCCCGTCCCTGCCCAGACACAGGCACCCTCTCCTACCTCACAGGAGGGAGCTTGCTGGTGTCTCAGTGGGACGGGCCAGATGCACTGGACATGCTGGGGAGTTGATCCCAGGAGGAGGCCTCAAACAGTGTAGGGCGAGGCTGGTGGACAAGTCCTCAAGTTCCCCCCGCTGCCGGTCACACAACACTAGTGAGAGTGACCCCACGGCTCCTCAGGGGTCCCGGGGCTGGAGCCCAGCTTCCCTCAGCAGAGATGTGCTCTTAGTGCTCTGCCGGTCAGATTTCCTCCCTCCCCACTCTCTGCACCCACTCACAGAGCAACCCCTGAATAAACTCCTGGCACCCCCAAAATTGACTTGAGTTCTCCTTTGGGGAGGAGCTATGTCCAGGACACAAATGGACTCTTTGAACCCCGGAACTGACCCACGCTGTTGGGTGCTTGTCTGCTGGCAGGCAAATGGCTCGGGGCCAGAGGCACCATCCACTGGGTGGGGCACAGCACGGGGCTCACGCCTGGCACCTGTCAGAATCTGCTCCAGTTGCCTGGTTTGTCATTGGAAACATGGCAGGGATAGAAAGTGGGTGCTTTGAGCTGGAGCACATGACCTGAGCCTGTAATCCCAGCTACCCGGGACACTGAGGCCGAGGACTGCTTGAGGCCTGGGCAACATACTGAGACCCTGTCCCCCAAAAAAACTAAAACAAGAAAAGAAAGGAGCACTTTGAAAGTCTTGGAAGAGGTGTGTGAAATCAAGAGCAGGGCTTCAACCCACTGGCCCTCCGCTGCTTAGTGCAGCTCATGCCCCATGACCTCCCAGGGCATGAGAAATACCCATCCCAGGAGATCATGCATTCCACCATGGTCAGAGCCGAGGAAGGCATCCTCTGTGGCCAGGCCAGTTCACAACCGGCAGATTCCCTGAGTGCACAGGCAGGAGAGGGGCTGGCCACTGCCTTCGCTGCCTCAGAGCGGCACGGCTGTCTGGCGTCCAGCCTCCACCCAGCCGAGGCGAGGGATGGTCCTGATGTGGAATGTCAAGTGAGATTTGTTTGTTTTCAGCTCGGAAGACACTGTTTACTGTGAATCTGACCAGGTCATGTGCTGCTGTTAGAGTGCCTCTTGGAGAGAAGACGAGACATGGTCAGAGATGTTAAATGATTCTCACTGTGCCTGGAGAGGCTGGGCTCAGGGGCCTAGTGCTCCTCCCAGCCCTGGGTGACTGTGCAATGGAGGGAGTGTGTGGGCTGCTTTGCCAACTGAGAGATGTGCCT